>NW_008236509.1:5362447-5458950 GCF_000691975.1 Corvus brachyrhynchos
AGACACTGTAGAGAGGTTGAATAAGCCACAGAGAAAAGATACCAGATCTCTAGTCAGGTCACAGTGGAAATTAAAAAATATTTTTCAGATGATGGGCTCACATCACTTTTCAAACCCTCTAAGATTTTCAACCCTTCCAAATGTGGGAAAGCAATAACAGAAAAATGGATCACAACTAAACCAGAAGTAAATTAAAGGATTTTCCCCCTTTCTTTCCCCCAAGAGCTAAAATTTATTTATGTTATTTACATCACTGCTCCTGTTAAGAAACCTACTCTTATAAATTCTTTCTAACTTATCAAGCTTCTGTGTAAATAATGGTCTTGCTGGCTTTTCTGTAGCATTGTCTTTTGAATTTTGGAAGCAATCTGGAAAGAGAAGGAACAGCTGTAAGCTGAGGAAAAAGTCTCAATTACAAGGCATATTTTGGCAAGTGTCAATGCAATGAACATGTGGTAAACATTGACTTGGCCAAGCTAACCACTGCTTGCTTTGTCTGATAATACTGTGGTAGGAATCACTTGTTTTGGGGGGCCCTTTCAAGACTCAGTAATTTGCAGTTTATCTGAAGAAAAATATGTGGAAAAATTAAGGGTTTATGCATAAGTTGAAAGTTTTTTTACATGAACCTGTAATTTTTTTCAGTATTGGAAACTCTGGCAAATGTATATATCCATTTTCAGGGACTATTATCTCCTTCTGAAGGAAAAAAGTTTGATTTAGATTTATAATGTATTTTTAAAAGCATAATTACTTATGCCAATGATTATCTTGGTCCTTCAGAGTTTATATAAATGCCAAGAAATACTTAATGGGATTTGGCATTGAATAGAAAGTGGACAATCATTTGGGATATGAGCAATTACTGGAAAAGTGTCAAGGAAGTAAACATCAATTGCTAATTTTGACTTTCTTCTAGAGAAAGCATGTTCTTTTTGGAGAAGAACTAGAAAAATCATTACAACAAATTACTAGCACATGGAGAAACCCAAACTAGCTTTACAGCGTATAACTATAGTGTCATGTGGTGGAATGGGCTTGAATATCAGAAATAGCACAGTGTCTGGGCTAGGTTATCCCTCTAGAATGCTTCAAAAGTTGTAATCTAAATGGTTTGTGAGGAAGGTATGGGGTATCAAAAACTCAATAGAAACTTTTTGGAAAGGCCGATAGAGATCTTGCAGTTCCTTTCAATAAGGGAATCCCTGGGAGCTTTGCACAAGCCAATAACAAAATAAATCAAGATCATAGAATCACAGAATCGTTCAAGTTAAAAAAGACCTTCAGTATCATCAAGTCTAATCATTAACCCAGTACTGTCAAGTCCACCACTAAACCATGTCCATAAGAGCCATATCTACGCATCTTTCAAATATCTCCAGGAATGCTAAATGCAAGATCATGGTTTTCTGCCCATTTTAAATTAATCAGCCTGACAGAAATCTTCATCTGAATATGAAAAGTATATGAAGTTTCCTTGTGTCATCTCCTACAGTTAACAGAGGAACAACCCAGCATTTTGTTGAATTAGAATTATCTTTAAGCTAATTTTGTTTCATGCCTTATAATATTATAGGCTGAGCAACTAGTATACTGGCATTTCTTGAAAGTGACAAGAAATGAATGGACATCTACGGCAATAAAGACACAACTTAATAAAGATGACTTGGGACATAATGGAAAGCTTTGATTTTTATCAAGCTTATTGTACTCTGTTTTTATTCATTGTGGCATTTGTCATATAATTTCAGCCTAAATATGCTAATAGCATTCCACACTATAACTGATCTTCTCTGGAAGAAGTTTTATGATAGCACCCTAGTATTGTATCTATGTTTAGAACAGAAGACATCTCTATAATAAAGGTAAGCCATGAAGAAATTAGTATTATACAGTTGAAATATAATTCATTCTATACTTAGAAGTAAACATGTCTCCTTCCTTCTTGTAATACTGGCCCCAGGGCCCCCAAACAAGCAAAAGGCTGTGTACAGGTACCAGTGATCCACAAGCCCCCCATATTCCCCTCTCGCAAGGGACACCCCTTTCACCAGGCTGGAGCGAGCTCCCAGGTGAGGACACAGTTCTACAGAGCTACAACTCAACTTCTTTGAGGTATCACTGGAATAGGTAAGAGAAAATACCTACCTGTCCTCCTCCACTCCTCACAAACATTTGGTAACCAATTACACTAGGCAGTTTAAACTTAGAAACAAACCAGTGTAGTCACCAACACATTTTTACTACAACTACTGTGATACTTGGGTTGTGTTCTTAAACCGTGGAAACTGGAGTCATTAATGTTTCCCAGTCACCTAGGCTGTAGAGATAGCAATTCAAAGAATATTTTTTAAACACTTAAATTTTTTTTAAAACACTTAAAAGTATTTATTTTAAAAAATAAAATCTTAGTATTTTGAAGCTTCAACTCACCTCTTTGAAATTATAAAATAAGAAACAGAAGAAATAATTGTTCATTAAAAAACCTTCAGATTAACTTTTTTGGGATTAATATATTCAGCAGTGAAATGCTATTTCTAGGCCATATAATCACATCCTAGTATGCAAAAACGTATAGATGTAGTTTTTAGTAAGCTGGAGCTGCTTTTAAATTATAGTAAATTATTCTGCATTCATTCTCCGTTTTATTTTAACATAAATTACTTATTTCCTCTCTTTGGTATAAATGAATATTCAATTCTGGAAAAGGTCTTCTAAAATGCCAAGGTAAACATAAGAAAAATCACATGCTTCCATTTGCCTCCTCCAGCGGTTTCTTGGCTACTCTGAACTGGTGTCCCAGCAGCCCTGGTGGTGACAGGACGTGTATGTTGCATCATACGAGCTGAGGAAAGAGCAGCTTAATAGAGCCTCTTTGATAGTAGAAAATAAGATTATTCAAGAAATTAGAAAATAAACTGACTATATAGATCAAAGCATTTCTTATTTTACCAGAAATATGCAAAGTATATGTGAGCATGTACATACAATATATTTTAGCGATTAAATACATAGAGTTTAATTACAGAAGTTAGAAGCCAAATTATCAGTAGGGAAAATAGAGAAATAGATGAGAATTATTCCCCAATGCCACTGACATTAGCTCCATTGGTTAGAGCATGGTACTAACAATGCTAAGAGTGTGGATTTGATCCTTCTGTGGGCCATTCACTTAAGAGCTGACTTGATGATCCTTGTGGGTGTCCTCCAACTCAGAATATTCTGTGATTTTCTTATGAGCAGGCCTGAATCCTGACTTAAATGGAAAAAATTCCAGGGTTGGGAAAGCCACAGAGCTCTCCGAATAGGAGGACATGAAGGTAGCTCCTGAAGCAAGATCGTGTGGCTCGGGGACAATGCTAGTAAAGTGGAACATGGCTGCTTTCTCCTCCGTGGTCAGCCACCATCCCTCTCCCTATTCTACCTCCTCCTGTCCTTCTGCACGTGTCCTTTCTATTCCCAGGGGAGCAGGAAGGGTCCAGCTTTAGTGCTGCAGCAGTAGCCACAGTATATTCTACTTAGAGATGTCTGACATGCTGCTCAAACAGCTCCACCTGTAAAGAGCTCCATCTGATGAAATTCAGGAGAAATGTTTTCGTATTAGTTGTGGCAAAGGCTCCAGGAGTTTGCATTGGAGAAAAGAAGATTAACTGTAATTTCTGCAATAAACACTTAGCTGGGACATACTATGCCTCCTCACTGCTGGCTAACGCTTGGTGTTTTGCCAAGTGTATCAATTTCAGTCACTGAAATTAATTTCTTATAGTATTATCTGGGAACTGGCTAAAATTCAACATGTAAGGCATACTATTACATGTATGTACATCTATCCACATCTGTAGATAGATACATAGATGGACATGTTTGTTATTGAGCTTTGCTTACTCTCTTTATGGAATTGCAAACCAGGATCACCTTCTTTACTGTTAATTTTCCATTTAAAAGCCAGGTGTTTAATGTCAATGAGAAAATATTTGTAGTATCAAAACCAAACATTTGTATCAAATTCTTTCTTACAAACAATTAGGTAATTTTAGATCTCTTTCTGGTTTTCTTTCTGACATACAACTTATTATTCCTTAACATTTCTAAACATATAGATTTGGGCTCTGAGTAACCTGGTCTAGTGGAAGCTGTCCCTGCTCATGGCAGGGAGGTTGGAACTAGACGGTCTTTAAGGTCCCTTCCAACCCAAAGCATCCCATGTTTCTATGATAAATTTATTCATTAGTTCTTCCCACTGAATGGAGAACTGAACTCTTCCATCTTCATTATGTGTCTTTAGAGAAGTTGTATTCTCTTGCCATCAGTTCAGCTAAGACAGATAGCTATTTTTATATCTTAAGTCCTACAGGCTCTAGCCTCGTAATGCCACACACCGAGCATATAAATAATCAACAGTGTGTACCATCTCACTTCTCTTAATATCTAGGAAAAGGGCAACAAGGCAATGAAGAGATGGGAAAATACAAAGCAGTAGTCCAAAAATTCAAAGGTGATCAGTGATCACAACACAACATCTGCTTGTCTGTGGCTGAATTTTTTCCTTTTTTTAACTCTTAAAACAGTGGTGGCTGCTGACCATGGAGTCTAATGGCCTTGTTAGTTCCAATGAGACATTTCAGCCTTGTGTAGGAAATAGCTTCTTTCCATCCCTTTGGCAAAACAGCAGGAGTCAACAACAGAGACTCAGGGTGGGTCTGAAACAGTAGAGACAAGTGCTTGCTATAAAATACCTGCTGGCATTGTCTTAGTCTTACCTGCAATGTATAGCATGAGTCAGGAAAACAGTCCTTCCAGTTATGTTTCGTTAGCATGTCAAAGAGGACTAGACTGCACTTCTGAACTCCTTGGAGTTCACAAGCAAGGAGACACAGATTGCTTTGATGTGAAAGATTTTAGAGCTCTTTTTTTGTCATACACAATTTAGAACAACTGCTAGGCCCATGGAAATGTCTGAGACAAACTGAGATTTCAGCCTGAACAGAAGTAAGCTCCAAATCAGAGAGGTAATCTGGTAATTATCAATAAAGAAACACTTTTTGTGTTTGTGAACACATTTGTGAACAACTCTGGTCAGAAAGAATCAGGCATTGAAAAACAGCCAAAGGAGAGAAGCAATTTAAAAAATATTTTGGAAATTAAAAATGAATCCCCATAAAAAGTCAAATGGAAATATCTTTCTATTTTGAACAAGTTTATCCCATAGCCAGTATTTTCTTAGTTTTAGAGAGCTTTAGATAGGTTGCAATAAAATGAGCCAATTTTCTATAAGAATACACCTTTTTTTCCATGATTCTACAATTTGGATAATTTTTGCAACTGTCAGCATAAAATCTCCAAGTGGAAAGATATTTCAAGTAAGCATTTAAATACTGCTTGAATTAGTTTTGAATTATGACCAAAAGTTGCCCAAACCCTGACAGTATTCCCATGCTTGAGATCCATGGCACTATCCATAGAATCAAAATCTAGACCATCTGCAAACAAGATTGTAGGACTACTACACATATGTTTAGAGTATTGTGCCACAGAGACTGTCATCCAAGTCTGCTAAATGTTTGGTAATAATACTGAAAGACCTTGGAGGATACAGAGATCCTCTTTAGTTGAGGCCCCATGGAAGTGTGGTGAAAACCAGATATGTACAGATCACTGAAATTTATATGAGAGAGAAAAGGCAGACAGCTAGTTACAGTCCTTCAGCCAACCCTCTCTTCTGTTAGGGTTGCTAACAATATTACTGATCCAGCTCTCCCTCCAATACATTATAATCCTCACAGGAGCTAGAGGAAGCTACCCTTCACAGTCAGTCTCAGAGAAGTCCAGAGGCTGTTTGTGGACTTTAAGCTTTCATTATTTTCTAAGCCATACAATATTTGTAATTCCTCTGAAGTGGTTTTGAAAAGGATTTGGATAAAACTGGTGGTATGAGAGTGTTCATAGTAATTCACGTTTTCTTGGTGTATGAGGAGGACACTGGGATGGTGAAGCAGATGTTCCCATTTAGTTCATATAGTTAGTTATGATAGCACAAACCATAGTTCTTACAGTGCTAAACTAGCTACAAACAGATGTTTGTGACTAGAGTTATCCTTTTATTTAAAAACAAGCTAGTGGAATGTAAACACAGAACTTGTTAATTTTAAAACTTGTAAATAAAGATCTCAGCATATTCTCATTACAAAATGCTTTCTAATCTGAACTAATATTAATGGCAATTTTGCCATTAGTGACTAGAGGGTGAATTTCCAAGAGACAGGAGATGTCACCACCTAGACTAGAACAACAGACAGCTGTAATTTTGCTCTGTGTCTCTCTGTCCCTAATCTGCTGTTTACCCTACCGAAAGTCTGTCATACTGAAATCTTATTGGACTTGTTTGTAGTAATATTTGTTTGTAGTAATATCAATTATTACACTTTTACATCATGGTGAGTGTGAGTGTACCAATTCAAATAAAACAGCAACGAACTTTTTTTTCCTAATAAATATTTGTTATCTGGTACAATATCACTACAACCTATGTACTCTTTTGATTTTCTCTAAATATTATTTCCATGCTTTTTATAAGATACAGATGTTAATGGTTCAGAGTGTTCAAACTGGCTCCCCACTCCCCAGCAATTATTAAAATATTTGAACCCCATTTGATACCACATTTAAATGTCCTGAAATCTCATATGAGTTGGGAAAGTTTGTTGGTTTTTATTACCTCTTAATTTTTCCTTCTCCATCTCCTTTCAAAACTCATGATGAACATACTTTGTAAATTTGCTGTTTGTCCTAGATTCATCCTTCACCTAATTTTTTGAGTTATTTTATTCTGTGTTTTCTTCAGGAAAATTCAGGTGATGTTCTAAACAGAAGCATTTCTACAGTGGTGCACTTTTTTTGCAGTGAACAAAATGTCTCAACTTTTAATTAAACCACCACTGTTCAACTATACTGACTTACTTAAAATCCTATGAATTTAGCACATTGCTCTTTAGGAGACTTCAAGCCAGCTTAAGAAGCAAATATTGTTCATTTGAGATGCTGCAGTCCCCAGTGAGCTGGGGCAGTGCTTTGTGCTTCCAAGATGGATGTGGCTTTGGACACCCTAGTGTTTTCCAGGGAAAAGCCAGCAAAATCACTTCTGAAATGAGGTCAGGGGCTTGGAGGCAGTTAATAGCACAAAATCCTATTGTGTCTCATAGGCTCAGTTGTTATTACTCTTGAGGAGGTGAAAAAGAGGATTTCAGTATTTGTTTCAAATTTAGTAAAACTTGGACCAGAAAGGTGAATGTCTTAGGGCTGTAAGGTGCATCTACTGGATAAAATTATCTCCTGACTGATCTGTTTTGACAGCTCCAGTTTTATAAATATGTTTGTAATCTTCTTTATAAATATTATATTGCTTTCAAGCCAGGACAGCATTTGTGTTGCTTGGCCTTGTTTTTTGATAGCAAGGGGGCCACAGAGGTGGCTTCTGTGAGAAGCTGCTGGAAGCTTCCGCCATGTCTGGCAGAGCCAATCCCTGATGGCTCTGAAGATGGACATGCTGCTAGGGATGATGGTAATGCCTCTGTGATAACATATTTAAGAAGAAATCAAAATAAAGGTGGGGGCCAGAGAAGAGGAGGAGGTGAAAACCTGTGAGGGAAACTACATGGAGACACCAAGGTCAGTGAAGAAGGAGGGGGAGGAGGTGCTCCAGGCACCAGAGCTGAGATTCCTCCACAGGCTGTGGTGGTGACCATGGTGAAGCAGCCGTGCCCCTGCAGCCCATGGGCATCCAAGCAGGATGCAGAGATCCACCCGCAGCCCGTGGGGGAGGTGCCCACGCCAGAGCAGGTGGATGCCTGGAAGAGTCTGTGATCCAGTGGGAGACCCAGGGGAGAGAGGGGGGCCCTGGTTCACGGCTTGCTGCTCATGAGATTGGAACCACATTGGAGAGGTTCACAGAGAACTGTCTCACCTGGGAGAGACCCCACAGTCTCACAGGGGAACAACTTCTCTCCTTGAGCCAAGCGGAAGAAAACCTTGGGTGACGAACTGACCAAAACCCCCATGTCCTATCTCCCTGTGCTGTTGGTGGGAAGGAGGGAGGGGTTGGGGAAAAAGGTGTTTTTAAGGGTTTATTTCACTTCTCATTATCCTGCTCTGATTTTGTTAGTAATAAACTCACTTTGTACCTCTAAGCTGAGCCTCTTTTGCCCTTGGAGTGTTTTTCTCCCAGTCCTTATCTCAAGTCACGAACCCTTCCTTAAATTTTCTCTCCTCTGCCCAGCGGTAGCAGGGGAGGGAGGGTGAGTGGTTTTCCATGGGTGCCTGATGTTTGGCCAGTGTCAAACCATGACAGCTTCTAATCTGCAATACTAATTTTGAGTAAATAAATCTGTGCTGCAAAGACTCAGATGACATTTCCAATCCCTCAAGAGAAGAGAGTACTTTGCTCCATCTTCTCCTCTGAAAGAAAAAGGCTTCTCCCAAGCTTCGCTAATGTGACAGCAGTGCCCCTGCACTACAAGTGCACTACAAGTTCAACTACCTTTTGAACAAACAAGAATTGAAGTTCACCACTAAAAAGAGGTTTAAATTTGTACATAAGGAGAATAAAATAATCTCTTTAGTCATCCTTGTCTATGAAGTCTGATCTTCAACCCTTCTTTAAGTCCCTTGTAACAAGCAGAAACCCAAATTTCCCCCCCACCAAAAGACATCAATAAATCTCCATCAATCTAATTGGGATTTGCTTATCTACTACAGTAGGAGAATCAAAGCCCCAGTCTGCAGGAACAGACTCTATTTCCAACTTGCATCCACAGGACTCAGGCAGATTGAGAATAGTAACACACGTAGCTGGAGTACTGAGAAAGTGATCTGCTTCTAAACCATAAGGAACATACTCATTTCTACATCAACACACACACTCAAGGATACCATGTAAATGAAAGACCAGGTTACATGATCCCCACACTAGGATCACCCAGCTCTGTGGCAGTATTTTTTCCTGTTACTTTTGACTTTTTGTTTTCCAGATGAGGAGTGGGGTGATGGGAGCTAAAAAAAAAAAGAAAAGATCATTCTCATTCTGTAGTCTCCTCTAACTAAGTTAGCATTAACTTCATTTTTGTAAGTCCCCACTGTTCCTGATTTACTGTTTTTCTTTCTACCTGATGTATTTTCCAGATGGAGAACTGTAGAAGGCAGACAATTTTTCAGCATGGTGTCTTATTTCCTTGCTGGGTTATTTTGCCTGTTCAAGGAGCTATTAGAGAAGAGAACAGGAAAATGGATTTATGTTGCTGTACCTGAAAAAGACACATAGCCACACATGAACATTTTTTTCAAAAGCTTTGACTGAAGATTTCACAGGAGACACTATGCTTTACAACTACATTAATAACAGGCATTGCCAGCAGCAATGTATAACAAAGTACTGCCACAGCATGGGCTGACGGTAAACTGCTGCGACCTTCCCAAAAGCATCTCCAGGAGGAAGCTGCTCGGCGAGGCCACCACACTTGCATACATGTCGTCCCCCCCCCACACAGATAGCTCCAGGAATGGATTGAGGGTAAAGAGCCAGGAAGGATCTTCGCATGGAGTTCCACGGGAGAGGTTTAATGCAGCCACGTGCATGAAGGGGTCCAGGGACGAAGTCCAGGTTTATATAGGGGAGCAGAGAATGCATCAGAGACCAGTGATCTGGGGACATGAGGGTGGTACACAGGCAGGGCTAGGGTATGGGAGCCAATAGGGAAACTCTGGGGGAGTGGTGAGGGGGCAAGGGCCAAAGGGGGAACAGGGAGTGGAAAACCTTCTAGATCGGGGACCTGTAAGGTAACAAGGGCTGGGGAGGCCAATGGGCCCACCAGGGAAGCAGAACGGGGGTACATTAACATAATGAACAAAGCATCCTGGGGGGAAGCCTTTTCAGTCACCCTAACATGGGGAGGGATCTCTGGACTTAGGGATGGTCCCACCAACGGACTCCCTTTGTCCTTTGGTCCGTAGGCCCATTGGCCCCCACAAAGTACCTCTACTTTCTCCTTCTGTCTGCCACTCCCGCACCCCCCCCTTTTGCAACCTGCCTGGCAGGGCATCTTACACACATACATACACACTTCATACCTTTATTTATTTATGATGACTCTGACAACATCATCTGTAATATCAGAGTTTTAAAGCAGCAGCAATGATGTAAAGTAATCCCAGTGAAAAGTATAGCAAATAGTTTCATAAAGTGTAGGTCATCTCCATTAATTTTTTAGTGAAATTGCTCTAAAACTTATAACTCTCCAAAATGAAAAACAAAATCACATAGACCAAGACCCAGTAATTTCTAAATTCTTTAAGCACCTGATCAGCCTTCTATTTTTCACCATACCTTACCTTGTATTTATTGTACCTCTCAGATATCTGCTCTTGTCTTGATCCAACTTCTTTTTTGCCTTACAAATGGCTTCACACAGGTTATTTATGTTCACAAAAGTGACATATGCACACTCTCACATGGAAATACTTTTGCCCAGAGAAGTTGTGGATGCCCCATCCCTGGAAGTGTCCAAGGCCAGATTGGATGGGGCCTTGAGAAACCTCATGTAATGGAAGGTGTCCCTGCCTGTGGCAGGTAATCTTTAAGGCCCCTTCCAGCCCAAATCATTCTATGATTCTAAGATTGTACTTGAATATAACTGTGCAGTTATAGTCAGAAGTGAAGCCTTGCTTCTGTGAGAAATAGCACTACTCCTTTTTTCCAGAGAATTTACAGCTTTTACAAAGGCAAAGAAAAGATTGGAGACAAGCAGCAGAAACAGGAGATACCATTAAGATGTAGGAGAACAATGTCATAAGATGTAGAATCTTCTTCATTTGTCCCAAAGACTTTCATCATGGTTTGATTTTCTTCATTAATATGAGATTTAGAACCAGGAGCTTCATCCACTGAAAAATTAAAGCATACCACATTAGTCTATGAAAAATACCAAGAATTAATACATAGCAGATGTGGTATATTTAAGTTGAGCATGAGAGAAGTATGCATTTGTGTGAATGTATTTCAGCAGCAAAATCTTCTTCAAAGCCTGGTGACACCACTGTCAACTTGCTCTTGCAGGCAATGCCACTGGCTTTTTCTCTATTCATTTAGTAAAAAGTGAGAGAAATTCTCAATTTACAAGTCATTTATCTATAGAAGACCGTGTAATTAATTAATCAAAACAATGTATCATGACAGTTATGGTGGCACTGAGTAGAATTACATACCAGTCCATGGAATTAAAAAGCAATTGCATTGGTTTTCTAATGTTTCCTACCGATTTACACAGGACTTCAATGACAACAGAATTTGAACTAAAACTGTGAAGAATTTATGAGATTGGGTGATGTTTCGTGTGAAGAGATTTAAGAAATTAGGCAGGAGTATCTCATTTTGAGTTATCTTGAGGGTAACATGTTCCCAGTTTTTTTAAACTGAGATGCTATAGAAAATAAATATATGCAATTTTTTATTTCCTCTGAACATTATCTAAGGTTGTCTTCAGAAATAATTTTTCTTCCATTTCATATCATCATGTGATAAATCCAGACCGCTGATTCCCTAGTAGGAAAGCAATCTCTTGACATATTCTGATTTCTGTCTACCACGTGTGCATGAAGAGCTAGGATGTGGAGCATCACCTGCCCTCTTCCAGGAAACTTTATACAGAACAGCAACAACTACAAAAAATCTTTCACTAAGCATCAAAATCATGTTTTACTTTACATTATCTTAGGAGTTACTTTACTATTTAAATATTAATTAATATTCTATAAAATAACAATATGCTAATTATATTATTAATTATAATTTAATATTAGGACAGCTTAGATAATTCCATTCTTGGAAAAAAAAGTCCTGATCTTTGCTTACAAAAAACTAGATTAATTTTGTTTTCTCTATGTTAGTTTGAATTCAGTAACACAGCCACATCTTTGTCAGCTTTCTTTCAGTAAGACAGTGCAGAACTGAGGCAGTTACCACACCTGTATAAGCAAGATTAGGGAGTTAAAAAGATGGACAGCAAGAATTATACTGGATTCCTGGCATGTGTATAATTCTGCTAAGTCTTATATAATACAAATATAGTATAATTTAATATATAATACATATAATATATAATGCCATATAAATAAAAATATAATATAAAAATAAATATATACTATACATCAGTATAATTATAATACGTGTCAAGTAGATTGTGAACCTTTAAAAAAATAACAAAGAGGTACTTTCTTAATGCTGATTCATTCTCCTTAATAATGTGGGAAGTTGCTGAATTTGCCATTCAATTTACACCTATCTTGAGTTATTCCAAAAAACAGAGGAACCAATATCAAAGCTTGAAGTGGTTTTGAGTTCAGTATTTTCTACTTAGCTATTATTTTGACACCATCTAAACCCACACAAAGCCCAGAAATACTATTCACTAGAACACAAACAACAAAATGGTGTTGGTATAGGAGTTTTACCCCAATTTTAAAGGTGTTTACTCAATAAATTATATATAGTCCTTATGTCTTTTTTCTAAATTAGTCAACTCCTGAGAAATTCGTGGTGCAAATAGGAAAGTAAAGTGTAAGAGTGGTACTCTTTCTATGATTTTTACTACTACTGGTTTATAAGCAAGGTGTTTAATCACACTGCCTATGTCTCCATCACATCAATATAAAAGCAGATCAAATCCTGTACTGCAAATTTCACTCATAGCTCCAAAAAGAAAAAACTGACTCCTTCCAAGCCACTTGTTTTCAAAACAGTATTAGTCCAAGCCTTATATACAGTTGTGTTCCAAACTCTTTGTTATTATTTCCAGATTATTTCTATCTCATTTCTTCTCCAGACTTGTCAGTTCTCAGCTGTTTCTGTGTCATGGAGCTATGCTTAGTCATCATATCTTAGGAAGAAAAATTATAAAGAACTATGCATATTGCAAAATGAATTCACAAATATTTAATGAACATGCCAGTAGTCAGGAGAAATAGTCCTGTGAGGGCTCCTTTCTGTTAGCATAATTAAATTATCAGGTTAGACAACATTTTGAGAACAAAGTGTCCTACAACTTGTCCTAGTTATAAATCAAAGATTTACAGCCTATAAAGAGCATCTAGGTCGTAACTACAAATGCCTGTCAAATTATAGCGATGGAGCTGAGAAAAGGCGTAGGGATATGGCAACGTGTATTTTTGCATTTGTAAGTGGAATCTGAAAGTGTTTCCCCATGCAGCACCACTAGATGCAGCAACCTTTGGTTACCTGTTAAAAAGCTGATTAGCCATGTCTTTTCCAACAGCTCCAGTTCAGCACCCGATCTTTTTTATTTTTCTTTCCAATGGAAAAAGAAGATGAAAGCGTGAATTACTAATCCAGAGCCATGCAGCCCGTTTACTGGAGTTAGGCATCACATCAGAAGTCCTGTTCCCAAGTCTTCACCCGCAGAGAAAGCCTATTCAAAAAGTAAATCTAAAAGAGACTTCTGCCCTTTATTTTTCCTTCCCTCCTCTAATGAGAAAGCAAAAGATAATATTCCACAGATGTTACAACACCAAAGATAAAACAAGTATGCTAATTAAAAAACATCCAACAAAAAGCCAAAGCAGAAAATCCCCTAACAAAAAAACCCCCAGACTTTGACACAAGCAGGGGAAAACCCAAACAGTAGTAAATAGATTATCCAAAAATTCAGCAAGCTACTACTCTGCACTGGGTGTGGTATGTACAAGAAGGAGAACCAAGAAAATCAGTTACAAAAGCCAGAATGCTGAAAAACAATTCCTTTCATCTGCATGCCAAAAATTCTTTCACTGTGATGTTATCAGACTATCAACAGCAAGTGATTTACCCTGAATTTTTCAGTTGCCCTGTCACAGATTTAAAAGGAACCCAAAATAGAAGCAAAATAATTGATCTGTTCTCAAGCCTGCAGGGAACAGGCAAGATTTATTCCACTTCTAAGTTTTCGTTCCATCAAGGCAGCATTGAATAAAGATTAAATGGAGAGATGGCCTGTTTACATTTACATTCACATTTACATAAAATAAAATAAAATAAAATAAAATAAAATAAAATATAAGCTATTCATCTTAGAGAGATGTGTTTAAAGAGCTTCATGTGTCACGTGAGGACAAAATGCTCATCTCTCTTCAGCAATATATACTGCATTAAAACTGCAGTTTTCCACCACAGGCCTTCACATACAGCAAAAAATCATGGTTTAGAATTTATTGCTAAATGGATGTTCATTTGCAATGTCCTTAATTTCAAAGTCTTAATTACTATTATTCCTAGATAGCATTTTACTGTCGTAATATTTTTCTTTCACATGTATAATTTCAGGGGTCAGCTTTCCAAAACAGTTCAACATGTGTACTTGGAGTCAAGATTCCCAATGAGGAAATGACTCAGACTGCATAAAAATAACATTAAATTCCTTGCAGCTTAAGCAGAGAACCACCCCAAAGTATTTTGATATACAAGGAAAAAAGCAAAATCCCAAACAAAACCAACATGACTAGTGGAAAAAGTAATATACATGAAATCTCCATGATCCCCATACTTCACAAACATACATAGGGTGCTAATAACACCAAGGAGTGGGTTCAATCCCTGTAAAAACCATTCACTTAAGAGATGGACTTGATGATCCTTGTTGGTCCCTTCCAACTCAGAATATTCTGTGATTTGTACTTTTATACATACATGTGCACACAAAAACACACAAAATGAAAGGACGACCAGGTAGCCATGAAGCAATCACATTTTATATAATAAGATGCAGGCACAATCACGCAAAATGTGATATTTCGTAGAATTATAGAATCATTAAGGCTGGAAAAAACCTCTAAGATCATCAAGTCCAACTATTAACCCAGCACTACCAAGTCCACCACTAAACCATGTCCCTATCCCTATGCTTTTTGGACATGCCAACAGTGGTGATTCCATCACTTCCCTGGGCAGCCTATTCCAATGCCTTGCAACCCTTTCAGTGAAGAAATCCGGGATATTTGCCAGCATTTAAGAAACTTATTTAAAATAAACAATGAAACAAAATCTTCTGTGATTTAAGCTGTCACCTAGGTACTAACAAGATTTATCTGCTTTTTCTGTCACTTGTGAGAGAAAAGCTTCAGCAGGCAGCAGGAAAGAAAATTAACAGCACAAAGGTACTCTATTTAGCTATAAATGCCTTCCATTTAAATTTTGATTTTTCACATACCGAGTGAACCCAGCCTAAGCCCTCATTGGTGGAATTTGGAGCTCCCAAACCAAAATCCTGGTGACCCCATATTCCTATAGGTTTGGTGATAGGCAACAGCCTGCAAGCACAGTCACAGTGCCCTGCAAATGTTTCTCCTGGGCATCAGGAAGGCATTCACTTTGGAGGAGAGAGCAATTATTTATATACTCCTAAAGGAAATAAAAAGAGCTGCTAATGTATGCCTCCAGCTGAGGTTTCGTTTTCTTCATTATGGTTCCTAACAGTTGGGGTGACCCAGAGGTATTACTTTAGTTTACCCTGTCAAAATCAGAAGGTACTGCTGAGAGCTAGAGTCCCTGTGCAGTACCTGTGCAGAGATGCTTTCTTGAGTCTGTGTCTGAAAAGTAATCTGCTTCCCCTATCTGTCCCCAGACAAGCAGGGCACAAATTTCATTCAATTATGCCTGAGTTACACCTCTGCTTTCCCTATGCAAGTAAAACAAATGTGTCCTGCTATCCTGGAGTCAACAGCACATGAACAGGAAAAACTGACCAATTCATCAAACAGAATCAACAGATGTTGGAGTAATACTTTGCATAAGCAAATTTCAGAGACTTTTTTACAGCCATTCACACTGTTATGATATCCCTTTATCTGATTTCAAAGCAATTACTGTGGCAGCATATCATACGTACAGCTTCATATAAGATGCCAAGCGCATGCTCAGCTCTTATGAAACAGGCTGAGGTGGCATTGCACACAAATGCCTCCACTAGCCACTATCTAGGGGCAAATGCTGTTTTCCAAATATATTTTCTCCAATTCCTAATGTAATGCAGTTCTGTGCTCGTTGCACAAGTTCTGGTGTGCCCTCAATCAGAGAGAGTCCAGCTGTGTTACTTCTGTACGTCGCAGAAAAGACTTCAGCATCAGGATAAGTGCTAGCTGGGCTTGCTAGCTGGCTTCTTTGCAGAGGAGACACGACAGGAGCCAATGATACAGGCTCACGTTAGTTCGGAGATAAAGGAAGAGAGAGGGGGTTCTGGTCTGGCTTCCAACAGGTTTATTGTCAGAAGTTTTGCAACCAGAACATGGCTATGATATTAATTGGGGATCTCGCCGGGAGCTTTTCCCTCAGTTTTATAGGGGGGTTTGAAAACCGTGGGGAAAACAATCAGTGAGTTACAAGCCAGGGGGAGGATACAATTCAACAAGAACCACTGGGAGAAACCAAGAGGTGGGAGTTATAACAGAGAACCAGTGAACAACCGAGTAATTGAGAATTTTCCCGAACAGGGGGAGGCAGCTTGGACCTGGGCACAGCCCAGGGGGATGGCGGCTTAAGCTTCTGAGCCGCCCCTCGACCCACCCTCCGAGTTTGTGTCTTCCAGGGGAGGGTCCGGGGTTGATTGGCATCTCGCTGCCCCAGCCCCGCAGTGGGCTGGGTCATAGCAACACTAATGCTCACTTTATGTAATAAGGTTTTTTTGGCACCCTTTAGAAGTTTTCATGACCTCTTCTTCTGTTTACCACTTCTTATCCTCCTTCAGGACAGAAAAGAAGAGAATCTTATCCTTCAGGAAGGATGAAAACAGAATCACAGAATATGCTGAGTTGGAATAGACCCATCAGGATCATCAAGTACCTGCACAGAACACCCCAAGAATTCCATCATGTGCCTGAGAGCACTGTCCAAACACTTCTTGAATTCTGTCAGGCTTGGTGGTATGACCACTTCCCTGGGAAGCCTGTTCCAGTGCTCAATCCCCTTTGGGTAAAAAACCTTTTTCTGATATCCAATCTAAACCTCCCCTGGCTCAGCTTCATGCCATCTACTCAAGTCCTGTCCCTGGTCACCAGGGCGAACAGATCAGTACCTGCCCCTCCTCTTCCCCTCGTGAGGATATTGAAGACCACAATGAGGTCTGACCTCAGTCCCCTCTCCTCCAGGCTGAACAGATGAAGTGCCCTCAGCCACTCCTCATACAGCTTCCCCTCAAGGCCCTTCACCTTCCTCATGGCCTCCTTTGGACAATCTCTAATGGCTTAATGTCTTTTTTTTGTTGAAGAGCCCAAAACTGCCCCCAGCACTTGAGGTGAGGCCACCCCAGCTCAGACCAGAGTGGGATAATCCCCTCCCTTGCCCAGCCAGCGATGCTGTGCCTGATGGGCAGGGTTGGCCCTCCTGGCTTCCAGGGCACTGCTGACTCACATGCAACTTTCCATCGACCAGGACCAGGTTCCTTTCCACAGCATTGGTCTCCAGCCTCTTGTTCCCTAGGCTATACACACAACCAGGGCTGCCCTGTCCCCCCACATGTAGAATCCAACACTTTTCCTCGTTAAACTTCATACAGTTGGTGATTGCTTATCTGATTTGTTGAGGTCTCACTGCAGAGCATCTCTGCTCTCTACAGCAAAGGCAACACGAATAAGGGTCTGAACCTTTACTCGAGCTCATATACCTGAATTTAAATTAGTCATGAGATTTTAGTAAAGCATTAGACTTTAGGCTCTCATATGTATGACAGATGGGAAGGTCTGTAAGGGCAAAGACCTATGGAAAAGCAATGGCCCAGTTCCTTTCCGCCTCATCTCAGGCCACCTCACATGTATTAGAGGCAAGATTAGAGCAGACCAGCTCTTCCACCTGATTCTTTCAAACAAAATATATTGTGTACAATATGAGTATGTGTACAATTGCAAGCAAAATGCTATTTATTTACTTATTTTGATGGATTATTTTAACTATGACTAGCTCTTTTTGATTAACTTAATTTATTTTAAGCTTGGGGAAAGAAAAGAAGAGATCGTAATTGAGGGAGTGCAATGATAACAAAGAATATAACAAACAGTTCAAGAGGAGCTATTCTCTGCAGAAAAATGCACAAAACCTTTTTGCCGTGTATTAATACTGCACTCTAATCTATATAAAGATAAGGATGTGAGCACATAAAGAGACTGAAATTATATAGGCAAACAGGATTAAGAGAAACCTTTGAAGTATATTAAGAATGAAAAGTGAAGGTGACAAAAGAAGTAAGCACAAGTGAGTGAAGGTTTGCGATCCTCAGCTTTATGGTAACTAGGGATGCTCATTAAAGCTGCCCATGAACAGCACAGACCTTCTGTATGGACCCTTAATAGCAATCCTGTCAAGTACATATCATCTGTCTATTCCTAGGATTGCTGCCTGTTTCCAAATGCTTCTTTTGCAGGGTTGAGGTGGTATGTCTATGATTTATTAACAGTTGAAGACCAAATCAGATGACTTTGGTCTCTGAAGCTTTTAACAGCATAGAAATAGTGAAGCACACATTACTTTTTCATTCCCTTGAAGTATGTTCTGCTTCTTTATTCTTAAATAACCTGCAGTGAGATCTCAACCCCCTCTTTCCTTCACAGCTTCTACTTCTTTCTCCCCAAAGTGCTTTTTGATTCATGCAAAAAGTGCCCTACTTTTGCTGTACCTTTTACTCATTTTAAAAAAAAGTAGAATGTAATGTTGCTGTTTTGTTCAGTCCTTTACTGCTGTCTTTTGCTGAGATATGCTGGAATGCACAGCTTGCCCTTCTGCCAGTCCACAAGTTTTACGACCACTTGACTTGTTCAGCAAATAAAAAGAAAAACCAAATTTAACAGCCTTAGTCTTCAAATCTGTAAGCCAAACAGAAAATAAGTCATGTTTTCTCAGAAATTAGTTATGTTTATTTGTTGGTTATTAGTCAAGAGTAGTATTCTACTCTTCCCTGTAAGGATCTCAAATAGCCAGTGCAGTATGAATGTCCACAGTGCAGCCTAGCCCTGCCTTCCCTCAGTCAGTCTCCTCCCCTTCCCTGTCATGCTCACCCTCATGCGTACTGCCTCTCTCTCACACAGTCTTTCATTGGCAAAGTCAGCTAAAAAACAGAGATGACCAAAGGACAGCCTTATTTCCTTTGTCTCCACACCAAGAGCACAGCAGCCTGTCCATCTTGTTCTGTCTCAAGCAGATTGGCACCAGCTGTTTCACACCTTCACCCCACTCCTATCTCTTATGAGTGCTATTGCTTGGGCTGTCCAGCTTGTGGTCTGACTGCAGCAGCCAATCATTTATTTTGAGTGATAGTTGGATAAAAACATCCTTCTACATCATATCTGTGCCATTTCTGGAAAATTATTTATTTGGTCATCTCTATTTTCCACATAGACACGGGGGCAAATACTTCTTGAAAGGTGGAACTGGGAAATGTCCCATCCTGTTTTGGAGCACTCTCCAGTTATGATGTCAGGATGTGATGTGTCTTGTATTTGCTCTGCCCTGATGTCTGTCCACTGCTGCAAGTTTACAGGTTTCAGAGGAAGATACTCCCTGGGTAGAGAAGCAGCAAAATACTTTCCTATATCCTACTTTTCCCTATACAATAAAATTCAAGGGAACTGTAGGACTGGAGCCAGCCCTACATGCTGGGTGGTTGGCATGGACCTGTGGAGGGGCCCAGGAGAGAGGCAGCTGGGAAGATGTGAGGATGGCTCAGGGCCTTGGGCAATTGCAGCCACATAATAGAGAGCGACCCTCATCCACTGCAGTATAGTTTTGGAGGGGTAAATGATAACTGACATATGATTTTAAGCTGGATTTTTTTCTTGATAATATCACTATTCAAAATCCAGGATTTCAGATTAAGTGTTTCTTCCCATGCGACTTTCTGGCTGTCTTTGTAGAAGAAAACCCAATTCTCAGTGTAAACCATGCATTTTTCTCCTGAAAAATGCTCTCAAAGTGAACAATTATGTTTGCAAGCAACTCCACGAACTTTGCATCCTACAGTGAAAACAGAGGGAAGCAGAAGGACTGGAAGGGTCTTTACCCCTGGCTACAATTGCCACCGGGTGCCCTGATGTGACCTGGCACTTCCAGGGAAGAACAATCCCATGGGGAGGACTCTGTGTCCCCAGAGAATGATCTATTTTGAAACTCTAAGAAATACCTCCAGTTCCTTATACTACTGGACTATAATGATCTTTTTATAGATAAATGAGCATGACTTTCTGAGGAAAGAGTAATCATTAAAGAAGAGCCTCTTAAGAAAAGCCAAAGTCCATTGTTAAGAAAAGATAATAATCCCTAAGTTTAACAGGATTTCTGGAAGACACAGGTTTCAGTGCATTTTTTTTCTCCAGAAATTTACTTCTCCTCAATAAACTAGTTATTATTTCTTTTTCACCTCTCCAATCAAATGTGACTTAAATGCTCCAGTGACTATTTCTGTGAATTTTTCACAGCTTTATATTGAAAAATATTGAAAAGGAATAAGAAAATAGTTCAGTCATGTATTAGGGTACAGCAAAACAGTTATTATATAGCAAAATAAATTATTCACAGAATTTATTCTATTATCTGCATTAGTAGAAGAAAAAAAAATCCTTCAGTACTGCACAGGTATTTATTTACCTGACAGTTGCACTTTAAATGATTTCTAGTGGAAAGCAATATACTAAATAGAGAAACTTTCTGAACTAGGTGTTAGGAATTATTTCCTTAGAGAAATATATGTAATGTTTATTTTTTATAATAATATTTAGAGGCTGCTGCTCTTTATGGATACTATGTAAAGTATACAACCTGTGAGGAGATCTTAATTTTGTAAGTTAAATCTTGATTCTTCTATTTTCTATGTATAGATCTAAGCCTTTAGAGTAGCACCAAGTGGATATCAACAAACGGATATCAAATTTTACATGTGACTTGATATTATGTTACAGAATGATGCTTATGTTTATAACAGTGGACAAATCTGACTCAAATACTGGACTTTAGCATCAAAATAAGTGCAGCAGATGCAAAAGTTTTAAGTCATTTCAGAATTCAAAACTCATTTTTCCTCTTCTCAGTACTAGCAGTCAGTCTTTGATCAAGGGTCAGGTCCTGGATCTGTTACGCATGACAAAGGGTATTCAGCAGATTAACTCAGCTGAAGCCAGGAAAAACATTCATGATCTGATCATCGAGCATTAGACGACATGATTCTAGTCTGGTCTCAGAAAGGGATGACTTCTATCATGTCAAACTGGCATTTACTCCAAACGGAAAGCTCTCATTGCAAGGAAAAAAAGAAGAAAAAGAAAAAAAGAGGGGAGAACGTAGCTGTGGTGGTGAGAGCAGCAGGCAGAGGTGTCTTCAGCTTCCTCCTAGGGAACTGCTTGTAAATATGCAAGGTGTGGCACATACAGCATCACTTTTTTGGATACCAGGATAAGGCAGGTGCATCTTGCAAGCGCTAGAAGAGAACTCTCAAGCTAATATAATGCTGAATTAGAGTTTGACTTTTTCCTAATCTCAGACTGAAAGATGCAATGATATATACATTCATTCAAGCTATGTCTCCTCTCCCCCTTAAAAGGCTGTCCTTATGTTCTCCACAATCAGGGGCAAAAAGGTACAGCAGTTCATGGACAAGATCATTCCTTGCAAGTTTTCCTGCCTGACTACAGGAATTCAGGCTGCAGCTCATTAGTCCACACCCTTACCTTTGCTATCCTCAAGCACTTTTTTCAGATGTGGAAATGAGGCCTAAAATAGAACCTCAGACGCAGACAGCCTGGAGTGGAAAAGTGAAACATTCAAGCTGTAATTTCTTGTCAGATTCTTGGCCAGATATTGAAAGAGCCATTGAATCTTCAAAAAGTGAAGCTTCTTCCCTGGGTTACTCTGGCTAAAAATTAGTTTCACAAGAGTTTGCATAGATAAATTAAAAAAAAATTCTTATTGTTTCAGGGAAAAAAAACCCCAATTATTCCCACATACAGAATAACGTCATGACAGAATAACAAGTGTTTCCATACTATTTAAAAATATTTCTTCTTCAGAAATTGTATTTCTTAGTGATATTATTCTTTGCTATGTGAGATTTAGCCAAAATGGTTATTCAACCCCATGACCTGATGCTGAAAATGTGTCAGAAGTCTATGGCATGATAAATACACAAATTTACATTTCTAGCTTGATTTTCAATTTTTTATTCCAGTAGTTTTTTTCTACTTTGCGTAAAACACTATAATTCAAAAAAACCCCACTTTTCTGCTAGAAAAAAGATTAATAATTTTTTAAAAATTGCTGCATGCTTATATTTATGCCAATAGGAATTTTTTACACTACACTTATTTTCCTAGAATGGGTATTACAGGGATCTTCCACTTACAGTTTCTTTGGTAACATAACTGGCAGAGAAACCTTCCGACCCAGATGATTATTCTTTCATCTGCTTTATATTTTCATTTTTTATCCCAGGCTCTATAAACTGCTCTCCACCCTCTAAACAGTGTAAGATTGATGCTGTCTTATTTACATAATGCAGTTCAGCAGCTCAAATTAAAGAAGAAATACCCTCAAGTTTGAGGGTTTTGCATCTTTTTGTGAATTCACTTGATGTCCCAGTGATCAAGATCTGAATCAAGATTATCTATGGTTTTCCTGGTCAGCCCTACAAGCTGCATACAAACACCATTAAATTAGCTTCTTACTAGACTGGGTTGATGGTTGACCCCAGAACCTCCCTGTTGTAATGGCATAGCTTTTACCATTGCCAGAGACATTTATTAATAAGACCCTGTAGGTATTAAATAAAACATGCAGAAATTATCCATATCCACACTTCTAAGAGGAGAAGAGGAAAAAGGGGGGATAAAAGGCAAAAAAACCCCCAAAAGCAGAGGAAGGCCTGGCTCTTTTTTTGAGAGAATAACATCTTCAGGCATTTGGTCTGTACAAAAGAGAAATATTAACTAGTGATGGGTGTATACTTGGATACAGTTGTATGAAAACTCTCAGAATGCTACTTATACTGACTCACTTTGACTAATCCACATAATGGAAAGCGGTTCATTGCTGTCTCATCTGGTCCCTCCATCTCACCACCTGCAGGTTACAGGACATAATGCAGTGCTATGGCAACTGCCATATCCATATCCTGGCTTTCATAGAGAGCTGGGTCATATATCCAAACATGCACTTCTTATTTTTAACTTATGTAGACTAAAAGTGTTTTGTCTATAGGTGAAGCAGTACCTTTAAAGAAGTACCTTTGCATATTGGTTTGGATCTTTGTTTGACTTTTTTAGTTCACATTTGGCGATACAAAGAGGACTTTCAGCTTACCTTTGTTTACCACTCAGTCTCATGAAAATCAACTATAAAATTGCACAATCTCTACTGCACACATGGACAGAAGCAGTCAAATCCCTTTCTCCTAAGCAACGGATGGGAACAGGCAAGACTTTGAGTCTGGACACACACTAAGTTGCTACTGACACAGTAAAACTACCTCTATTTACTGATGACTCAAGAAGGAGATATGGGCATCCATCCCCAACCACAACAAGGCTGAAGAAAAGGACTTCTGCTATTAAAAGCTCTCCCAGGTTACTTCATTTCTTTTATGATTTTCTTCACATTATACCCTCCAGCCTTCCTTCAGGGTTGTGACTACACACAACTACCTCTCTGTAGAAGTTAATCCTTCAGAATGACAAGTCATTTCCTACTTCTTCACAAAATGTATTTTTATGGCATTGATGAAGATGAAATGAATATCCAATTATTTAAAACAAAAACACAAAAGGAAAACCTAATAATTGAATTTTAAAAATTATGCCAAAGACATAGTTAAGATAAATGTTGCTGTCCAATCTGCTTTTCTATGATTCTCTTGTCCTGTAAGTCCAACCAAGTTGTATATGGAAAAAAAAAATAAGCCACTCTTCACACAAACCCATAAAAACCATATTGTCTTTAGTAGTCAGTTAAAAATTAGTTTCTAACTGAAATTCATCCTCAGACAGTGCAGCACAAACCACACTTCTGCTCATCTGGAGGTCCATTGGGTTTCCAAACACAGCAAGGCTGGGCTACAGCAGGTGGGGGGGGAAGCACTACAGTTAGTTTTAACCATTAAACGCTTCAGTTTCTTACGGCTGCCTTAACTTCCAGAGATTCTACCAAGGAGCACACTTAGAATGTCAAAGGAAAACTGTAAAGCCTATTGCTAACATTCAAGATCAGCTTTTAGCCATATGACGAAATTGCTCCTCTGAAACTAAACTCGCTAGTGAGATGACAGGTTTGTACACTGCGCTTTCCTTCATTTCTCTCTCCTTTATTTTTTTCTCTCTTGCTCTCATTTTATTATTTTAAAATGCTGAGATGTTAGAAAAGAGTTGGATCAAGTCAATGTGCCACGTTAATATTTAACCTTAAAGTTATACATCACAGATAAAAAGGGATTGTACTACAGGTTTCATAGCTAAGTCCCTTGCTTCAGCTTGCCTGGCAGAAACACCTGTAGTACTAGGGTCTAAGTGCATTCCTCCTTAACTCATCCTTTGCTACCTTTTTTTTACTCCTTAGAAGTGAACTGGATTAGAAAATTCTTCTGGCTGAACTGTCTTTCAGTTTATTGTTTGTCATTGCTGAGCTGCAGATAAGCTTCAACTTTGCTGTCAACAGTTAATCTGGTTAGAGCACCAGACATAGTAAACCAGAATCTTCCATCAGAGAATTGTACAATTGGTGCGATGCCAAACTTTGTAGCTCCAGAAGTCAAAAAATTCATGACTTGGGACTATGTTGTTTTTGCAGCATTATTTTTAGTCTCTGCCAGCATTGGAGTCTTTTTTGCAGTTAAGGAGAGGAAAAAGAAAACTTCAAAGGAATTTTTGGTGGGTGGTAAGCAGATGACATGTGGACCCATAGCTTTTTCTCTTACATCAAGCTTCATGTCAGCAGTAACTGTCCTGGGGACACCCTCTGAAGTTTATCGCTATGGGGCATCCTTTGTGCTCTTCTTTCTTTCGTATACACTTGTCATAATTTTTACTGCTGAACTTTTTCTACCTGTCTTTTATAGATCTGGCATCACAAGCACTTATGAGGTAAGTAAAAATCATAAGATACAGGCACGACTCTAGCATAACTAACTATCATGCATATATTTTTTAGAGAAAAATCTTTGACAGAAAGCTTTCTGCAGTGTTTTACAGAACAAATATATTGATACATTATTTTTGGAAATCATTTGCATTATTCAAACTAGTTATTTATATTGCATAAATTGAAATCATAATCTAAGGGTTAGAGCTCCTGTTGTGTACATATAGCACAGACAGGATATGAGTTTACACACCAGCACGAAATTAAGTTACAGTTGGAAAATATTTAAGGTTATCCAAATGCTTCTGGTCTTTTAAGTATTCCACTCTGGTTTAGAGAAACAGAATTTAAGAACAACATTCAATACTGTCCAATTCAAACTTAGTCTAGATAGGGTAATTTTGGTCAAGTTACTATATCTTAATAGCTGAGGTGGAAGGAAGAGAAAGAAGGTGGCAGGCCTATTCCAAAAATAAAAAAGAAAGAAGAAAATAAAGAAGTCAGGGCTGGAGAATGAATTCAAGCATTCTCTAGGAAATGAAATTAATGACTTCTGAGTTTTTGAGAGTTTTTGCCTGGCATTTTCCCTGGAACACATTATTTTCTTCATAATACAGTTCAGTAGCAGCCCTTATAACCTGCTTATCCACAGGACAGCTACTGACCATTTGGGATGGCCTCTTACTCACTTCAATCAACTTCTGCACATTTGGTTGCTACTCTCTGTGGGCAGTTTCAACTAAGCAAGAATTGGATGACAAAACAGGGTTAGTTCTCAAGGAACTTTCTGGTAACAGAAAGGCTGCTCATGCTCGCTGAGCCCAAACCCAAGGAAGGGCTTTGGTCAAACAGATCTTCCTGGGTACTTGAAATATTTTCAGGTCGGTGAAGAGTAAAATTGACCATTGCTGGAAGAAGTTGCATTTTCTAGTTGGTTTTGATCCAAGATCAGAACACTAATTACTTTTGTCATCTGAAAAACCAAAGGTGTCATTGTAGACAGAGAGACCCTTCAAGCATGCTGGAAAGATGACTGTTGGCTTCATGAATTATTTTAGAAATAGGTCAAGTTACATAAATTAGCTATGTATTTATATGGCAGACTGTGAGGTTTATTATGCAAGAAACAGAAGATCATCATGAGCAAATTCAAGAAAGAAGATGCTTTGGCAGTACAAAGTGTACAGCCTAGAGAAAACTTTTACAGCCTGTGCCTGGTGTCTGCGGAGGAGCTCATGGGACTATGGCCCAAGAAGAGCCTCCCTGCATGAAGGCTGCCGCAGGGCAGAGAGACTCTACAGAGACCCCAGGTGGTGATTCAGCCTTAAAACCTGGGCTTTTGGGTCTAGAGATCCACTCACCTCTGCAGTTCTTTTGAAAGTGGCAACACCTCTCTACATCCTTGAACCTGGAAGTCCATAAGATCCTCCCTCTTGCCTCTCCATATTGGTGTGCAGATTTGGCTTTAGACTGAGACAGAACAAGTGGGAAAGTCAGCTTAGCTCACGCACTAGGAAGCTCCATGTTGCTGCTTCACCATTTGCTCCACTTCTGTCACTACTGGAGTCAATGCTATTTCTACTAGAGATGAACTCAAGTTTTCTCATTGTATAGTTGGAATATACTTTCATTTGAAGTTTAAATTTCTCTGTAGTTCTTGGGATGTTCCAGTTATTCCTGGTACAAAGCAGGTATTGATTACTGCAACCCAATAAAGAACTTCAAGTACATGGTACAGATGAGAAGATTTCTTAAATGTAATTATTGTTATATGTAATGACAATCCTGCAGCCCTTGTTACTACTCATAACAGCCATGCCAGCTGACAGCAAGTTTACTTGCACAGCAAGGTGTTACTTAGGGCTAACAGAAGGGTACCATCCATGTCACAGATGCTACATGTGCACTTTACTGAAATTATGCTTTTTCCTAGTATTTGGAGTTAAGATTTAACAAGATTGTCCGTCTTGCTGCAACACTGATCTACATCCTGCAGACGGTAAGAAAACATTAACTCTTTTTTTATGTGCTAATTTCACTCAACATTGATTTTCACAGACTAGTCTCACGTGGCACATTTTTATAATAGATGTTTTAATGAGTATTCTGTTTTTCTTAGTTTTTTCACTTGAACTATGAATGCTAAAAAGAAAGTATGATTACATTTTTAACTGTCTAAATTCCCTAACTTTTCCTGTTTAGTATTGCCATTTTAGTTGTCTTTAACACTCGGATGTTGTGTTGTACTCTCACAGCATACTCTTGGTCTCATTAGGTTCACTTGAAGCCTCTCTCTTCCCAAACAAGTGGATTCTGTCTTCCTTGAGAAGCTGGTCAAGCTTTAGTGGGTACATTTATTTACCCATTTATGACACTGAGGTGAACTATCCTATAGTTGAACAGAAAACTGTTGCACAAGGTATCCTGGGCAGATGCCCAGGTAGCTGCGGTCCCGTAATGGTCACTGCTGTGACTGTCTTGAAAGGTTACATTAGTTGTGTATTTAATGAAAAGATGGGATTTGATGGGAGATTAGGAGACATTTCTTTCTGCATTAATTCCATTTTAATAATTCCCAAACCTTTGGCAATAGATCTGAATGCTTACTGACTTTGATGCTTTGTTTCTTCATCAGTTCTCTTATATTTTACATGTAAAGGGTATTGAGTCAGTTACTTTGAAAGGGATTGAATGGAAAAATGAAAATTTAATTTCTAAGATCAATGCAACTTTATTTCTGTATCACTATTTGTGTTTTCTGGAGATACCCTCTTTCTATTTCATGAGGATATTTTGTCATCTATTTGTCATAGCAATGGAGAAAAAAGTAATACAAAGACAGATAATGGTCCTTCCCTCAGAAAGGAATTAAACACAAGATTTTAATTTTTAAGGGCTGAAAAAGAAAGCCATATACAATACAAGGTGATCTAAAGAAACCCCTAGATCTGGTATTTTGCTCAGAGCCCTACTCTTAGAAGCTTTATCACCGAACATTCAAATACATCATTTTTAATGAACTTTTACTCCTTCAGATCCTTTACACAGGAATAGTGGTCTATGCTCCATCACTGGCACTCAACCAAGGTGAGTTCCTATGCTGCACTACACTGCTACCTCAAATAACAGCACCACAAGGATTGCTTGAGTAAATGAAGTAACAAAAATAGATAAAGACAAAAACCCAACCCTCCTCAAAGGTTCTATAAGAAGATTTTTGCCTTCACTTTGTAGCTCTGCATTTCTGACTCCCCAGGTCCCTCTCACACCCAAACATCAGCAGGATCCTCATGTGCTCTTCTGCTCTCCTTTCCACTCAATACCACCTGAAGAGATTTGAAGCAAACAATTTCCCAACATCCTGACAAAGTTCACAGTACAAGCTGATGATCCAAGACCATACTCTGTACTTTGATTCCCCCCGTCCCTGTCTCTTGTATTCAGGTTTCCATGGGCATAATTCTTCTCCCCGTAGCCAGAGATGAATGCTGTTCTGCTGTCTGTCCCCAGACTTCTTCAATTAATATTTGCAAACTAGGCATAGAGCAACTATCACTATAGATGGGATTTGTAATTTTACTGCCATAGGGCACAAGCAATCATCATGGCCCAAATCCTGATTTTACCAAAACTGACTGGGAAGAGATTGTGAGGCTCTTCTATTGTTTATTATCTGAGTTGCATTCAGTTTGTTCTATCCCACCACTCACACAGCGCCAAATTTCCTTCCTCTGGCATGCAGCTGAATTCCATGTGAAAGTTCTCATTCATTATTACACCACACTAACTTTGCTAATACGAGCACCTTTACAAATAGTTTTGCTCTCACAGACTATGACTGGTGGGTGAGATTTCAGTATCAGCCAAACCAAAATTTGTGCACCTTGTGCAAAGAAACTTTATGAGGCAAAATGAACACAGAAATTTGTTTTAATGCAGCACATTTTAGCATTAAATCATTCTTAGATGCAGGTAATGAAATTTACTTAGGGGTTGGGGGTTTTTTGTCTTAGGATTTTTGGGAGTCTCTGAAGAACTTGGTTTCTCAAGAGAAAGTTCTGGACTAAGAACAGAAGGGAAGCACTGCTTGTAAAGCTCTGTCCCATTAGAATGACATTTGTGCTTTATGCAAGTATTCTCTGTGTTACTTTTGCGTGAAAGTTAGCTAATATCAATTTGAAAGAAAACAACAATGCAAAACAGTATCCAGAAGTTCTACAAAACTTGAACAATCCAGCAAAGCTCCTAATAGACACAAAATATTAAAATTAATAATTGCTCCTATCCTTCTAAAGCTAAAGGATTACAGCTCTTCTGCTACCTTACAGACGACTTACCTCTATTTCGCTAACAATTTTGTTTTCATTGGTTTTGCAGTCACTGGCTTTGATCTCTGGGGTTCTGTAGCTGCAACAGGAATTGTCTGCACTTTCTATTGCACTCTGGTATGTAACAGGCATAACTGAACAGTTGGAACACAGACTGTTAATTTGACCATCCTTTAAACATGACAGAATATCAGAGAAGGATGGCTCCTGTGGAGAACATAGAGATAAATTTTTTCTACACTCTGTGTTATAAGGAAATCTATTGGGAGGAAAAAAATAATCCTCTCTAATCCTCTGCTGTATGTCTCAAGGTTTAAACTAGACATCTTGAGACAGAGTCCAGATAAGGAGGCAATAAGCTTCCCCTGTCATCTTTTGAGAAGATGTTTCTTACCGTTTACAAATTATAGGCTGAAAAACACTGTCACGAAAATTGTGCTCAAGAACAAAGCGCTAAACCCTAGAAAGGACAATCAACAGGTCAGAGAACCTTTCTTTTGAGTGGAAGCAACATGAGACTCCAAATTCCAAAATAGATATACCGTATAGAGATTTGCAATGAAGCAGCAGAGCCCTGGGGCTCAGGATACAAACTAATTGCCATTCTCATTGCCACTAAATATTTTTTTCAATATATCACTCCCCTCTTGTTGAAAACACTTACTATGTGCTCTAGTACTGATTTGATCAAATATGAAAGTAGCTATGTAAGAAAGCGGAATGGCAAACTTTCCAGTGCTATTTTTCTGTGCTAGGCTAATTGTGGACCACTGGGCTCTGAGAATGTACAGAGTCCTATGGGATGTAGGAACAGGCCAAAACTCCCTACACTTTTGTTCCACACCATGATATGTTCTTCAAATGGATATAAAGGAGGCAGAAAAAAAAGCATTTAACTGAAAGTCAAGTATTCTCTCATATGCCCATGGACAAACTATTTAGGCTGTGAAATTTTCTGACCTGCAAAAGTACACACTTTGTGGGAGAATGCAGAGCCCTGATTTGCTAGGTGCTGTACATACAGCTCATGAACTGTCAAAATAAGGAGTCTTTCTACATTTTTCAGTACTTGAGCAACAGGAAAGAAAATTGGGGGCATACAGCTTCTCTTTGTTTTAGGGAGGATTAAGAGCTGTTGTCTGGACAGATGCATTTCAAATGATTGTTATGGTGGCTGGCTTTGTGACGGTTTTGATTCGAGGAACTAGTCTGAATGGTGGATCGACCAAAGTCTGGGAAGATGCCCATGAAGGATCTCGGCTAAACATATTTGAGTAAGAAACAAATGATGCAAACCTTTCCTTTTTGTATATTTAATGTTTAGAAACCCTACCCTTAGTAAGCCAAAAATACTCAGACTGGTTATTAAACAACCTCAGTGACTCAGAGAAGTCCATTCCTCATTTCTTCAGCTATTGGCAATGCATTTGACCTTTAGGAAAGCTTAACTCTTTCAAGAAATCAAAGGTCTGCTGAACTGAAGGGGAGATTTGCCATTTTTCCTCATGTAACTACAAATGCAGCCCAATTATTCCTTCCAATTTCATACACAGAATATTCTGAGCTGGAAGGGACCCACAAAGATCAAGTCCAGCTCTTAAGTAAATGGCCCATACAGGGATCAAACATGAAACCTTGATGCCATAAGCACTATGTTCTAACCAACTGAGCTATTCTCAGTGGCTAATTGTATACATCTTTCATTTTCTATTCATAAAACTGACATTATGTTTTACTTGCACACTACAGCAGCTAGCAATAGTGCATCAGTGCACTGGGATAGAAATCTGATCTTCCTTTGGCTGCTTGGGGCATTTGTTGATTAATCAAGGGAAGTCACTGACAGAATCCAGCAGCAAGGTCAAATGTTATCTGCTGTCTCTACCAAGATAAGGAGAACTGCAAAAATGACATATTTGAGACAGAAAGATATACTTGTACAAGTCAGATTTGCTGAGTAATGGAATTTTGTTGTACAAAAGATAACACTGCAGCTGAAGCAATTTCATGTAAAGGAAGTTACATCATAATGATGTGTTATTAAAAGTTTAGTGGATTTTTAAAGAGTTTGTTAAGGAACCTTGTTCCTTACAGAAGATGGGGTCCCAGGCAGGACAGCTTGTAGATCTGCTACAATATGACACAGGTCTTATATCTGAGCATAAGCATGCTTATAAATTTGATTAATCTCAATTAAGTGACCCTCTATGTCTGAATGATATTTGCTTATCCTGACTTGAAAACAATGTGTTCCAATATAAAAGTAAAAACACTTCCAAACTTAAACACATCAGATGTTATCTGTGCTGGAAAACAGTATTACCAATGCAGAACTTTTGATTCAGATGGTAGGACAGGTCAGATAGTTCTGAAAAAATCACCTACCTCTTGCTGAAAAAAAAATGTTTAAATAAAAAAAAACCTAAATAGCTTCTTTCTTTCTTCTAGCTTTGACGTTGATCCTTTGAGACGACATACCTTCTGGACAATAGTTATTGGGGGAACATTTACGTGGCTAGGGCTCTATGGAGTCAATCAGTCCACAATACAGAGATGCATTTCCTGCAAATCGGAAAAGCATGCTAAACTGTAAGCTACCTGTCATTAACCTATTCCTGCAATTAATCAAGAATAACACTAAGTTTATCAGCTATACTAAATAAATATTGGGATCCCATTAGGTGGTAGTAAGATAATTGTGCTCTGACAGTCTTACTACCTCTGGCTCGAAATCACTTAAGTATATGCAGGGGAAAAAGAGGTAGCTATTTATCTCTTGCAGATTAGCAATTTATGATCAGGCTGATAACATAATCCTCAGAAGGAGAGTATGGCAAAGATGCCAACACAGAAGTTGTGCTATCTACAGCTTCATTGTAAAAATATATTTATTGGAACTGTGTTTATGTTATACTGGATTAAAAGTTGTTATTGATTTAGTGGGGCACTACAGTACAAGGTATTATCTAAATGAAATTAAATCTTAATAATTTCTTAAAATTCTGCAGCATCAGAATAATCAGAATCAATGAAGAACAAAGTTAATCTTCACAATATAGATATACAGGTCTCCAGCTTACTACCTTTCTCAACTTTAGCAGTAATATATGCATAGCTATATGTGTTTTACTAAACAATCATATTTTTTTCATACACCTAGGGCCAATTGCTTGCACATGTGGCTAAAGCATAAAGGTGATAATTTTTTCATTCTTCGAACAGCTAGCTTTTTTGCTCTCTGTAAACATACTAATTTTTCTGTAGGTCATGACTGTCTATATGAATTTATCCTGTAGAAAATTCAATGTCTGAAAAGCATTTAGAAGTCACACCAGTGAGAACATCACTAGTAACAAGTTGGGTTAACCTTTGTGTCCTGTTAGCACATTCTGAACTGGCCTTAGCAATAGATCTTGCACAAGGTAGTGTCCAACAAGATGTGAGCTCTATAAAATCTGGCAGCTCTCAGAACCTGCAGGATTGCTGAACGACAGCCACACAATCTTCCTAGCAGATGCTGTCACCCACATCCATTTCATGGAATAGCGAAAAACAACCAAGACTGTTACTTTGCATGGTAACACTGGAAATAATATTCTGTGTGCTTTAAAGGAAGTACAGCATCAACAGCTCCCAACAGGCAAAAATCTGTTCTTACAATGGACAGGAATGACAGATCCAGCATTTAGTGCAGCCCATTCTGTGTAGAGGTTACATGACTCTTCCAGCTGTATGGAGTTGCTTGGCAACTTTATTCTTGCCCTATAGTGTAAGGATGGTGTACTTTTCCTTTTTTTAAATCTTGCTTTGAATTATACAGCCAGTTTGAATTATATAACCAGTTGGGATTAAGGGATCTCCCAAAAAAGTTCAGAATAAGTATCTTGTAAGAATTTTTAAATTTATTTTCCATTAAATGGTTTCTCTCTTTTGCTCTAGGGCACTTTACCTGAATTTATTGGGACTTTGGACAGTCCTAGTGTGTGCAGTATTTTGTGGATTGGTAATGTACTCTTATTACAAGAGCTGTGATCCTTGGACTGCTGGTTTCATTTCAGCTCCTGATCAGGTACAGATGTCCATTATGATAATTAGGAGCTGCTTTGGGCTCAGATATAGCACGTATCAGGACAGTTTAAATTTTGTGCAATGTTCTATGTCCTTTCAGCACTCAGGCACTAAGGTGGTTGCCAGATCATGGCTACAATAATATCTATTCTGGCACTCCTGCAGCACTAATTCAATTGAGCATTTTTGCCAAAAGACATCCCCTTTGCTCAAAATCTGATGCCATGTTATTTGGGACAACACCAGAATTTAGCAACATGCTCATAAACAGCTACTTCTCTTCCATTACCCAGGAAACTCTTCATTAATTTTTTGTGTTGCTCTTGTGCTCCTTCAATCCCAGCTCATGCCATACTTTGTTATGGACATTTTTTCTTCGATGCCAGGAGTCCCAGGACTGTTTGTTGCCTGTGCATTCAGTGGAACACTAAGGTCTGTGAATCTGAATTGACATTTTAGCTGTTTATGATAATTTCTTGAGAACCCAGAATGAAGTCAAAATATGAAACGCTAAGAAAAGCCCAGATGTTTTTCTTAGAACAGTCTAGGAAGTAGCAGTAGTTCCTTATTGAACTATGTTACACCCCTGGAGGTATTTAAAATACATGTGGATGTGGCACTTAGGGACCTGGTTTAGTGGTGGACTTGACTGTGCTGGGTTAACGGTTGGACTCTGTGATCTTAGCAGTCTTTCCAACCTAAATTATTCTATGGTTTATGACAAAGTCTAACTCCATATCTCCAGCATCTTTTTATCCCAAATACATTTAGAATAATGTTATCCATACAGTGTAGAAAGTACCCTTGGGAGCTGCTCATGGTGAAATTGTCTTTACTTAAGAGCCATAAAATCATAGTCAGGGGTATAAATGTTTTCAACAAGTCTATCTGAACTGTATTCACCAAAGATAGGCTCACTCACCTAGCTAAAAGTTGGGCTATTCATGGAGGATCAGAGTGGTGACTACATATCCTTCAATTTGTAAGAGAGTGAAGTTTTAATTCTGGAACATGTCTATATTTAAGGTCTTTGCAAACTTGTAAATGGAAGGGTCAGTTAGGATGAGTTTCTATCTTGTTCCATGCCAGCACAAAGGAGAGCCCCCAGCAATTCCAGAAGTAGCAGAAACCTCCCCAGTTAAAGCAGCACACATGAAAAATACTACGAAAAATACAGTTCTTGAAGAGCATTAATGCTGAACAAGAGGAAGAACTTCTTTATAAATACAACTTGATTTCAGATTATATTGCTTCCTATTTACTTACCACTCTTACTTACCCTTTCTACAGCACGGTAGCTGCCAGCATCAATGCTTTAGCAACTGTTACCTTTGAAGACTTGGTCAAGAAATGTTTCCCAAACCTCTCTGAGAAGATGAGTACGTGGATCAGCAAAGGCTTATGTGGGTACTCTAGATGAGATCCATTTCTTTAGCAGCAAAGGGCACTGCATAGAGAGAGTCCCTCAGAAACACTTTTTTGGAAGCCTCCACAGGAATGTAACCCTTTATAAACCCACAAGGTGAACATCAGCCTGATGCTTTGGTAACATTAAGTATCAGCACCATACAGCAGAGAAAAAATATAAGCTAGCATTAACAACCATTGCTCAAAATCCTTGGAAAACTTTGGCCTACTGAAAATATTGGAAAACACTCTTCATAACACAGAAAGAATATTGATGTAGTTATTACCGCATTACTCTATAGTAGTACTTCTTGTTCTTTTAGAATAATAACGTAAGTAATTTCTATTCAAACTCAGAGTATTGCATAAGCAGTTATTTAGCTTTTCAGAGAAAAAGTATGCAAAAAAAAAGTAAAAAACCCCACAAAATATTATCAACATATCAAGCATCCAACATAACTTTAATTTTTAGGATATTTTTTACAACTATTGCAGTAAGATCATAACCCTTTTATGAATACCATATTAATACCATGAGAATTCTATTAATGTTCATAAATATCACGAAAGAGCCAAAGCCATATATTTTTTATCTCTGTAACTGCTTCTAGTCTCCTCCATTCTTGTTTTTCCACTTACTATTAGCTTTTTCACTCTGGACCTAGAAAGATAATTTTTACTTCCAAAAACAAGGTGTGCTAGCACATAAGTTTTGGTTGGCTTTACTCAAGACTGCTGCGTACAGAGTTCCACCTACCACAAAGTTAAAACTGGTTTCAAAGAAAAAAAGCCATGCTGTTTATAATTTCTCAACTCATTTATTAGATTACTTTAAAAGTGATATTTAAAGGCAACAGAAAACATTTCTACATGAAGCATAACTTCTAAATTAATTTCATTGCTATTGTTCTACTTTGTAAGAAAAATCAGTCAACCAAAAATGCAACGAGACTTCACACAAGACACTGCTGGGTGTGTAATGGTCCACTCTAAACATCCAAAAAGAAATGGAATTTCCTCCGTGCTGCCTGGTCATCTCAGACACTACTGAGCTAGAAACCATCCCCACTATTAACCAGCACTGAGAACCTCACTACCTTATCTTTCCCAGGTATATTTTATGGTGTGCTGTGCACTTCGATGGCTGCAGCAGCATCGCTGCTGGGAGGAGTTGTTCAGGTATTTCTTGCTTCAGAAATGCAATTAATAGAACAGGAATGAACAGAAATGCAATGAACTGAACAAATAATGCTGCCAGCTCTGATGGCTGCTAGATCATCTAAACCCTTTCTGTGGACATTTTGCTGAGAGGAATATGTAGGGGAAAAAAAATCATAAATCCCTTAACTCCTTCACTATTGACTCAGTGCTAGGGAACAATACTGAGCATGATTCTCTCTTCAACTGTGCCTTGAAATCACTACTTATCCCTTCTCCCTCACTATTTTCCCACTGAAAATTACAGACCAAAATCAGAACTGGACATGCTCTCCCTCAGCAGCTCCCTGAACTCCTTCTTCTTCTCTACACCCCCAGGCTTCCCTCTCCATCCATGGGATGTGTGGGGGGCCCATGCTGGGATTATTTACTCTGGGAATTGTGTTTCCCTGTGCTAACTGGAAGGTAAGGAAAAAAATCCTGATCTAAAAGAAAACCTCTTGGCATTTTTTGGTTAAAACTCAGTTTTGAAAATTGTTTGGGTCTTTGAGCTGCTTTTCAGTTTTAGTGCCTGAGGATCTAAGATCTATTTATACGTGCCTTTTCCCTCTCTAAATGTATCCTGTTGAATTTAAGTGTACCCAACTGTGGAATAATTGGTGATTAGATTCACATGAGGGTTTTCTTAAAAATTATTTTTGTTTCTGAGTTTCTTTAAGAAGAAAAAATTATTCAATACTTGCACCAACCTTGGGAGGCACAGAGTGATTTCAATAGCTTTGCCTTCACACTTTCACTCAAAACACAACATGAGCTCATTCCATATTGCCCCATGAGGATTCCCATCAAGGTTAGCAGAAGTAAAACTAAAATCTGTATCACAGCTTTGAGCACACTTCTGCTTCAACTTTTATAAATAAAGGGCACTAAAACACCGTGTTTTATACCTTAATTGAGAGAGAACAGAATTTATTTTCACAGTAACCCATCATTACCTACTCCTGCCTAACTCACAGAAAAGCACTTTCCACGTATCATCTTTAACAGTACCTTTCTATACTTGCCAAGGGTGCTCTCGGAGGCCTCTTAGCTGGGATCAGCTTGGCTTTTTGGGCTGGTACCGGCTCTTTCATTTACCCTGCACCACCAACAAAGTCCATCCCTCTGCAACTGTCCACCCTCAACTGCACATTGGCTAACACCACTGAGGCACTGATAACGGCAGCTCCCACGGTGGCTCCAGAGAGGTATTTTTCCTATTACCACTTAAGCCTACATTTTGCCAAGTGTGCCATCCCCACCTGCAGCTGGGGTGCAGGCAGTAACCACAGAGCAGGCTGGGAGTGCAGACTGATGCCAGATGACACATCAACTGCAGCATGAGCTGCATTTTGCTGGCACAGTCAGGCAACAACCTAAACACAGCTGTTGCTCATCACTAGCTGCTTTTGTCACCTCTTCACAGGCCTTTGCTGGCAGACACCTGGTACTCCCTGTCCTACCTGTACTTCAGTGCCATCGGCTCCATGGGCTGTGCCATCACAGGGTTGTTGATAAGCCTTATAACAGGTTGGTGTTCTAAACATACAGAGACATATATATATATATACACACATATATAAAAAAAAATGTTTTTAAAAAGTCCAGCAGGTGACTTAAGACAGACTCAGAAGAGGGCAGTGGGCTCTGATCCTGCTTCCCTACCTCACATATTCTGAGGCTCCCAAGGCTCATACCTAGCTATCCATAGGCTCATGTATTATTATTTTTTTTCCAGGAACTAGTAAAGGAGAAGACATCCCACCAGTGTTAATTAAGCCAGTCTGCAACCTGTTCTGCTTTTGGTCCAAAAGACTCAAAATTTTCCTCTGGTGTGGTGTGCAGCATGACAGCCTGGAGGTAAGTACCTGAACCCACCAGCTTGGCCCTGCTGTGGCCCAGGAACAGTGGGAACACATGCATGTACTTACATGAGGGCACACGCTGAGCAGAGAACTAACCAGCCTTCAGCAGTTACGTTTGAACTTATGCAAGGTATGCTGCATAAGCACCACACACTGGAAAGGAGATCAGCCAAACCCTGGTGAGTAATAAGTTAACTATTTTTCCTGTTTTCATCAAATACGGGGACTCAGACTCTCCAAACAGCCCTCAGGAAAGCCAGGAGCTCATGAAACAGGGTCTGATCTCCATCTATCTGCCTCCCTGCTTCAGCAGCCAAGTGGAGACAAAACTGCACTTTACACCTTAGAGAGTTCACCAAGCTATCACCTTCCACCAAGCTCAGAGAAAAAGACTTTAGAACTCATATGTTCACAAAGCTCTGTTGCTGCTGCCATCCCCACCATCAGAACCTCTGTGGCTTCTGCCCTTCAGAGCAGCACCGGGGAGTAACAATCAGGCTGCGCTGCACTCACCAGCACCTGAGCTGCTCCTTTCCACCTCCCCCACAGCAACAGGGCCAGCTATTCTAAGGCCAGGTGTCTAAGGCTTTGTAGCTCATTAAAAAGGCATACGGAATGAATAACTTTCTTCTTGCACTGTTTTAACAATTTTCCTTTAATCAAAGGAAAAAGGTAGTGAATACAGGCTTCATATTTTCTTTCTTTTTTTCAGATGGACTTTGAGAAAAAACTGCCTAAAGTTGCTGGAAATAAAACCAGAACAGATAACAGCTTCGAGAATAATACCAACAAAGAAAATAATCACCAGATCCCTGGTTACAATCCTGAGGAAAATTCATATACAAATATGAGCAGAGAATCTCGCCTCTAGAAGCTGAGGGACAAGGGATATTTAATCAAACTTTAGTTCTTCAGCTTCAAAAATTAAGAACTTTTTTTACTGCATTTATCAGCTTGTAGGTGACCAAGAGGGAACAATTGCTCACTATAGCAATAAAGGCCAGATTTTTATTTATTAATTTCTTGGCAGACCTGGGAAATGATCGGACAACGGGGTTTTGGAAGCACTGCTATTTTGGAAGAAACGTTTCATGAATTTTGTTGTGGAAGCTCCCACTCAGATGCAGCTGCAATACATCTGCATCACATGCTCTGTTCAGTAACTCATCATTGAAGGGAAATGTTCAAAGGTGAACTTGAGATAAATTAAGACTTCAGAGAAGTTTGTGAGATATCTCACAAAGGTGAGACAGTGAGCTGCCCTCTGATGGAGGGAGAGAAAAGAGGTCAGGTTGAGCCTATACCCAGGTATCTGAAAAAGTCTCCTCACAGGAACCTTGTATAGACCAGACAGGACTTTCAGTCACCAAGATAACTGTGTTTGCTTCCTCTGTGGAATTCAGGTTTTCTTTATAACTTCTCATTGTAAAAGCTATAGGAGAGAGTAACAAATTTACTTTACTTTGAATTCAGGGTAGTTCTTTATCTGTGTTAGTTTTCAGCTCAAAAAGATCCACTTTTATGCAACAAAGAAAATAAACCAACAATTTAATGATGATTATGCCTCCTAATTGATAACTCATGCTGAATTTTGAAAAAAAGACACATTATTAGGCAAAATAATCTGTCTGGTACAATGTCTTGGAAGCAGAGACCACTCAGTGCTCTCTTTCATTTCTTCTAAAATGTGCTGGTTGTAAATCAAAGTCAACAGATCACCTCTCACCTTGATAAACTTCTGGATATAGTTTTTCGATAAATATATTTGTTTTTAAACAAAATGCACAATTGAATGAAACAAAAGGAATAAAAATATCGAAGATGACTCATGGACCCAGCTGATACATTCATCTTGTATTTCTTTGAAGAGCCCAGCTGTTGCTTTTGCTTTATCAGTGACCATCTTTATGATGTAGATGTATGTCAGCCTGGTCCTTGAACTTATTTCCCCTGTGTGTGTTCATGTCCTATCCCTGGAAGTGGTCCCAGGATTTTAATCAGAGAACTGACATAGCAGTCTGTAAATGACACTGCCTTGCTTGCATGGAACAGTTTGTCAAGAAACTAAGTCAATATTTGTGTTAATCCCTTTTACACTGCTTTTATAATCTCATAAAATCTTATAGCTGAGTGTGGCTAGCTGCTTGCTTTCTCATGTGGCATGCTTTCCCTTCCTGCTTCCATAGTTGGGATTGTTAGCAAAGCAAAGATGGAAACTCAGTAAATATATCTGTACCATTTGTATCTCATGGCCACACACCTTACTGATTAGGTTGTATTAAGTCTAACTATCATGCATAAGGATGTAAAATAATTCCTGAGTGAAAGTGGTTCAAAACACCAATATAAAGCTATATAGTCAGATGGAGGATCATAAAACCCTCTCTACTCATAGTTGGAGGATATCTGATTCAGAGATCTGTAACTCTGAAGACAATCAAGTCTCCTCTGAATATTTCTTAAGGAACTGAAAGCAGTATCATTATGCTCTGCATGCATTTCACAAGTTTGGCAACACTGGATTCACTACAGACTTAATATCTTTTCAAATCATTTACCACAAAAGAGAATCTTAATTAATCCATTTAATATCCAAAAAAAGTGAGTTAGGTTGGCTAGAATTGCATTCTCTCCAAATGCTGTTGAAGAAATATGCTGAAGAATTTTTCTTCAACTATTTCCAGGCTAGTTTTGTTACAACTAAAGCTGCTCATTGAACACAAGTATTTTCTGTATTTGTAATGGAGCCAGGCACAGGGTTATACTAATACCAACACGTGGGTCATACGTGACAACGTATGGCTAAAATCAGTAGTTCATTATTCAGCCTTCTAGCAAGATTTAAGGATAAGTCCTAGCAAAACTGGAACTCAGAGAAATCCCCATTCTGTTTAAATATTCATGTCAGTGTTGTTTAGTTATCTTCTCATTTCCTCTACATCCTGAGCCATTGATCCTTCCAGTGGCAGATCTAGCCTGTCCAATTTGGTTGAAAAACTGAGATTATGAAACTAGGAACAGATAAATCCTAGAAGAGTTTAATTTAAGAAATTGTTAGTCACTAGTGAAAGCAGTACAACATAAATGACTGAAAATTTGAAAACTCAGTCTAGCTGTGCCTTGAGACCAAAATAATCAAATATTTAATTGTTTAAAATGCCTGAGCCAAGTATGACCCTGAAATTACTTTCTTACAAGACTATGTAAGCTCATGAACACTCACTTTTCAAGTATAAGTTGCTTTTAAGTATCTTTAAATATTTGGAAAAATAAAGCTCACAGCGTTTTTCAAAGATATCCAAGTTTATTACTGAAAAAAAGTAATAATCAAATGTGCATGATACAGCAAGTAGTTGCATTTGTATATGTAAACTGTGATAAAGTAAACAGCATCCCAAAGACAAATTTATGCCGAAAGTGTCTCACAATAGTTAATCAGATCTACAACTTATTCCTCAGTAAATTCTTTTACTTCTGGGGTACATAGCTGCTTGTAATAGCAATCATAAAACACAAAAGAAACTGAAAGCTGCCATGCTGGAGGAACTTGAAATTTTGCACAGAAAAGTAAATTTCTCTGACACGCTCTCTGATACTGTAAACTTGTTTTAAATATTACTTACTAAGTGTGGATTTATGAGTAGAAAAAATAGCTGAAATTTTACTCTTACTCCTTACTTAGAAATCAAGTTGTATTTAAATATTACACAAATTTCAAATATATACACATTTTAAGAAATCACTTATGATCATGATATTGCAAGTTAGCCAGGACTATCAGAGTAAAAAATGACTGAACTATCTTACTCAGTTAGATTTTACATGAGACTGTTTCAAAGAACTGAAATTTCAGTGATACTAATCTAGGTAAAAACTAGAGCCATCAGTTTGGAAGATTTTTCAATACAAAACTCCAAGTCATTTAAATAGAACATGAAATGAAAATATGATCTGATTTTTATTTTTTATTATTAACAAAAAAATCATCACGATCTCAGTGGTTAAAATGTCACTAACTTTAGACTCCATTGTGTTTAATCCTAATTTCTCACCCTGTTGCATCCTAACAAGTAGCTCATGTCAATAAGAATGCAAACTATAGAGAACAGCTAGCAATACAGAGGTTGTAGCAAGAAGTTAGAATGAGCCAAAAGAACTAACACAAGGTCATTTCCAGTGCAGTGAAGAGGGACTACACCATTAACATTTCAAGACTAAATCCCAGTCCTGGATTTTAAAAGTTTCTGTATACCATGGAATTGTGACTTCCCTACCATTCCTTGTTGTGCCATTAGAACTTTGTGCTGTTGTAGCAACATTGTGCTATTATGGTTATGCCAAGGTTATGACAATCCAAATTTCTAGTAAATGTGTTTGCAATGGCAATATCCGATAAAAATTGTCAAAATGAATCCATTATAGAAATTTAAAATTATACAACTGTGTAGGGTATTTAGGATGTATGTGTATGTGTAGGAAAGGACATAAGGAGAAAACACTGTGATGCTTGGGGAAGTGACTGAAGGACAGAAGCGGCACACATAGAGGTACCCCATGCTGTCTCACGCTACTCCATCCAATCAATGCATACGGATTTGTAAAAAGCACCAGACAAACTAGTATTTGTGCACTTTCTGCTTTGGCATCTCAGTAAGGGACATCAAAAAACAGCCTGTACAAAAATCTGCTGTTACAGAATTGCCCTGGAAACTGAACTGTAACCCAGAAGGCAGCATGTAATAAAATACTGAGGATAAGTAAAGAATGAGTCAAAGGAGAAAAAAAAAATGAAGGGCTGTCCCATGTTTTATCCTCAAACCCTTATTTTTCACAGCCTGTTGCAATTCTGGAGCAAAACTTGCTGGAGTGAATATGAGCCCTTTGCTGCCTTCTGCTCATTCTCACCCTCCACATGATGGTTGCTGCATTTTACCTCAGAAGAACATGGGGTTTGCGAGCATGAAGTTGAGTATGAAAAGATTTAGGGAATTTTAAAGCTGCTAGATTTTCCCCTACAGGAATAGAAGTTAGAAATTCACTTAAACACTTTCAAAAAGTGTCACTGTATGCATTTTAGTCAGACAAAATATACATTGGAACAAAATAACAGGCTTGCCTAGAAGTGGAATTCTATTTGAATTCTAGAATCAGTCTTAACATTAAATAATTATTATGAAATGCTGCCCTTATATTTGTTTCAAACTTCTCCCCCAAGCAAGCAACATCAGCACTTTATGAGGATTCCAAAAACTAAAATGCTTCTCAAAGTACTACTGCACTGTAAGTGATTACTGTTACCACTATTTTTATCTCTGTCCATTTTCTTAATAGAAATAGAAACTTAGTAGAAAATATGATTGTTAAAATTTTCCATCAACTTTATTGCATTCATATTTAGCTGTTTGTATAAAATGAGTTTCATTAATATAGCTATTGCCCAGTATATATATATATATATAAAAAATCTAGTTCATAATAGTTTTAACGAAAATTTGTGACATTTACAGGCTAACTATGTATATAGACAGTTTATTTTCAATTTATGGACATGGATGATTTTCAGTTAACCAAAATGTTATGATGCTTCTAAATACGCATATGCTAATTTGCCTCCAAACAAACTGTGACATAATGCAAAAGTTTACTAAGTCCCACAATGCCATGTAGGACTTTGGACTTTGCAGGTAACTCCACTGGATCCCATGGCTCCAGAAATTCTCTCTGGCAACACTCCTAGTTGGAGTCTGCAGTGGAAGAAGCTGCAGCAAGGAAAGAGCAGATGTGCATTATGCACATGATTAGACTGATCATCTTAATGGCACATTAAGAATAAAACATCACCAAAATTCTTGACTTTCCTCATATTAATACTCGCCCTGAAGCTTTGTTTCCCAGGGAATTTTTCCTTCTGCAGAACTTTTTATGAAGGAAACTTCTGGAAATTTATTAATTTTTCCATTAAGGTATTTATCTACTAACCTATTTTTACTAGTCTGTCTAAACATTTTCCTTTTGAGCTCTCCACAGGACACAATTGAGCCTAACTGTTCCTCAGAACACAATTTATGACAAGTTGTTGATCAAAAAGGGGACAGCCACAGCTGATGTGTATTTTGTACTACTGAAGACATGTACTTCCAAACAAACATCTAACAAAAACCAAAACCTCACTTATCATCTAATGCCATGATGATTTTTTGCCTTTTCTTTTATACCTTTTTACAACTTCTGTCTTCTTAGTGCTTTTTGCCTACATTCTTGGACTTGTTTGTCAAGCTGAGAGACTAAACATTTTAGAAGCTTCGTAGCTAGGGATCAGTGTGCCCCAGACCCCAAGGTCCTCTCCAGAATACATTCTGTAAACTAAGATAGAACCATCCAGGAGAAGGCTCCTTGGGGAGGGGAGTCACTCGAGCCTTTTATTGGGGAATCTTTGATAGATATGCTAATTAGTAAGACCTATAATGTTATACCCGATCTTTTGGGGGGTGGGCATTGTGGTGTGCATTGGGGTGCATTTGACCTGGATGTAGTACACCTAAGGATCCTTAAAATAAATACCAAGGTAAAATCCCTTTTTTCCTTCTAACCGTGTTTGATTCTTGATTTTAAGACCAGGAAAAGGCATCAATCTATCATCATTATCAAAATTTTAGCCTTGTCACAATTTTCTCTATAAATCCTTTAACGAAAAGGGTTAGGAAAGAATGTATCATTAATGTTGGAAAAGACCTCAAAAATTATCGGGTCCAATCTTTGACGGAACATCACCATGACAAATAAATCACAACACTAAGTGCCATGTCCAGTCATTTCTTGAACACTTTCCAAGGATGATGACTCCACCACCTCCCAGGGCAGCCTGTTCAATGCTTTCAGAGAAAAAATTCTTCCTGATGTCCAACCTGAACCTTACTGTGTGCAGCCTGAGGTTATGTCGCCTTGTCTTGTCACTATTTGCCTGGTGGAAGAGGCTGACTCCCACCTTGCTACAATCTCTTTTCAGTAGTTGTGGAGAGTGATAAGACTCCTCTGAGCCTCCTCATCTAACTAATCAACCACAGCTCCTTCACCTGCTCCTCCTATGACTTAATCTCTCTAGATCCCTCACCAGCTTCACTGCCGTTCTCTGGACATGCTCCAGCACCTCAATGTCTGTCTGGAACTAAGGGGCCCTGAACTGGACAGAGTTCTCAATGTGTGGCCTCATCAGTGCTGAGTACAGATGGACAATCATTTCCCTGGTCCTGCTGGCCACACTTTCTGACACAGGACAGGATGCTGTTGGCTTTTTTGCCCACCTGGGCAGACACTGGCTCATGTTCAACTGCTGTTGACCAGCACCCCCAGGTCCTTTTCTGCAGGGCAGCTTTCCACTCTGCTCCTAGCCTGTAGAACTGCAGTGGGTTGCTGTGATCCAGGGACAAGACCTGCCACTTTGCCGTACTGAACATTCTATTGGCCTTGGCCCATTGATCCAGCCTGTCCATATCCCTACGCAGAGCCTTCCTGCCCTCCAACAGATCAACAATCCCACCCAATTCAGTGTTGTTTGCAAACTCACTGAGGATGCCCTTGATCCCCTTGTTCAGATCATTGATAGAGACATTAAACAGACCTGGCCCCAATACTGAGCCTTGGGGAACCACACTACTGACAGGCTGCCAACTGGAAAAACACCATTCACCGCCACTGTCTGGGCATGGCCATCCAGGCAGCTTTAATTCAGCTAAGAGTGCACCTGCTGCCACGTTCTCCAGAAGGATGCCATGAGTGACAGTTTACTGAAGTCATCATGAGGTTTGCCTTGTTTCCAAGTATCCATCCAAGGATGCTCAATCAGTGTGCTGTGGGAGTCTGCGCTCAACATTCAGGCAAGCCTTAGCACACAGTTGTGAATACTCTAATGCCTCCCTCTTTGTGGAGACAAACTTTGGGGAACCTCTCATTAGGATGGCCAATAAAACAGAATTCTTATTTTCCTTTTTTTATTCACCAAAATTCAGATCTCATACATTAGGCACAAATTTAGAATAAAAAGTCGTAAGAAATGAGGTGTAGATCATGTATCTGGACTTTGTGCCATTTCTGAAATGTACATTTCTTTTGTCTGAATCAAGATGCAGAATTTGGTTAAGAAAAATTAACACATTTTGAACAAATACTTTATATATAAAAAATCTACTTGCTCATGCAGTCTCTCTAAGGGCGCGTGCATAGAGCAAAGTTGTCATAGATTAGATCTGCAATGATCTAAAGCATTTTTGCACAAATTGAGGTTCTAAAGCTTTGTCAAATTTCACAAATGCAGCCTGCATGCACAGTCTAGTCATACTAGTCATTTGTTTGAAAAGACAATACTTAGAATATGAAAAGATCATTCACCATTCAAAAAATACATTATTCCTGAGGACAGTGTGTGCCTTATTCTTTAGGAAAATAACGTGCAATCAATGAAAACAGCATACTAAGCAAAGTCTAGCAAAAAGGTTTCTCAGCTTAAGCAAATGGTTAGATAGTGGCAAGACCTTTACACATTGTTGATGTCCTCCAAAAGTAAAGGACACACAGAGTGTTTCCCCAAACTTCTTGTGCTTTTCCAGTGCATAAAATGCAACATATCAGATCTACACACTTGCCTTTCATATACTCCTATATATCAGTGTTGAAAAAAATTCATAATATATATATGTAAATCTCAAATACAAAAAGATTTTTAATGTGGTTTTTCAAGTCCAATTGGAATTTGCCTAAGTATGTATTGATGTGCCAATATCAATAGCAGAAACAAGAGAGTATTAAAAAATCAGTATTTCTGATTTTTGGCTGATTTTATCCTGTATCTTTATACCTTGGACCAGCCAAGACATTTTGTTTTTAGAGAAAACATTAAAAAGAGCTCATCTGTGACCTTCTGAAGAATTGAAGTATGATCACTATGGCACAGAAACAAAAACTGTGACACAGGGTTAATGCTGTCAAAGAGTGTTTGACAATCCATAGAATGAGACAGATAGATAATAAATTAAATCAAACGTTGTGATTCTATTAGCACTGAGGAGAGTGCACTAACTTTTTTTCTAATAATGACTCCTGAGGAACTTAATGCACAACCCAGAATATGAAGGAACCTTTTGGAGCCTTTCCAAAATATGGCAAGATGAGTTCCATCAGCCCTTTATCACAGAAAGAATGGGTAATGTATCTGATTGGACCAGATCTTCAAATTTCTTTCCTCCTTTCTGTAGATACTCCTACAATTGCCTTGTCTGGTCCCAGAGCTGGAATTAACCAAGAAATCTCACGAATATGGTGAAACAACTGAAGAACTTAGAAGTCTGATGCTAGGCTCTCTGGATACAACAGATCCTATTTACCCACTTTGATGGGCTCTTGAATCCTAAAATTAATTAAAATAAAATAAAATAAAACAAAATAAAACAAAGTAAAATTATTGTGCTAATAAACGCAAGTGAATACTGGAATCACACTTTCAATAGGATAATGTAAATAGTAAAAATTCAGGTATTTTCTTACCTGTCAGCAGTGATTTTGCTGCCACTTTATCCCTAAAAATAATGTTAAAATTTGCAGACTTTGTAATTACTGTGCTTTGCTGATTTTTTGTTTCCTAAATTTTTCTCGCCCAATATAGAGAAGCATTATTTGAAATTGTACAAGAGAAACAGAATAACCATAACTCTGTTTCTCCATTCCCTTCCCTGCAAGGTATCCCTTCAAACTTGTTTAAATGTTAAGTGATTTTCCCATATTATGAAATGTTAGTAATAGACAATTTCATCACCAAAATATGACTATTAACCACAAGCAACACTGCAATATGCTGTTTGCACATAAAAACTGAAATTTGATTCTTCAATGAACATCTACCTTTTAGTGATTTTACCAAAAAAATGCCCCCGCAGTGTAACAAGGCATACAAATAATAATAATAATAATAATAATAATAATAAATCTAAGAGTAACCACTGTGTGTCTGTGCATTTATATACAATCTGTATACATATTTGTTTGTATCCAACTCCAGTGTTATGACATATTTAGGCCAATAAAAGAAGTGTACATTACTGCAATGTTAACTATTACAATAGGAAGGACATTGTTACAAATTTCTCTTCTTCTCCTTTCCTGAACAAGCAAGCCACAATGTTATACTGTATGTCTCATATATATCTGCAGAAGCTTGCATACTATAAAGATAAAATTGTATTTTGAAGAGAAAGTCATTTGCACTGCATGGGAGTGTTTCAAGTTAGCGTTCTGTGAAGTCATGGAATCATTGCCCAGACAGATAAAGAGGAACAGTAACACAGCATGAAAATGAGTTCTTTCATCCTGGAAGCATGTGGAGATGGCCTTTCCATACACAGAAGTGGAAAGACAACTCAACAGCTGTAGAATTTTCAAACATAGCTGCAACGTGGGCAATACAATGTGTTCTCCTAGTGCTGCTGTTTTCTTTCTGAATTTGGACTTTTTGGTTTTCAACTAGATGGATAAATGAATGACATTGATGTGCAAATCTTAAACTGCATAGTAAATATTTAGCAGCCACAGACCCCTTTTTTAAGGTAGGACCACATCCACAATCTCAGTAAGAGACTAGGGCAAACATGACAAAACAGTAAGCCTGAAAGATCAAGTCATGGCCACTACAGATGGAGCTCAGCAATCAGAAGCTGTAGAAGTAGTGGATGTCACAAAAGTTGGTTTTAGTCACTCCCTTACTCTATAGGTTCACAGGTAATTTTCTGTTTTCATCATGCTGATATGAAAATTCATTGCCTTTTTTAAAAACAGTGCCCAGGTTTTTAATCTGTCTGTACATTTCTGAATGCCAATTCTCCTTGAAGTTCATCACAGACCAGTTATAAGTAAGGCTTTTCATTGTCGTCACTGGAAACACCTATTTTTCAGTGCCAACCAAAGTATGCAACTGTACTGCCCAGCAAGAGCATATATATACCACCACCACCAATCTCACACTGATGCCAGACTGACAATTTTGAAACTTCACTCTCCAATTTCAAACAGTGGTTTTGTTGTAACAGGGTAGTGACTAAGGCCATTCATGGTGATACTGTTTCCCATTCTTTTTCCTTTCTCTTTGCAAATGTTCCAGTTCAGCCTCATACATCATTTCCTGGACTAAGTATTTCTCTCTTCTCATTCTGTCACACAAGTCTTTGGGTATGTCTGGAATTAGGTAGGCAATGAAAGACTTTATTCCAAAAACAAGGTGCTGAAAAGAAAAACAGAAATAATTGCTTAAAATATCGATAAGTATTCCTTTGTAGGACTACATTTTAGAGCCTAGAAGTCTGTGGCAAAACTGGAACTGAGATTCAGTTTGTGACTGAAAGGCAAATCCATTTTTTTAAATAAAAACACTCACATGTGAGTAAATGAGTGATCTAAAAGAAACGGGCAAGTGCTGAAGTTTTCTAAAAAGTAAGACAAAGGGTATAGTTAGTGACTTAAATAAAGATGTGACTATAGGATATGCTAGTTTGATCCACAAATGTAAACGCTACCTATAAACAGTCTTCTTTCAGGCTTATAATGGAAATAGGCAACCAGATTCCTGGGTAGTATGCAATACGTTCTTCAAACTTAGTATACACATTTCTACTTTTATATTAGGCTAGAGTCATGTATCATTTTCCTGACACAGATTTTATCTTGTAACAACTGCCCAATATACACAAAACTAGCATTCCTTGTTTTTCAATAAAATATGAAAGATTGGGTAGGGAACCAACATGATGTATAAGATGACTGTTAAGGAAATACGATTTTAGAGGAGCTCTACAGTAAGTGCATGCTCTGTCATTTCTGTTTGAAGCAGCTGAGAGACAACAGTTTGGGGAAGATAATTTTTTTCCTCTCCCTTGACTGTAACGAACGAACAAATGATTAAAATGACAATTTACTTATAGAACTACCATAAAGAATCAATTCAGACTTTTAAGAGGTAGAAAGGAATTGTTCCCTTCCACAACTAACCTCAAATACTATTATGAAGGCCAGCCGTGCTGCCAGGACATGCCAAAACTGCAAAGTGAATTCATATGGAGTTGAACTCCACGGTGGAGCTCTGTAGTCTCTATACCTGCAAAGCAAAGAGAAACCCAGGAAGTTAACCTGTGCTCAAAACCCTAAACATGGTCAAGTGCTCTCTAGTTCATCCCAGATCTGGCTAAAATGAGAGAAATTGAAGTGAAAGCAGACTTCAAGAGGAATTAAACAGAAAGGGAGAGCAACTGTCCAAAATATAGGCTATTAAATAGAGCTGTTTATGAGACAGTACTTTTTGCTTTCAAAAATTCAGAGCAAACAGTTTATTTTATTGTTAAAAAGCTGGAGTGTTAAGTGTGTTGATTCTGAATTGGTTCTTGTCTTTGCTTATAAGCATTTGAGATTCTCCAAAGTTTGCATAAATGAAATGTGATTCTAATTTAAACTGATGCTCACTGCAAAACTAAGTCTGAAAACAGGAGTGAACTCATGTCATATTTCATTTTTATGTTGAATTTCTTGTATTCATCTTGCATAAATGTTTGCAATCTCAACTAGGGTTAGAGAGGTAACAAAAATTTTAATTGTGTATTTTAATTAATTGATTTCAGAATGCTTAATGAAATTGAAATGAGGATTTTTAGTCTTCTTGGCAGCTGGCAAAGCTTTTAAATTAAATGATTCATAGAGACATGAAAGATAATGGCTTGCAAGCATTGAAACATACCGACAGTATCCTGAGTATCCCATCCCAAGTTCACTCAAATCAAATACTGATAAACTGCTGTTGACGTATCCTTTTAAGCATCTGAAAGAAAAAGCCATATGGGCAGCACTTTCTTCATAAAGTGGTTATACAATAAACTTATGGTATGTAAACATATTCTGCTATCAGATATTGTGAGCATAATATTTTATTTGCTTATCAAGAGAAAAGCAATTCTAAAATTTCATGCAGAGAAGCAAAGTTTTTTGGAAAGAAAAGACTAACATCTGTTCCAGGTATAGCACTGTTTAGAAGTCTATTTTCAGCACTTTTTATGGTTTTGGTTCTTATCTACTGAAAGATATAAACCAAAAATTGTTGCTACAGTGTTTTTAACTGTTTCCTAAAATTACTGAACTTTGAAAGATGGATACAAAGGCAGAGAGCAGAATAATTTAACACCTTTGCAGAATCTGCCACCAATAATGCAGCACATACAAAAAAAAAAAAAAAAAAAAGTTTTATGAGTTGAATCAAAGCGTTTTCCTCAACAGTAAAATGAACAGTGCATATATACCGAACAGTTATATTAAAGGCAAAAATGTATTACTATTAATTACAGAAATCACATAAATATATTGATTTATGACTGTAGGAGTGAATTTTTGCTGTTGCTTGAAAAGCACAGACATGTAAGATGTCCTATCTTCTTTGAAATCTGTCTTGTAACTTAACTAAAGCACATTTGAAAAATCAAAGAAAATTTAAGAAGAGATGCATGAGGCATCCTTTTATAATCTGAATCTTCAGGTTTTCTGTGATACCTCAAATCACTACTGGCAAAAGAAGAAATAGAATTACACAGTTCTCTCTTAAATGGGTAGTGTGCATTGAGCACTAACATTTTTCTGATACTGTCTCTTTTCATCTTATCCCACCTCATTCTTTTTGCCCTTAAACTCTCTTTTCCTGTGACAGCTCAGGAAGAGTAAATCTCTATTTTTGGGAGCATATACATGTGTTTGGGAATGTACTGGGAGAAGACAGTATAGACCCATTGCAGAGAAGAAGAAAAGCTTACCTAGAAAAGATCTGAAAATTGATGCAATGTACAAACTTTTTTGTTTGCATTCAGAAGGGAAGACATGATTTTCCACTTATATAACTAGCTACTTTGCAAACTCTTTGGAATGGCTGACTTACTTGCACTTTACATCTGTGAAGGTTTGCACAGATGTAAAAGAAACGTATCTGTGTTATCATAAAAATACAGCAGTAAATTGTGCTTCCACTGAAAAATGCATGTATATATAAAGAATATCCTAATTACTTTTCTTGTCTGTACCCTTGATCTGTACAGGGACCATATTTGTATGCATAGACAAAACGTGGAATGTAATCAGAAGTAATGGCAATAACAAAGGCATTAGTGATGACAGCCAGAACTCCAATTCCTTCCAGAATTCCATACCAAATACCTAGAAACAAGAGAAATTACAACAAAGTTGTCACTTTTTTATAGTCATATTAAGTCATATAAAGTCATACTAGTGATAATAAAGTCATTATTAGTCATACAGTTTTCCTTTCTTATTGAGAGTGAATTATGAGACAGAAAAACTAGTCAAGATAAAGCCATGTCCCCACATTCCAGCCAAACCACTGGTGCCACCCCAACGAAATCCTGCAATAGGGCACACCCTGATGAGAAAATACAGCTAAGCAACAAAGGCATAACCGTAATTTTTTGTTATAAAGGCCAAATAGGAGATTCTGGAAAGAGATTTCTTATTTAATGCAATTTTAAATTAAAACTTCATTCAGTCCTTTTATTTAATTTCTAAATTCAATTGATTTTAGACCTAGAGTTCCACAAATCAGAAGCCTGAAATACTTTTAGCCTGTTTTCAATATTCAAGCTATTCCTTATTGTAAATGGAAAACAAACTTGAGGAATCCTCTTATCAAAGCAACTAACTATCCTTTTGTTGCCTAAAAGGAAAGTTGTCACTGAAATCTGTTGGTTACATTACCATCTTGACATGATATACTTCTGTTTTAAAGAGGAAAATACAAAGAAATGATACCTGACAGTGACAGCCATTAGGTTCTCTCACCTATATCTGTTGCTCTTGCAGGCATAGGTCTTCGCCACTGAGTAACAAACTTGTATGCATCTAACCTGATTTCTATGATATTGTTAAGCAGTGCCAGAAGAGGTGCCAGTGGGAAGGCAGCAACAAAGATGGTGGTAAAGCCAAACTGTAAAACTAGACAGGCATTTCTATGATTAGAAATTGGAAATTCAAAAAATCTTTTAACATGCAACACAGTTCTACTTTCTGAAGAAAACCAACACCTCCCAGATTTGCTCACCCATCTCTAAATATTCGTCCATTAAACCATGGAGATTCATAGGTTGCAGATTCCAATCTTTTTCCCACTGAGGAAGAGAAATTTTATTCTCCATTGATTGCCCTCTTCTCTTCATTTTGCGTCGTGACCACCAGTTCTGTAATAAACTTTATTACATAAAGAGAATATTATTGACTCTATCTGTGCACAGATTTAAAATACTTTCTGGTACTGCTTTGAAATAAGTGGGCCTATTTTCAAATGCACCTGGATGATTACTTAGCTATTTTAAGGAAAATTTTACAATATCATCTTAGATACAATGCAAAGAACTTATAAAAGATCTCAAAATTCTGCATTATAGTTTTAATTATGTCTTTAATGTAGCATGTTTGGCATTGTACAAATAAGCTTTTCAGAATATAGAACATGCTTGCATAGACTTTTTATTTTTTGGTAGGATTTACCTGAATGACTAAATAAAAAGAAGAACAAGAAAAAAAATCATACATAGTGAGAGCACTAAAAAGTTAATAGCACTTTATCTTCAATCCTGTAAAAGACAAACCAAATAAGTGGAACTCAGTAAGAACTCCATATTAGAATACACTAAATAGTAGAATACATATATTTTTGAACAAACCTAAAGATCTAGGTGCTCTACAGAATATTTCTTTTCTTAAAGCAGGAATAAGCATTTAAGAAGGTGTTGCTGAATGCTGAAGGTGGAAATATTTAAGACTATTCTTCATAAAGCTGTGCAGAGATCTTTTCCCAAAGTAGTTATAAATATTAAGGAGATAGTAGGCTCATAAATTAAACTGTTATTCAAATGAAAATATTATCCAGTACTGACACATGGACCAATTAAAGACTACTGCTTGTTTCTAGACATTATGGAAAAGAGACTAAAGATGGGAAATAACTTTCTTGTAAGTATTTTTATAAAAAGTCTGCTCTTTTTTTCTCAAGCTAATTTAGTGTTTGGCTCTTGATCTATCTTGTTACTGAAAGACAAATTGTTGCCTAAGTTGCAAACAATGGTTTTGTCAAAACAAAACACTTCTTTCTGTAACAGAATATAAGCATGTTCTAAAATAAATTTTAGATGAAGTTAATATCCTGCTTGGCTGAGAAGACAGGAAGCCTGGTAGTTCAAGTAGGTTTCTCCTTTCCAAAAATCCTCATTCCACAACATACAGTACATTATCCCTCATTTGCAGAACAACTGCAATTGCATGTGTGTTGAGCAAAACCCTTTCTAACACATTTTCATATTTCTAACATATTTTCAAGGTCGAGACTTCAATTAGATCAATATTTGATGATCAACCTTTTACTGGAAACATACTCTTCCAGTTTCAAGAGAACTGTAAGACTCTTAGCTCATTAGTCTCTTCAGAGGCTGAACATCTCTGTTTGTATTATGGAAAATGAAAACATAATAAAAAATTTAGATATTTAACATACTCTGAGAAGCTTTATCTTAGAGCAACAGTTAATGCTTTCCTTGGGAATAAAGTGACAATATGTGAGGTACAACAAGTGAAAACATTCTCCAAACATAATACCATTTCTCCCTATCACTGAATCATGTATTTACTATTTTTAAAATGAACTTTAACATCTGAACTTACGGATAGCCTAGTTCCATGAAGTTGTTCCACATTTGTTTTAAAACCATAATAACTCCCATTTGCAAGCAGAGATCTATCAAACAGCCACTAGGATGACACTGAAATGAAGTGGAAGAGATCTATTGCTAAAAATCAGATAATTCCTTTATTTTTATTTGTTCAGAATGTTAATAAAAATATTAAATATGTGTGGTGAAAAACACTAATCTCCATCTGCAGAAATATTAAAAGAAGTATTAATAAAATAAATATTAACAGACTTCAGCTAAACAACCTTTAGACATAATGTTAGATATTAGATCATATTGACTAAATTAAAGGTATGTGTGCTAGATGTATGATAAATTGTACAGACCATTTCACTTAGACCAATAAACAATTTCAAAAGAATGGAGCAATATTTCATTTGCAAGAATCTGAGTTTATAGAGAGACTAGCAGGATTTCTGGTACTGGTATCTTAACTACAGGTATATGTATAGACTGCCATATCAAAATGTGAAGTAATTACAGAACCATTTTTTCAGATCATGGACTACAAAGGTACAACGTTTTACTCTGTCGCTACCAAGTTGCAATAGAAGAAATCTGTTTTTCAGAGGAAAGAGGGAACTTCAGCATACTGGTAGTTGCAATTCTAACATTCAACTTAAATCTTGAAAATAATATTTTTCTTCTTTTAAATATTAGAATTATATATTAGTTTGGGTTGGAAAGGATCCCTTAAGATGATCTAGTCCAAACTCCTGCAATAAGTATGGCCATTTTCAACTAGATAAGCCCCATCCAACCTGACCTTGAATGTTTCCAGGGAAACATCCATCACCTCTCTAGGTAACCTGTCCCAATGTTTCACCATCCTAATAATAGTAGTAAAAATAAAAATAAAACAAAAAAAATTAAAATAAATAAATAAATAAAAATAGAAATAGAAATAAAAATAAAAATCTCTTCCTTATACCTAGTCCAAATCTAGCCTCTCTTCGTTTAAAATCATTATCCCTTGCCCTGTCTCAACAGGCCCTAAAATTTGTCCCCTTCTTTCTTATAAGCACCTTTAAGTATTGAAAGGCAGTAATAATGCCTCCTTGGAGCCTTCTCATCTCCAAGCTGAATATCTGCAACTCAGCCTGTATTCACAGGAGAGATGCTCCAGCCCTCTGACTCATTTTGTGGCCCTCCTCTGGACCCACTCCAACAGATCCGTGTTTTTTCTGTGCTGACAAAAATTTATAAAGTTGATACAAAAGCTGATGGCATTATATTTATGTCCTCTAACCAAAAATTCCAAATACCAGGAGATTCCATTCCCATAGGACTCATAGTGCTTGTGACGTAAGGGACTATCACTGATGACTTTTCCCTAAGGCAGAGGCAGAAAGAACTTGCGTGTCTTGGGCAGAGTGGAGAACACAGAAGGAAAAACACATCTCCTCTATCCTATCCTTTGCTATAAATAAGAGTTTAGTATTTGCTGCACTTGGAATAATAAAATCTTTAAAATGGGCATTCATGTCCTGCAGCCATTTTCTTTTTACTCATGGAAATATCACAGGAACAGAAAACAGGATTGTTTACCTCTTCCAGCCTCCATCTGTTAAAAAGCTTGTTGTACTTTCCTGGGCGGCCTGCAAATCTGGAAAATAAGATTTCTGTTTCTCAGTGAACATTCCAGGAACACCCTGTATCAGTAGTTGTTTCATACCACCCACTGAATTCAGGAAATACCAACAGAATAAATCACACAGGCTTAAATTTGGTGTCCGTAGGATATGTACATTTCAGAATGCAAACAAGGACCATCATTTTGCAAGTGATCCTAAACTTTTATTATGTCCTGAATAAAAATCCTAGCTTCAGAGATTTTAGATGTTAGATATTCAGACTCTAATCTACTTCTAAGGAGATAAGCAAGCCGTTATAATTAATAGGAATTAGCTGCAGCACAGGGATCTGCTTGCCCATGTGAAGTGTACACTTGATTTGTATAAGGAATCACAATTCTTGACGACTTCGGTGAAAGTTATAAAAGAGAGAAAGAAACCCATGCCTGGGTTTCTATATTAGATACAGGAGAGAGCAAGACACAGAGAAATTTTAATACTGTATGCTGAATACACCACCGAATGTAACAGATTATCACCAACAGTCTTTATTAGTGTTTTTTTTTTTCCTTGTTTGTTTTCATTAGTTTCTTTCCAAACAATCTTGACCTGAAATGATACTATAGAACTTTATAGAAGATACCCTGAAATATTCTGTAGGTTCTGTGGGATTGGTAAGTGTGACCATAACAAAACTGAACTAAAGATGAAGCAAGGTTAGATCTGTGCTGTATCTCACACCCTAAGCTAAAGATACACACAAAAATTGGAGCCAGAATTTCTGCTTCCTACTCTTGTATAAGATTTTCCAGACAATATTTACTATTTACAGAAATGCATTCTTGGAAATGTTGCTCAAGGGGAATAAACAAGAAAAGATTAATAAAGCCTATTAACACAGGGCTAAATACAGACCCACATTTAGGAATTGGCTGCATTTTCAAAAGTTCTGAGTTCTTATTTAGTAGGAAAGTCATGTACACCCCATAAAAAAGTAGAATTTTTACTCTAGTTTCATGAGTAAACATTTCAAGGGTCCAACCCTTCCATACATTTAAAAATATTTCATGCTTTAATTATGCCCAGAAACCAACTCATACCTAAACCTTACAGTTCAAACTGTCACTGTATTTTCTTCAAATCTACGAAATTAGTGAAGATTTTGAATTCTGTGCAAGTTTTCTTTTAAGTGCAATTGGCAAAGATAATTTACCTGCCAAGAAAAAAGGCGATGTAGAAGATGGAGCTGTTCAAGTTGACAAACTGGAAGAGGAACATTTTCAAGGCAAAGCTGTTTTCCCACTCAGACTCTGTTCTAGGGTGCTCTTCAGAAAGACACAATATACATTATATAAACAAAAAAGAAATTGAGTTATGTGTAATTTTGCTCACAAATCAATCAACGCTAACAAAACAAGTGAGGGTTTTAAATCATGGTTGCCCCATTAGGTTGCAATTGATTTATTTTCACTGCCCCAGCTCAGACTGCATTGTTTCTATGTGGAAACAGAAGATAGAAGCCCCTTGGTTCAGAATTAATCATAATACTATGGGAAGGTAGCTGTTTCACTACCATGAATAATTCATAAACCAATGTGAATTTTTTGGCTTAAGATTGAAGGTATCTTGATTCAAAGAAAAAAACTCAACACAAGAAACCCCCACAAAACCCAACCAAACAAAAACAACAACAAAACCCCAAAACAAACAAACAAAATCCAAACCAACAAACCAACCAAACAAACCCAATCCCCCCAAAAACCCAAAAGCGCTTGGAATCAGTAGAGCAATAGTTGGGGAAAGAAGCCAAGGAAAGCAGAGGTGAAAGAATCAACTAAAAGCCAGTTGATTTCTCATCCAAGCTTCTCACCTTCTAAATACTTCTGTAGGACCACCACTTCATCCTCAGGACTTCCCTATCATAATGCTTGTGGAGTGCCAAACAGTTTATAATTCAATGAGGAAAGGACAGAGGTTCTTTTGGAAAGAAATGTAGAAATGTGTAGTAGGGCTACAAGTGTTCTGTGTGGGTCTGCCCTGCCTTGGATATCTTTCCTTAAGGTTTGTAGAACACTATTTATGTCTGAGTTAGAACTTTGTGATAACGTTTACTAATTATTTTTTACAAAATCCATCTCTGATGGATGTATCAAACTTGGAATATAGTACATTGGTAAAATTTTAAAGCACATGAGTTGTAAAGTATATGAGTTGTAAATCTAAACTTCCTGGATTTTTCAGTTAAAATTTGTACTACTTAATTACTCTGGTCTAACAATGACTAAATTTGTGTAGCAATATACAGGATACCAGCTTTACATATGGACAGTTGTTCCCAGAAGGGTGTCCTTTTCTGATGTAAAACACCTTAGCAAGAAGAATGAGCTACCTAGCTCAAACACCTAATGCTCCATTATGTTTAATTCAAGAAACCTTTTTTGTAAAAAATTTGTGTATTTTGCTTATACACTTCAACAATTATTTTCTTTCCCATTCTCTGGTCTGTAACAATATAATATATTTTAAAAGGAATAGAAATCAGTTTAATATGAAAAAAGACTTTAAAATATTTTAATAATTTGAGTAAGTTGACTATACATTCTGAATTTTTCTAGCCTGTTCAGCTGCCTGTTACCTGAAGCACTATGAAGTTTTGAGCACCTTGTTTAACACTTCAACCAAAAGAGGGAGCTGTAGAATTTAGGCAGCCAGCTGGCATTTTAACCAAGACAAGATCACTTGCGTATTTTGACATGGGCTAAAAGTGAGCATGTTAAACAAAACACTAAACAGCTACACATTGACACAGACAAAGATCTTAAATTCTGTCTTTGCTTCCTTGTTTTCTATAAGCTAGAAAGCTTTATCTCATGTACATATCTAATCACAGCTAGAGGCTTCAGTATAAAATTTTAATGTTACAGAATTAGAGCTACTTTAAAATTCACGACTTAACATTTTTATCCTGGACAATTTAATTTTATGTTAACCCTTTTTTTTCCATATGAAAGATCAAATTAAAAATCAGTAAGAAACAAACAAGCATTTGGGGAAAATGGAAAAAACCCTTTAGCAGGCAAGAAAGAATATGTTTCGACTTTTGCTTCAAAATAAGATTACTGTTTTTCAGTGTATACTATGAAACATTAAAAGTAGAAAAATAAATTCCTTAGTTTTATTTTATTTCCTCAGTAAAATAATAATTTATTTTCTTTCTGAGATATTTCTCACTTGTTGAGGGAAATGCCAGAAACATACTTCATAGATGAAGTTTTCAAAACACTTCTTTATGGAATTACAAAGGTATATGCCATAGCCAGCAAGAACAACATCATTAGTAAAGACCTACATACCTAAGTCTGTCAGGAGATAGGCAACCTTTTCATATACCTAAAAAGGAAATTAGATGATGTAAGTATAGGACATCCTGGCTGTTGTGATGACAAATCCAGAATGAAAACAAGCATCAAAAGCATGGTATTCTCTTGCTCTACAGGTATCTGGACAGATAAGGGACAGCGATGCTGCAGCTATGTAATGTGTATAGTTTTCTATAAAGACTTCATTAAACTCCTCCAGCCCCATTCTCTTTATCCATGTAAATGTATATAAGCATGTATAAATATACATTAAATATACAATAAAGATAAAACAAAAACAAATCGATCAAGAGAAATATTCAGACATCAATGGTTTTCTTAATCAACAGTTAGATGTTTATCCTCTAATTTCAAGAATGGACTTATGTAATCTAAAAGTAGGAAAAATCCCTTGACACAGTACTGTTTTCCTTTGCATGAATATGGATACTGGTTGAGGATATCAGCCTTCTACTGAAAACTTCCTTATCTCTCTATATATTGACTATCTCCAGTCTTTATTTTAAATGCCTTAGCCCCAGGAAGTTGCCAACTCTGATATATATTTCCTTGAGTATGCTATAAATAGCAAGCTATTTTTGATAGCTTTGCTTGTTCACTTGAATGTACTTTTTATTATGTGAAGTGATCATATATAAATAACACTAATCAACACATGACTCTGATTGGAAAAATTATTTCTTATTGCAGTGAGTGCACAATGTCCTTTAGAGAATTAAAAGCCAGTGTTTGCTGGGTTATTATTCCTTTTTATCTGTTTGTGCTTGCATGGGAACAGAAAGACAATAAATAATACCGCAGCTGCAAGAATAGAGTTTCTATCTGTGTAGTGCTATAAGAGCAAATGATTAAACCTGTGCTTTTACATGATAGAAAAAATTTACACCAAACCTTATATCACAGTGATTCTAGGACTGTGCAACACTGATATCATAGCTGAATTTTAAATAAGAAAGGAAAGAATCCAAAGTCATTAACTAAAAACAACCTAGAAAGCAAATTCTCAGCCAAGAAAACAATGTCATTCCAATTAGAGATCTATTGCAAAAGCTAATATTAAAAAAATACAAATGCAAAAAGCAGCAATCTGTACCCCTGTAACCTGGTGACATAAGCAAAGATGTGCAGTGACAAATCAAGGAGTAATTAGAGAAAAACATTGACAAACATGGTATCAGAGGAGAAAAATCCACTGAAATACTAGCTTCAGACACTGCTATAAGCATGAACATGTATATATCTAATATATGGTTAACTCAGTAAGCTTGTAAAAATTACTCTTAAATTAACCACTCCTTTAAAAGAACAGAAGACTTACAACATTCAGCGACATGATGATCATAAAATTGATACAGACTCCAGTGCCAGATGTTGCAAACTGCCAATACTTCTTGATGAAATACCACTTGAAAGAAGCAAACTGCTCCATGGCTACCAGTCGATATACCACAACTGCAAACACTGCAGTAAGGACCAGTGAAATCTACAGGTATGTATTTATGAGCAGAGGTATTAGAACAAAAGATATCACATCTGAAATAATATCCACTGAAATAACAAAACAAGTGTTTTAAAGGTAGTTATTTGTTCTGGAGAGCAGAATTTGAGAGAACAAAAAACCAAGATTAGTTAAAACATTTCTTTACTGTTCTTTTACAATATAACTATATTCCATCTTGTGAAAGAAAGAGATCCCTGAACAAGCAGGAAGACTGAGACAGTTTTGTCTATATTATATAAATCCATTAATCTTAATGAATGCACTCACGCTGAGTTACTATTTACATCAGAATAAGATTAATTACAATACAATAATTCTAATATTATTAAACATCACCATGAAGAATATTCCTGAGACAGACACCATCAGTCGACTGAGCTTATCAGGGAAAGGCTGAAAAGGTTCAGGTTTTCCTGTGATGGGATTTACTCTTTCCACTTGGGAATATTTAGCTTCAAACTGGGGACGCAGCTCTTCCTGGAATGACAGGGTGGATTCCATTTGTTGTATTACTTATTTCTCTCAACAGTCAGACATACATGTGCTATAAAGTAGAAAATTATACTGATACAAATGATTTTTTAAAATGTTTCAACTCAAATACCTAGATAACTGGCTCTTTTGAAAATCCTTGGAAGCAGTGCCAGAGACCAGCAAAGAACAGAAACCTATGGAGCCTTCCCCTCTATGTGAGTGTGTTAAAAAGAATCATGGCTTATATTGGTGACTTAGACACTAGATTGTCTGCAAAAATTGGTAAGAAAACTAGAAATTAGGGCCAGTTACAATGGTGCTTTTTGTGTTATGAGAGCATTTATTAAAAGCCACCAGCTTCTATCTACCCATCTATGGAAAGCTGTAAAACAAGTAAAGTCTATTGACTTAAACTGCAATAAATCACCAGTATAAGTAAATTACAGCTATGTTGACTAATGATTTATGGAATAATAAAATTTTATTATTGCTGATGCTGATCACAGAATGTTCAAGGATAAGTTATGCCTCTCCAAAGGATACAAAATCTCGTTTCTGTCCTGTTGCTTGTCTTTTGTTGTGCAGGATCAGGAATTTCCAGAACAAGAAACCATGGAACTGAAAGGCATCTGTGCTGACATCAGAAGTATCTCCCATCCTCTGTACGGGAAGTATTTCCACTCGGTTTTTCAAAGGATACTTTTAATATGTAGAATTATATTTGGAATTATAATGTTAGTTGCAAAAGGCAAAGTATCCTTGTACAGTCTCAAGCATACCTTTGTATTCTGCAACTAGTGCTATAAATACAAATGTCATCTGAATGACAAACTCAGATGACTGACATACAATTTGGATTGATACTGAGACTTTAACCATGCTGATAGCAAGGCTTTACATGTTTACTTCTCTTTCTTCTTACCTCTTCATCTTCCCAGTCTATGAGGTCCCAGTCATAGGTTAATACAGCTCTCCGTCTTTTCCAAAACTCTAGAAAGACTGTTGCTGTGGAAAACAACTCTACTTTAGTTGTGGGGGGAAAAAAAGGGCCATGCAGATCTTAAGAAAATCAGCAATGTAATACGTATCATTAGACACTTTCTGACAGTTTTCCCTGTAGAATCTAAAAACTAACTAATTAACTTCAGGATAATCCCTGTTAAATTTAAAACACTATTTTACAATGTTTATCAAAGAATCATATTTTTGCTGTCTGCAGTATCTGTACAGAGATAGGTACCTGTCAATATGAGACACTGCCATCCCTTCAAATTCATCATTTTACTTTTAATTGTATTCAAAACATAAAATTTTTCCTTGAAGAAACAAGGATACATATTCACAATGACATCTATTAATAAAGAGCTAAGAGCTATCTCATTTTATTCAGTTCAAATCAAGACAACCTCACTTCTTTCCCAGCTATACCAGTTTTATACTGCACAGTTTTACTGTTAGAATAATTCTTTAGACAATTATTTCTCATCTAGGTGAGAGACTGTAATCAGATTCTCCATGTACTTAGGGGTTTTGGTAGGATAACTACAACTAATAAATATCTCCAAATTTCCAAAACACTGTAGTTTGTCAGTGAGGGTAAGACACCTTGTTTAGGATGTGATTCCTGACAAAACATAGAATTGTCAAACTGTTCCTTGGAAAACAATGAATTCAAATAGGAAGTAAGAAAATTTGCTTCCTTCTAGAAAGCCAACTGCTCAGAAGAAGTATTTCTAACTCAAACTGAACAAGATAGTCTCATATTCCTACCTTTATCTACATTTCTGTACTACATTTAATATCTTTTTGGGTTTCTATATATACTTGGTACAGTTATAATTAGTTAAATATATTATACTTATATCTACATAAATACACGTGACTTATCTATATACTAAAGCACAGCAACTTGAACTTAGCAGAAGTTCACCATACCACAACCCATAAATAATGGCTTGTTGAACGAAAGGAACTTTTCCCTGAGTATTATTTCTAGGTTGTATGTTCTTTTATTCTTTGAAGCATGGATCTTGTATTCATTACAGATGTAAGTTTTCAGATGCTCTTAACAAGAACAGCACCCACGTCTCCATTTAAGCAGTAATGGAGTTTGTACTTGAGTAACCTGAGGTGAAACAACCTTTTCTCACTGACGTTGTGTGTTACCACAACCAATAATAGGTTATAGTATTATATGAATAAAAATAAATGATGTCTTTTATGTTATGTATGTGCATGAAGCATTTGACAATGCAGTGATAAATGAAATCTTCTATCTAGATGAAGCAAGGCCAAGTTGTTAACTACACCTCTCAACTGAAGTACCTTTTCCAGACTCATCTGAGGTCTTAAAAAGCTGCAATGTTCTCTTTCCCATAGTAGAATAGAATTCATAGTAATTTTGCTGTGCTACAGGGCTACTGAGAAAAAAGCTAAAGGTATATAAAAAGCCTTGTATGTTGGAAGAAAAGCAATTCACACAACTTCTGCTGTGGTGTAAAGTTCTAGTCTAAGTAACAGTGAAAAAAACAACAGAATTTTGAAATTCAAGTATATGTCCAATTCTACAGAAAGCCTGGATCCTTCCTAAAGTATCCTTCCTAAAGCCTGACTTTATTTTACTGCATCACACTACTAATACCACCCACTTCCAATTGCTCTCCATGCAATCCAGCCCTTCCAGTTCTGGTTGATAGGAACTTCTCACTGAATCATCTCTTGTTCTGATCTCCACACTCTGAAAAGTATAAGCCTTGACTTTTATCAATTACTGCTCCAGAAAAACAAGACATACATGACTAATCCAACCATTTGAACATCAAGATGAGACCATTCATGTTCTACCATTGCTTTGACCTGGCAGAGATTTTCTCTGCTCTTCAAGGGTTCAGGGTAACTTAGTTTAGAGGGAAACACACAAGCCTCCAGTTTCCCACAGAAAAATTATCTGGTGCCTCCCCTGCTTTTCCCTGAGCACACTGCATTTCAGAATTTTAAATCTCAATATACATGTTGTACTTCTTTTCCTTTTGTCCAGAGTTGTGGTAAAGATCACTCTAAAGATCACTAAAGATTTATTGATTTATTCAATGCTCTGCAATATAGTCTGCAATTCTGCCCATTGTACACCTCTGAAAGTTTCTTATGTAAGTTATCTTATGCTTACAGCCCTTAAACTACCAGTATTCACACCGATGAAGATCTAAAATCATAGAACTATAGAATCATTTACCCTGGAAAAGACCTCTTCAAACATCAAGTCCAACTGTTAATCCAGCACTGCTAAATCAACCACTAAACCAAGTCCATAAGCGCCACATCTACCACATCTTTTAAAGACGGCTAGGAATGGTGAGTCCACCACCCCCCTGGGCAGCCCATTCCAATGCCAGCCAACACTTCCAGTGAAGAAATTTTTCCTAATATCCAATCTAAACCTCCCCAGGCACAACTTGAGGCCATTTCCTGTCATCCTGTCACTTGCTGCTCAAGAGAAGAGACTGACACCCACCTCACTACAACCTCCTCCTGTTAGGTAGCTATATAGAGCAATAAGGTCCCCTCTGAGCCTTTCTGTCTCCAGGCTAAACACCTCCAGCTTCCTCAGCTGCTCTTCATCACACTGATGCTCCACCCTTCCTCAGCTCCACCATGCTTTTCTGGATACACTCCAGCACCTCAATGTCTCTCTTGTAGTGAGCAGCCCTAAACTGAACACATTGTTTGAGGTGCAGCCTTACCAGTGCTGGGTACAGGGGGATAGTCATCGCCCTAGTCCTGCTGGCCACACTATTTCTGACACAAGCCCGGAATGCCACAGGCCTTCTTGAGCACTTTGGCAGACTGCTAGCTCATGTTCAGACAGCTATCAACTGGCACCCCCAGGTCCTTTTAAACTTAAAGCTGGCAGCTTTCCAGCCACTTTTCCCCAAGGCTGTAGCCCTGCACACGGTTGTGGTGTTCTCCAGAGTTGAAACTGCCACTTAAAAAATACTGGCTACAGCTGAAGGATTGCTTAGTTTCCTCTTACACTCCTGGAGAACTCTGAACCACCTTGCCTGCATAGGGCCACAGCTCCAAATCTGATCACACCTTGTCTCACTGCTGGAGGTCTTGCTTTCCAGGAACAGTGGGCCAGCATTCAGCACCAGCCTTCTGGCACCATGCTGCAGGTGTACAATTCATAGCCAAGAATTCAGTCACAAACATCTTCTATTAGATGTTAAGTAACTGAGGTAAAAAGCTTTCACTTTTCATAAGAGATGAGTTAAATTGCTAACAAACAAAAGAGAGAGCAAGCACACTGAAGCAAGGCCAATGCTTCAGTCCAGGACAGCACTAGAGGCGTAGGACTTTCATACCGCTTCAACAGATATAGTTGGACAGAATTTCAGACTATATATTTAAGATCTTGATATTTTCAAATATTATACAGCTATTCAAACAACCTCTTTTTAAAAAAAACTCTCAGAAAGGCTTATCAGCACCATAAGGTGTGCATGCAGATGTGAATACTGTTGACCCCAGCACATGACTTGTCATTTGGTTAATGCTGTGTAAGATTTGGACATAAACTAGTGGTGCTTGTTTTCAGATCTCATGGTCAACCTATTAGATAGATGTCCACCCAGACACAGGAATAAATGTGAATTGGAAGCTAGCTAATACACACTGAAGAGAATCTTAGATTCCAAAGAAATAAACCAAAAATCAGAAAACCACACCCACAGCATCCAACTCTGTCCTCCCTCCCGTGACAGACCACCCCATCTCATGCCACTAAACAATTTACTTCCCCCCAAAGGGATATTAGAACTCGTAGAACTTGGTCCATCTCACAGAAAAAACTTCCACTTGTCCATGCAGTATTTTCAAGAAACAACACCAGTTGCTTCTATATAAATACCTCCTGTAGATACCATATCCTCAACGCTTACCTCAAGGGTAAGTTATGCAAAGGTATTTGCACTTGATTGCTTAAAAATATAAAGTGGAAACAGATGACAACATCATGTCATTCCACTCAAATAGTCACACAATACTGAAACATTTCTGAGTCTCTCTTCACCACATACCAGCCTAGAATAAATATACAGAAAGGATTAAAGAATGAAAAAAGTCACGAGTTGACTGGATGAGCATATGAAGTTCTATATGATATGCCTTTTTCATTCCTAATTTAATCCAGTATTTTCGAATGTAAGATAAAAAGAGAGGAGAAAGAGATGTAACATTCAGATCCCTAGCTGGTTGTATTTTCAAAAGTAAAAATTAATGACATCTGATAAACTCAGAAAATTAGGATTTACATTGTTTTCTTAAATCATTGCCACTGTGAACGTATTTGGAGATAGGAGCAGATCCATTTCTAGCAGCATGCTTTTCTTAATGGAAATTTCAAACTGCTGCTTTATTTTGTAGAAGACAGACCTTACCAGTTCTCATCTCACCCAGTGTACTGTAGAAAACTGTAATAAAAAGGAGCTATCTTTTTTAAAATTAATCGTTGCGTCATACACAGAGCAACAGTTTCCATAGTTTACAGGAAGCAGTCACCCTTCTGAAATACTAGTTCAAAGACTTTGAAATTATTAATCAATAAGCACTGTCTGCCCACTTTACTAAAAACACTGCAATTTCTGTGGACTCTGTAAGGACAGAGCTGAGTCATGTCAGCAGAAAGTTGGTTGGGCTGGATCCCAGACATGCAGAGAAGGGCTGCCCCACCTCACCTCGCCTCACCAGCATGGCATGTTCCTGACCGCTGTCTCGCAGCCACCCTTATTGTACCTGCACTCCCCTCTCCCCAACAGACTAATTGCACTCTGGGCCACAGCAGTATTTCAACAGGTTCTTTCAAGCTTTGTAGAGCTTAAAAGTTAAGTCCGAGGGGGTTTCTATGCTTATTAGTGGATCTGATTAATATGCTCTTTTATACTGTATTAGGGAAGGCAATCAGTACTGTTGTAGTCAAATTCTACTTAGAGTGTATTTCTGAGAAAGTAATTGAAAATAAAACCCATTTCGTAATTCAAATATTAAGGCAGAGAAGTAGCAATCATAAGCAATGACAGTATTTCCCTCCAACTCGTACTTTTCTTTAGTGGGTACTTATGCTCCTTATCAAGCAAGTATAGAATTTCCCTCAGAGTAAGTTCAGAGCCATTTTAAATGCTGATGATGGAGAGCAGTATTTCATATATGACACTTTATAGCAAACTTCTGTTAGAAACTACATTGTTATTGCTTCTGTTGAGTTTAATTCTACTGGAAACTGACAGGAAACACTTCAGAAGCTAGGCCAGTGCACTTATATTTGTCAGGTTGCTAAATAGTAAACAGAGGATAAAAATTAAATTAATTATAGATTAAAATTCATATTTATATTTCTCTTTGTAGTTTACTAAAAATTTAAACACTATTTTTTCTCAGGACAAAACTTAAAATACATTTAGACTTAAAAATGTAATGTTTATTACTCATTAAATTTAGAAGAATGTCATTTTTGGAGAGCAATCTGAATTTTAGAGCCAAGAGCCACATGACCAAACATCCAGTACGTTTCTGAGACCATGATCTGCAATTATTTCTTTGTGAATTCTAGAAGTTAAATAGTCTATCTCTTACTTTATATGTTCTGTCTATTTTTATTTCATAGATGCAAAGGTAAAATTGAGGCTTCTGTTAAGTTCGAAAATTCTGCAAATATGGACATATTATCTCAGATAAAAAAAGTGCCATTAATAATTTGTTAATCACATCACCATTTACTCCATAAATTACTTCCTAAGTAATCTAATGGGAAATGGTGAAAGGTTCAATTTAATGACAGGCAAAAGAATGTCACTTGAGTTTATAGATCTAAAGACTGTATTATCTATCCATAAAAGAAGTTGAAATTATTATTTTCTTGACAATTGCAGAGGTTTTGCAGACATTATGCCTATCACTGGCAGGTGCTGGGCTGTGGTCAGGAAATGTTGCAATTATTTTATCACACCAAAAACCTATTTTTACATACTCAGGTTTACATTGGAGGGCCATTTTTATGGGAAATTCATTCACATCCTGGTGACCTTAAATAAGGGCCACTACATCTCTTTGTAAAGCCATACACTGAAGGAGAAATTTCAACCTTCCCCTTTCTGGAACCGGCGTTTTTCCTACTCAGCTGGCACAGGTCTCAGATGCAATGTGACTCTATCAGCACAGAAGAAAATGCAGAGTGCAAAACCCACTGAAGAAACATGATGGTGACCAACGTATGTAAAAACCTCTTTTTCTTGCCAAAAAAGAAAAGGTCGAGCTAATCTAGGTAACTGAACTTCAGCCTAATCCCATGTCTACTGTCTACTGTCCCAGTTCTACTCACTTCAGGCTATATCTATTGCACTGATTTTCACTGAGCTGGTACGGAGAAATGTGAATACCAGTGAACCAAATAGCACAATCTGTTTTGGTTTTTTCCAATAATCTGTTCATAGCTTCCTTAAACACTTACTCAACCAGTTAATGTAAGTTTAGGGTTCTTCTATAAATTTGGCTAATCTATAGCACTGCTGTTTTACTGCAACATCACTGCTTGCATATTCAGCTCTAAAGGCAATGACTGTCCTTGAAGAACTTCAGTATTTTTCTAAATTGTATGAACACTGATGTTTCACTAAAAAAAAAAGTCTTAAGTATTGCACACACAAGGAAGCAATTCAATACAGCCTGACAATTACAGTAACTTTCAAAGCAAGGAGGTTTGTTCTCGATGGTTCCCCACAAAGCTTACACAAATCAAGACAATCACAAAAAATGACAAAGAATTTGTTCAGCAAGGATACTGACTCCTTTGTACACTGCTCTAGGAATTAAAAATTACAGTCAATGTGAATGGAGCACAATTTCCCTATGTAGTTTATTTACAGTGAAGGGATAATAAGCAATTTGACCAAAAACCATTTTGTTCACTAATGACTATTAATAAAATCATGTAAAGAACACATCATTATTGAAACAATAATACGATTAAAATGAAAGCGCGTGTTTTGAAAACTTCGGGGTTTTTTCTCAAGGTTTTGGGGTTTTTTTTGCAGATATTTCTACTAATGAATCAAAATCTAATATTCAGATAGTACAGCATTTAATAGTCCTCTGGAGGTCTATTGTTCCTACTGCAAACAGAATTGGAGCTGATAATTTAACTTCAACATGGCTTTCTTTGGCTTGCTTTTTTGGGATTAAAGTGGTTATCCTGAATTTAACTGACAAGCAGAAATTCTCTCTTTTCTTTTTGTTAGGAAAATTACAAATCTTTTCCAAGCATAGGTCCTTCACTATAGAACTGATCTTAACTTGGAAAATAAGCAGTGTGGAGAAATGGAATATACATTTTAAAATAGATTAAATGACATTGTATAAGAACATGTGTTTCAAGTAATGGTGCCACCTTCAAAGCACAAAATAAATAAGAAAAAAGATGAAATTAAATACCTTGATGCGATTTTAATTATCCATTGATAAAGCATTAGCCATAGCTGACTCCTACCTAGCATCACTGTATGTACTCTTCGCATTGCTCTTAACAGTGTTACATACAAAGAAGCTCAGCTGGGGAAAATATAAAACTAAATAAAAAAATCCAAACAAACAAATTAATAAAACCAGCCCTTATTCTCTCTGCTCCTCCCACCCAAAAAAACCACCTCAAAACAAAACACAAACCCTCAAAAAAAAACAACCATAGGAAAAAGCATAAGAAAGTAGGAGAGGCTTGAAGACAAAAGAAATAGTTAGTCTTTGCAGGTATAAATCTCCTTACATCAGGTGGTAAAGTACCCACATACATGGACACCCAATTACATAATGATGCTGAAGAATAACTTATACAATTTACTGTGCTGTCATATGAGAGCTCATGCTTGGGAGTTAAAACACCAGATGATCGCAATCTGTTTCATACATAGAAAAAATACCCCTCGTCAAAACCCCACTGAGCAGCATATACTGAACAGCAGACCTAGTACAATCATGTGACTTCAAGATGAGTTTTTCTCATTCTTCTCAATATGCTGTTAAGTTAATATGCTGTTAATATGCTGTTTCCAGTTTTGTATAGCAGAAAAAGTCCACACACAAATTCAGCCTCATTCATAACCTCTGGACCAATTAGTTTTCAATCTGCTCCTGGCAGCATTCATATGACAATCACTGCTCAAGGTCACAAAACATTATCCATCAACTTTCCAGGTTAATTGTAACAATTCTAATTCTTCACAAGGGAGCATAACTCTTTAGCATGCTCTTAGAATTGCTGTCTGCCCAGAAAACATTGCCTTGGGAACACCATCCATATATGTTTCATTACCTCACTCTATAGCAAAGTGGTTTTGAATTATTCCCTTCTGAGTATGAGGTCTGTTTATAGAACCATGGAATTTTCTTACGCAAATAAGCTTCTGTTCCAGAATCATGGAATGGATAAGGTTAGAAGGGAGTGGATCATCTGGTCCAACTTCCCTGCTCAAGCAAGGTCATCCAGAGAGCATGGCACAGGATTGCATCCAGGCAGTTCTTGAATATCTCCAGTGAGGGAGACTCCACAACCTCTTCAAGCAACCTGTTCCAGTGCAAGCAGGAGAGAAGTCCTGTCTCACATTCAGATTAAAATTGCTGTGCATCAGTTTCTGCTCATTGCCTCTTGTCCTATTGTTTGACACTGAGCAGAAATTGGTTCCATGCTCTTAACACCCTCCCTTCAGATACTTAGATATATTGATGAGATCCCCTCTCAGTCATTTCTCCTCAAGGATGAAAAGGCCCAGCTCCCACAGCCTTTCGTGTTAAGAGAGATTCTCCAGTCCCTTAATCATCTTCATAACCCATCACTGGAACCATTCCAGGACCTCCTTGTCTTGAAATGAGGAGCCCAGGGCTGGACACAGCACTCCAGATGTGCTTCACCAGGGCTGAGCAGAGGGGCAGGGTCACCAACCTTGACCTGCTGGCAATGCTCTCCTTAGTGCACCACAGGACACAATTGGCCTTCTTGCCCACAGGGCACACTCATGGACACTTTGTTGTCCACCAGGTCCTTTTCCACAGAGCTGCTTTCCTGCAGGTCAGTCCTCGGCCTGTACTGATGCATGAGGTCCAGGTCCTTCTGGAGGGATGCACAGCACTCTGGGGTACTGGTCACTTCTCCCATCTTTGTGTCATCAGCAAACTTGCTGAGGGGCCATCTGCCCCTTTGCCCAAGTCATTGATGAGTAAGTTAAACAATACTGGGACTAGTATTGAACCTTGGAGGACACCACCAGTGGTGGACCTCCAACTAGACCCTGTGCCACTGATTACAGTTGTCTGGGATTGAGGTGAGGCTGACTTGTAGGTAGTTCCCTGGGTCCTCCTTCTTTCCCTTTCTTGAAGACCAGGGTGACAGTGTTTTTTTTCCAGTTCTCAGGAAGCTCTACTGATCACCAAGACCTTTCAAAGATATTTGTGAACAGCCTAGCTATGGTGTCTGCCAACTCACTCAGCACTTGTGAACACATCCTGTCAGAGCCCATGTAGTAGTGGATGTCAGGTTTGTCTAAGCATTCTCTAACCCAATTGTCCTTGAACAAGGAAATCTCTTCTTTCTGACCTTCTTTTACCCTGGGCACCTGGGACAGAGACTCCTGAGATCTAGCCATGTCAGTGAAGACCGATGCAAAGAAGACGCTCAGTAACTCTGCCTCTTCTGTGCCCTCAGCTACAAGGGCCCCCCTCCATTTAATAATAGGCCACATGATCCTCCTTTTGTTATGGATGCATTTGAATAAGCCTTTCTTGTTGTCCTTGACATACTTGCCCAGATTTAATTCCAGATGGGCCTTGGCCTTCCTTGTTTCACTTCTACTTACTCTGATAACCTCTCTATATGCATTCCAAGTGACCTGACCCTGCTTCCATCTCCTGTGTATCTCCTGCTTATGTTTGACAGGACTCTTCACTGCTTTGCCTGACTCCTTTCTCATTGGGATGCATCATTCTTGAGCCTGGAGAAAATGGTCCTTGAATATCAACCAGTCTCTTGGACCCCTCTTCCCTGCAGGGCCTATTTGCATGGGATTTTTCCAAGAGATCCCTAAAGAGGCTAATGTTAACTCGCCTGAAGATCATGGTTGTAATGTTACTTGCTGCCTTGCTTCCTCTTTGTCCAGTACTGAACTCCACAATCACATGATCCCTGCTGCCAAGGCTGCTCCCAACCTTCACATCTCCAACAAGGCTTTCCATTTGTTAGTATGAGGTCAAGCAACATGCTACGCCTTGGGGAATCCTCTACTACCTGTTTCAGAAAGTTGTCATCAGTGCTTTCCAGGAACCTCCTGGACTGTTTGTGCTTCACTGTGTTGTTTCTCCAGCAGATGTCAAGGCAGTTAAAGTCCCTCATAAGAACCAGTGCTGTGACTTTGAGGCTACTTCAAGTTGCCTGTAGAAGACCTCATCCATTTCCACCTCCTGATCAGGTGGCCTGTAGCAAACACCCACAATAGTGTCACCCTTACTATTATCCCCTTTTATCATGACCCATAAGCTCTCAACTTACTCCTCATCCACCTCAAGTCAGAGCTGAATACATTCCAAGTCTTGCCTCACACAGGGCAACTCTGACACCAGCAAGCCCTTCCTCGTGTACCTCTCCTATAGAGTGTGTAGCCCTCCATGACAACGTTCCAGTCATGCGAGCTATCCCACATCATCTCCATAAGCACACTGAGATCAATATTGCAATTGATATTGATCAAGAAGAGATCAATTTTGCTGATCATCAAAATTATTTTAGGTGATTCTTATATCATAAATACTCAGGGACATAAAGTTTCCAGCATCAACACATGGTAAATCAGTGAGATTTCTACTGTGTAACACTAACTTCTTTTACCAACTTACTCGGGTCTTCATCGAGTAACTTGGTTTGGTAAAATAAAATCATAAACAAAAGTTAATTTCTTGCAGGTTCTGTATAAAACAAACTCTGAACTCAACACCATGCAATCCTCCTGTGGAATGACTCATTTTTTTGCTTGTAAGACTGCAATGGAACAAAAGCAATGCTGAGGCTGGAGAAGTAAAAGAAACAAGTAAAGAAAACAGCTCAATTACAGAAAACCGTCACTCTGCAGTGCAACTAACTTCACAGAGATTTGTTCTGCATGGACTACCACTGTAAGTCCTTCTACCACCAGTCATGCTGCACCAGCAGCTGCCAATACCAAAGAGAATATAATGAAAAGAACAGAAATGATCAGTGGGGCAAAAGGCATACCCCTGAGGTCCTCTGATGGCACCACCTTCTCTTCAAATGTGTCCCAAAAATGGAATAAATAACTCAGCCACAAGCTTCCACAGAAGACCAATGTCTTTAGCAACATTTAGAACAACAGGTGACTTGTCCGAAGTGATAAAAAGTGCTGCACCTACACCTAGTTGCACAGTGACACCAAGTCATTCCATCTACACCAAGTCATCTACACTACTCTTGGGGCTTCAGTGCTTCCCAGTGATAACTCTTCAACCAAACCCACCCTGTTGTTCCCCATCAGTGTCACTCTGACATCACCCATGGTGAAGCAGGACAGTCCTACCCCATATTTCAACCCCATTCAGCAGACAAAAAAGCTGAACCATAATTCCAGCAATCCTTCTACTGCATCACTTAATACAAAAGATGTCAATGAAGGTAAGGATCTAACTAAAGTCCAACTGGTTTAATAAAATTATAATGCTGAAATAAAACCTTTTTCTAAATTGAACTGGAGGCTTTATGACACATGTGAACTTACAACTGACCTAGTACAGACTAAAACTAAAACTCACCCAAAATAAAACATATCTTTTTCAAATTATTTACTCTTTAATTCATTATTTAACACTTCCCAGAGTGAGAGAAGCTAGTGACAGGTACTGCCTATTTACACTGGAGTAGACCTTCCAAGCAGATGTGTAGAAATTAGATTTAAAACATACAGCACGTCAACTTATTAAAGTTCAGAAACTTTTGTGACCAAAGATGACTTCTTACAAACACTTCCAAAGGAATTACTCATTGTACATTTAATTACCAAGTTGAGTATGCGTGGGAAAACAACGGCACATAAAACTGTCATGGCACTTTTCTATCCTGCTATTCTGAATCAGGTCTTCAAGAAAAGAAAAGGAAAGATTAGAAGGCACAGTAATTTTTTGCATTAATTAGCTTTCAAGCTTTTAACACAGGACTGAAAGTACGGTTTGTACTAAGAACTGAAGGATTATCAGACTTTCATGTTTCCCATCATAGTTAATACATAGCTAATAATTACAATGTACCTGATTTTTAGATAACACTGATTGAAAAGGAAAGAGGCTTGCAGAGCAAGTTCAGTTCCAAGAAAAACGGAATACCTTGAAGAAAAGTTCTATGAAATTTGAGGAAAATCTTGAAGAAATGCATTTATTCTGCTAACTGAACAGGTGCAAGAAGCATTACTGAATTTTTAACCTAGCACACACAAAAATTGAAATTCAGAGGCTGCAATTTCAACTGCTAGCTTAAATGCTTACAAATAATTGCATTCAAAGAATGATTACTGCTTATTTATTTAATTAAAAAATAGTGGTTGATTCAATAACTAAACCTGAAACCTATTTATTTGACTACAAACTCATTTAGCTGCCTTTATATTTTTCCTAAACCCCCATTATCCCTCCAAACCTCAAGGATGGAGATGTCTGTTTTCTTTCATAAAGGCAGAAAGTTTCTGCAGAGAGGCTGGTTTAGTCATAGTTTGCAAAAGTGTTTCAGATCCTTGGTGAAATGTCTCACTCACTGGTTTTATAGATTTCTTATTCCCATTCAAATGTTTCATCTTTGTTCCTTTTTCCCCCAGACAAAAACAACAAAGAAGGAGTAATAGTTGGCATCATTGTAGGAGCCATTTTGGGATCTGCATTAATTGGCCTTGTTGGATATTTTATATGTGCTAAGGTCTGAGCCATTTTCCCACAGATGGCTTTATGATGATACAAGGAGTGACCCAGGTAAGAAACAGTACAAGTGTTTTGCATAAGAACATTTCTTATTTCTGCGCAGGGCTGGTTAAATGGTCTGGTCTTACTGAATTATTAGGACATCATTGACTCCAGTCAAACTAGTTTTCAACTGACATTAATTTATTATTTTTAAATTTTAGTTCAAGCAATATGCCTCTTAACTCTATATCTTCTCCTTACAAGCTATTTTTTTAACCTCTGAAATATCAGGAAAATAATACCTAGTATTGGTGAACCTGTTCAAAGGATTGTGGGCAAGTTCAAAACTATAGCTAAAAAACTCTCCCAAACCTTGATTAACTGAAAAAAAGCTAGACTCTTTAGTCATGCAGTGTCAATTACAGAACTAAGGATGAAGCTATATCGGTAGAAGTAAAAATACTTTTAAGAGGTTTAAAAAGATGATTGCTTTTGTCTTCTCCATGAGTATGTAAAAACTTGCATTGAAGTGCAATCATACTCCAAACATCTATATCATGTTCCCAGACCTTATTTTTAAATGTTTAAACAAATACTGAGAGGCCAAACACACCTTTTTTCTCATAGAAAATAAAATCAAAATAAATTCTGGCAATATGCCCTTTCCAGCTTAAATGCAAGAGCTGAAAGCTGCCAGTAAATCAGATTAGGAAGTAGCTTTGAAAGTTGACCACCCATGTGGGTGCTGAATGGGTGTTGCTGGGAGGACATGAGTTATCTTCAGAAAATCATGCATCAGGGCCCTCATATTTTGCTCTCTCTTATGTCAGAAAGTGGTTAACTGGACTTACATGTGAGGGACTGCTGAATTAAACCATGAGGTAGCCAGTGTATAGGGATACAAATCTTTCAAGCAATATATAAAAAAATCATTACAATATTCTTTCAGTTCTTCACTTAGACAACTCTCTTGAACCATACGATATGAAGTGCATCAGATGTGCATTTCAGAAGTGCATCAGATGACAAAACCAGCACAGCAGACAAGACAGAGGAAGACAATGCAGGGTGCCCATCTGATGGCATTCCAATGGCTGACATCACACCATACCACCCTGCATTGTAATACTTGCTTCAGATTATATTCTTGCCTGTTATCTACACCCTTTCATTTTTTCGAAAACAACCTGGCAGTTGTTACCTTACAGCCATTACTGTGTAAACAATGTCTTGAAAAGTAAGGAAAATCACAAGATACACCAATATACAACATGCAGGGTTCAGTAGAAGAGCATCACTCCTCTACTTTGTAATTGAATGATTAACCTATGGTTTTCCTGGACGGCTTTTATACTTGCTTTTTTAGAAATAATATTGAGAAATAGCACCCAGGTAAGATTCTGCTTTGTGTAACTTTGGTCAACAATGTAACAGAGAAAAATTTGACTAGAATTGCAAAGATATTTTAGTATCAATACAAAAAAAAAAATCCTCAGCTTAACTACTTTGAAGTGAAACTATTCAATCAAAATATACTTTCTATCTGATAAATGACTCAGGTAATTATTTTCCCAAATTTACATTTGTACCTTCTTCAGTGAATATGACAAGATTGATTAGATTTACTTGGATTATTTAATTTGGATTACTTGAAGTTTGTTGGGGAGAATGGAATTACTGAGTAATACAAATTACATCTAACCTTTGACTAGATGACACAGAATTCAAATCACTATCAATGGGAAGGAAGATGACAAGCTTCTATTCCTCTGTCAAACTGATCTGTTTGAATTGCAGGCTAGATCTGTAGAAATTATTTAAAATGTGTCAGTACAGATTAGATAGAAGAAATACTTAACATGAGAGGAAAGGAATTATCTCTGATACACATACAGGTATCCTGAAAAGCATGGTCCAGTTCTGTCCAGCTAAAGAGTAAAATTATGGCAGTATAATGCAAATAATTGCATAGTTTATCCGTTTGCAATTACTAGACATGTCTATATAGAAAGAAAGAAACAAAGAATATGTAAAAGAAACAATTGTAAAGTCATAGAATAAACAAAATAAAGTGCAGAGAAAACTACACATGTGGGATATGGTCTTGTCATTATGCTCTGCTAAAACACTGTAATTATTGTGGAGACTGTGGATCATGTTGATGGAATGGAGTTATCACTAACTGTCTGTGAATGTTGCAATGAGGTTTTATTTGATATGTGAGTAAATTACATGCACATACACCTCAGAGAGAAACTATGTCAGTCACACTGAATATGGGCAAAACAGGTATTTAAAATTTAAAATATTAAAGATTTGAGTCCATATATGCAGTTTTGCCATTCTTTTGGAGCTCAGTCATAAAAACAGCATATGTCACATCAATACCAGAACCTCATTTCTAACATTGTATCCAGCACGTTTGGTAGCAGACTGAAAATCTGAGACATTCACTTAAATTACATGGGAATATTACTCTGGATGCTTGATATGAAGAAAAATGTAATGCTCAGCTTTCACCTTCCTTAGCCCATACAATGCCATCTTTCCTGTAGTAAAGCAGTGTCATATAAGCAAATTCCTCCTTACACTTGAACCTTGGCCTCAGCTGAAAATGGAAAGAGTTCTCTTGAAGGAGAACTTTTAAGACAGAGATGAAGAGATGCTAAGAAGCTACCTGTGTCGTCCGCACTGGTAACCATATAATTAAATGCACTATATTTTAGGAATTTTTTAAAGTAATAATTAATATTTGCAAGGCAGAAATAATAAAATTAGGAGTAAATGAAGACATAGCACTGAGGCAAGTAATCGAAGTGTGCCCGTTAGTTATAGCATGTTAATTTTTAACAATACAATCATAATTTTCACATGTATGGGGATGTGCTTCTGTTTTCCATGTAACTATTTGATGTTTTGCTGTTGTTTGTATGCTTTTACTTCCTCTTACCATGCCAGCCTCCAAAATTTGTGACATTTGTTCCTCCTTCACTTTAAGTTAGAATCATTAATACTTTTTCATACACATTACATAAATAGACCTGTTGTGTACCATTTCATTCAAAATTGTAAAACTCTGGCTTGAATGATGACAGCTGCATGTATGTGAACTAGTGTAATTTTCTCAGGGTTTACACTGACAAACATGTACATTGGTAGAATCAATTATCTCTTGTTCCATTCTTCTTCCCTATTTCCCAGCAGCAAAATCCTATTAGCTGCAGTGAAAGCTAATTCTACCAAGTATTGCATGCTGAAACCATTAAATCTGTCTTTTATGGCACTATTACACTGACCTTCTACAAGAGGCAAGACTGTTCTTGGTAACTCCTGTTCAACAGTGACCTCTGTGGATTATCCCCCTGCTTGACTTTGAGCCCTGCAACGTGATGTGTGCGTGATGTCAGTGTGAACATAATGAGAGATTCAAATTAAGAATTTGAATGTAAATACCTTAACTGCAGTAAGCACTTAACATCAAACCTTTCCTATACTTTCCTCTAATTAGCTCCCATAAAACCATTCTCACTTATTCTATAAGAATCCTCTATAAGATGTGATTTTTATATTGGGTCAAGATCAGTAAATTAACCTTCATGTCTGCCTATAAAAGGATTTTGGCCTGAATAATATAAAATTCAGGCTTAAAGACATTTAAGACCCTAAAGACAGTGATTACATTAGCCATAAAAGACGTTACTCATCAATGGCATAGAAATTTAAGTTAATGAAAACAAAAAAAATTAATTTATGTGGCAAAATCATAATCCTCCTTTAACTTTTATCAAGCGCCATAAACTCCCTTTATTAAGTAATCATATAAAATAGACAGGTGAACTAAAAATAAAAAAAACCCCAAACAAGTAAAAATGTACTTACCCCAGATTGCCATGAAAATTGCAAAGAAGACAGTCCCTCCATTATCAAACAAATGTGTAACCTGAATAAAAAATATAAATACATCAGGAAAAAATAACACTGCCACCTCATCTTTTGCCCCAGACAATCCCAGAGTACATAACTGGTGGTGGAAACTAAAGGCTAAGCATTCTACTAAGTAATCCTACTAGCATGTTTCTTCTACCAAGGTTTGTCAATGTCACACTCTGACTTACAGTACAATTTGAAATCTGCTGTTCCAGAGTATCACTTCATGCATTATCAGTCATTTTGTTTCACAGACACTGAGCTGTTTTGTCCATGTCCAGACAAGCTAAAATTTCATGCAGAATTCTTGTCATATGGTAGGTCAAACTTAATCTCAATCATTTCTATTTTAAGTTTTCTATGAGCTCAAAAAAACTCTTCACTTTTCTCCCTCTACATACTTAATGTTTCTATTGATTCCATTTTGTTCTTCTACCTAGGTATTTAGCAGCTTCTCTGCAGGTAAAAATAGCATGTATTCCTTTTTATCCAGACATGTCAGCCTCTCAAATTGTTGACATATTCTCCTTCTTAAAAGGCTTGTGCACCTAAACTCCAACAAACATTAAATAGTTTCTAAATATCACTTCCCAGAAGTCTCCATAATTCTAAACTGTGAAGTTAATTTCTTCTCATGAATGCTCTTCTCTTAAGTTAGATTTACCCCTTATCTTACTCTTTGTTATAAGATTTTTTGGTCAGAACAGCTATTCAGCTGCAAAGCCTAAGGCTTACTGATTGAAAGTAATTTTTAAAATATAAAGTACTTATTTATTTATATTTAGTTACATTTATTTGTTCATGCTTACTGAAAATAAGTATTGATTGAAAATTAGGTTTTGCATGCCTTTTAAACATCTGAGTGGGTGAATTTGATGTCTCACTTATGAAAACACCACGATTTATATTACAAAAATATGAAATTTCTAATATTCAAGCCATAATATGAAGCAGTACTTAGGAAGCTTGTAAGTTCAATGTCCTTTCAGTAGATTTAAGGTTGCCAATTTATAGCAATGTAATTTATCCAGGGATAATAGGCCTACATTTCTTCTAAAAAAGGGTGGTTTAAGATGTTGTTGGCAATTACTAAGCAGTGCAGAGGCTTCAAATTCCTATTTGAAAAAAAAAAAAAAAAAGCACAAATCACTATGAAATACTAGAGCAAATCAACTTATCAACAGGCCTATATTAAAAGAGGACCCGAAGAGAGAGAGAAAAGGAATGAAAAAGTACCTCTGATATGTATTGTCCTAAACCATACAGAAAATTAATGGTGATTTCCCACTCTTTGAAACAAGAAGAGAATGTCTTGAGATGGAATATTATTGAAAAGACTTTCCTTTCATTGATGTTGACTCTCTTGCTGGCTTAAGAATCAATTTTTAAGCTTTTGCCATGAAAATAAACCTGTCCTTATGCCAATGGAAGGGTGCAGGTAACCAGACTGTGTTTTGCTGTACTGTGACCTTCTCTTATACCTGAAGTTACACTAGCCAACAGGAATGTTCTGTACAGGTGTGCCAGGATTTGGGGGCTGACAGCCTGCCTCAGGCAAGTTACCTAATCTGCTCCTGCGAGAGCTGCGTGCTGCAAGGGCAACTCATACTGAAGACAGATTTTCATTCTTCTAGAAAAGGCTGGCGTTACTACTTCTGCCTCAGAAATCAAGAAAACTAACTCATGAATGCAGAAAAAGTTACTAGAAACAGTGTTTCTTTCCTATATTTTATTTCTTATTAAGTAAAATTATTATAATATTGTGAGAATTTAATTAAAAACACATCTTATCTGTATGTCAGTTATGGGTTTATTTGCTTTTTTTTTAAGGTTCTTAAATGGAATTGACTATTTGGTATTGGAGATCAATAAATCCAGTATGTTCCATGCCAGGATCATATAGTAGGATCAACTGTCAATCAAATATGTTTGTTGCTTTTTTTTTCCCTTTTGCTCCCATAAAGGAAAACACAAACATAATGGGTATGAGACTGAAAATCTGAGAGGTGAACAAAAGCAGCACAATATATCTGATGAATATTATTGGTTTTGAATGTAGATCTGTGTGAAGATGTGATCTTGGATATTCTGCTCAGGAAAGAGAGCATCTTTTCAAGAAAAACCAAAATGAACTAACCAACCAAGCAAACCTAACCCAGCAAAATGAATGTTGCTATGAGTAGAAAATAAATACTTGGCTCCTGATTCGGCATTGTCTTCACACAGAGTGTTTGGGTGAAAGTCTTATAGCACCACACTCAAAATTAAGACTTGATTCTCTTAAAGGCTAAATGCATAGTCTGAGACTCTGTTGATCAAGAAGGTCTCTAAGCAGAAACAAAATATTGTAAGACTCTGTCCTGCTTAGTCCACATATCTGACTGATGTTGTCATCATCAGGTAAGACTTCAGGCACTTCAAATCCACCTTGAATCAACACCCTGCCCCAAGTCAAGGCCAAAGTGTGATAGGTGCAGGACCAGCCCCAAGACCATGCGAATCACCACGGATCAAAGAGTCCATTTAATGTGGACGAAAATGACAGCCTGATCATTCAATCCTTCAACTACTATAAAGGTATTACCTGCCTTTCCCTTAAATTATAAACATCACTTCAGTGCAGCATTTGTAAACGGGAGTGGGACAGGATGAAAGAAATGTGCAGGAACAATAAGGAAAAAGGCATCTTCTGTCTTTTGTCTCTAGCTTTACGAAACTTTGGCAGAAAAAGCATTTGAATGATATGATTTTTTCCAGCAATTATTTGTTCTGTCCAAAGTGATCCTCTGCAGGGAAACTTGGCAGATACTTAAGGAAGAACCCCTGACAGCATGTTTAATAACCTGAAACACGAGCACAGGCCTTACATAAATGAGGCAGGTCCCAGGACATAAGCAGATCTGGGGAGATGAACATCACTTAGAGGAACTCACTGTTCCTAATTAACTCAATGTTTATGTACTCTACAATGAGCTACTTGAATGAGCAAAGATTAAAACACATATTCCAGAATAAGGGTGCTGATACCTGAAATTAATCATGAATAGCTTCCCTTGCTTATTAGCTCATTGGTTATGTACAAGGTAGCCAGAGAAGTAAATTATGTTCCCATAATGACAAAACCAGAGGAAAATGCTGACAATGCCATTTTCTTTTCCAGAGAGCAGATCCTATGCCTTATTTTTAAATATGTTAGTTCTACTTACTTATGGCACTAACAGTGTTTCAGAAAATACAAAGGACCATTTGATTTGAAATTGTTTTCTAAAACTACAGTTTGTTTTCATTGACTAATTTGGGTGCAAACACAGTGGAAATGCTTACACATGTTTAGGTATTTGCTGCTCAAACTGAGCAACACAGTGGTAATCAGCAGAATCACAATCCCTGCTAGAAACCCGGCAGTTCATAGCAAGAGGTAATGAGTGAAGCTGTTGTGAACTTTTCTTTAGAGACATCACAGTGATTTAAGGCATTGCATTATAACCTTTAGAAAAAACTTCATAAAGCTATTTTTTGTTTTTTATTTCTCTTTGCCATTTGAGTGACCAGATGGTAATCCTATTCCCTCCCAAAGAGAATTCTATCTCTCCCCCAGCTGGGGGAGATCCAGAAAAGACAAATCTTGAAAGGAGACACTTTTTGTTTGTTTTCTGTGTTCTAATCCAAAAATAGAAAATTAAATTTGTAAATGGTAAACATAAATAATTTAAAAAAATATTTTCACAGATAGGTTTGAAATGCTGAGTTTCACTCAGCACTGGTCCTATCTATAAGAAATTTTGACATCTAATACAAAATTGATTTTCTCTTTGACACTGCCGCAGTTTTGTTGCAATGCCATGGAAAGAGACAATCACATTTTATAAATACAGGCTTCTGAGAAAGATTTATTTTATGGGATAAAGAATACCAAGATAAAAGCCAAGGCTGCTTTTCCAGCATTATGAACATACCACACATCAAAATATATTGCTCACTTGCAAACACTGCATCTATGCAGAGATCCTTGTGATTATTTAAGTTTGAAAAACAGCTTCTTGTAGCAAAATATTTAATTGTATAAAATCTTTGCATTAGTTTGACAGAGCAAAGCAGGAGCAAAAATTCAAATACAAAGCAAGAAAGGGGAACAGTGTAAGAAGACAGTTAAAAGGAAAGTAGGAAAAACATTACAAAGAGTTTTATTATTAAGTCCTCACAGGGGACTCAATAAGTTGATGAAAATAATAAGAATATATTAATAAGGAAATGCTCAAAGAAAGCAATTTTTTAAAAACCCCAGATCATTTCAGAGCATTCTCTTATTAGAAAGATGAATTACAAAGGCTGAAAATAACATCTGTAGAGAAATAACATGGTTTTAGGAAGCTTGGTTGAAACAAGGGCAGCCATTATACAATCAAAATTATCTTGATAGCGATAGTACAATAATTACCTTGGCATATATGCAGCTTTCGTTGAGTTTTTGTAGTGTGCAATTGCGTTCACACATAGGGCACATAATGGTTTCATTTGCCTCGCAGATTTCTTTGCTTTAGTATGAAAGAGGAAAATAAAGGTTATAAAAACACTTCTAGCATTCCCAAGATTTTCTGAGGTTATGCCATTTGTGTTCTCTGTTTGTTAACAGTGCCTACACCACAAAACTGGACAAATAAAATAAATTAAAAGTGAATATTTGGCTTGAAAAGCCTAATCCCAAATCAGGAACCTGAATACTATGGGCCACAGAGTAGCATACAATATTTTTGGGCACCATATTACACTTCTCACACTAGCAAATTCTCTCCCAAATATCACAAACAGAAAAAAAAAAAATTGCTCACTACCCTTCAAATGCATTTACAGCCTATTTTTCTAAACTATGCAGAAGCTACCAAACATTAAGAGGACAGACAACACTGGTATATCTACATTGACTTCAATCAAATGGCACCATTTATATCAGCTGAAGGTCTGTTCCACAGGATGATATGTATACACACTTAGATCAGCCACATGTAAAAACCCACTAAAGGGGATTTCTTGCAGTAGTATTTCAAGTATTTGCATTTTTATTTTCTACAGAAGAACTTATGTATAGGACTAATATAAAACCTCCACTTTAATATCCTATTTTGGGGGTCAATATCTTCAAGCCACATTCTGATGTTTAAGAATTCTAAGATTTAAGAAGATGAAGTCACTGTTTTCACTGGGACCATTCGTATTCAAAGCAGAGTACATAACTAAGTGTCTCAACAAAGGTAAAAAAGAACTAACAGAAGTGCAAAAATGAATTTTTAAGCAAATTTTAACTGCAGTTAAAACTGCAGCTTCCCAAAGAACCTCAGCAAGCACCTTGCCCTACCCTTTAGCAATGATGACATGCCTGAAATGATCCTGACACACTAGGGAAGTAGCAGTATAAAACAAATGCCAGGAAATCCTAACTAATTTGTTTTAATAAACATGGCACTTTCATCTCTCCTCCTCATAAAGGCTGTATTTACACTTCTGATACTGTTTGGAAGATTATGCTTATTTCCAAATGAGTGCATCTATTAAATACTTTCTGGCATAACAGTAAATATCAATAAAAGATTAAATATAAGTATTAATCATTGGTCATATTTCACATAACACGAGAATCACCAATTCACTGAATGTGAACCTGACAAAGAAATTGTCCTGAGAAACTGTTAAGCCAGAATGAGCACACCCAGACATTTCAGAGTTGCAGAGTAAATGAAATTTTAGTGTGTGTCACATCAGAGAATTTTCTTGCTTACATTTTCATTCAAATTATTAAGTGCAAAAATCACATTTTAATCCTATGTTATAATGGTTTGGCGATAACGGAAACTGCTATCAAATATAAGGCCAAAATGTACTGTACTTTGAATTTAAATTCAAGACGGTAAATACTACTTTTTCTATATTATATATCCTGAGTTAAAGTGTTGCTTTGTTTTTAATAACATATGAAGTTTCACAAAATTATACTGACAGTAATAGGTCACATGCTTTCGCACTACTTTGCAAAAGCAGTAACATTTGTAACACAAGTGTTTGTGACAAGTGCTATGTTAATTGTTACTGCAACTCAAATCTTCAGTATAAGAGCAATATAAGTTGCTTTGTACTGTTTTCACCTATATATCTGAAATCTGACTAAAGCACATGGTGCAAAGACAGCTCAAGATATGCTGAGTTCATGCCTGGCATTTCTGTTTGACTGACAATAAAGGAACAATTTATAACACTGATAATTAACGATATCTATAAACACATTCAAAACCAAACTCTTTCAAACCATCAGATTTACTTTTATAGAGACTAACCAACTTGACATCTAACTTGAGAGTAAAGATAGGTAAGAGATATTGCATCTAATTTGTTCAAAGAACCCAAGCGACAGGACTGCTGTAGGACTACTTAAGCCCTTCTGCTTGACTATAACTTCATATTTCCTCCAGTTTAGCTCAAGGAGGGCACTTGGATCAAAATCTTTTTAAAAGTGTATGAAACAACAAATACAAGTTCACGTTCCCCATTTTTGTTTCTGCATGTCCAAGTACTATGAATATAACCCAAATGTCCTGGGAGCTCCTATGGAGATTCTTCAACAGAAATTCTCTGATTTTTCTCTTGGTTACCTTCTTTTCGCAATGGAATCCTGCAATGAGCTGCCAAGTATAAAAACTTAGTACCCTGGGGGACCTCATTGCTGCCTTATGGCAACCGCAATATTACTAAGCTTGATTCCAAACCCATGCAAGACAAAGAATATCTTCCATTGCAATGTCCATTTCAGTTAACACTGCCGATCTTATGCAACTATTTTGTGACAGGAAAGAGAAATGGGTAGAATGGAGGAACTTCTGCTTCTAAACATGGGACAGACATGCATATTTTCTTATCATAGTGTCTAGTCTCTGACACCACAGTGTGTGTTCAGGGTTTTTGTCTTCCCATCTAATGTTCCTCTTTACTGTACAATACATTCAAATCATCAAATTATTCAATCAGACCTGAAAGTCTGCTGCTTCCCTGATACTAACTGAGCAAAGAAGAGAGACACTATGACAAGAGGCCAAAGTCAGTATGAGAGGGGGATATTTGCTCCCTTTTGGTGGTATCCTTCCTTCTTTTCCATTTCCAACTTGCCCATGGCAGCCAGAGATGAACTACAGAGAGAATCTTTCCTTTACATAGAGGGCATAGACTTATGGCCCTGTGCTGAGCTGAGATGGACTTCTGACACAAGCTAATATATATATATACACAAAACGTGTAATATATATTTATATAATATTTTAATATGTATATATAAAGAGCAAACTGCTAGCAGACCCTGAGCATGGAGCAGAGGCAGGCACTTGGACAAGTTGTAAACAAGACAAACCAGTTCTTAGATGTGATAGCATTCTGCATAACCCTCGAATAATTGCTGCACAAAACCTATGGTTGGCATGGTAAGTAACGTTTGGTTCTATGGCAACACATACGCCTGTATTTGCTTATTACTTCTCTGCTGAAACTGTGATGGATATCTGGAAAAAAAAAGAAAACGATCGTTTCCTGCCTGCAGCCGCTAGAGGGAGGCTGACGGCAACTTCCTGCACCTGGGAGGTGAAGGCATATCACTGAGCAAAGCATCCTTCTGCAAAACTGATTTCATCATTTGCTAAGTTCAGATTTTGTAGTACACAAGACAGATAAAAAAATAGAGCTTTTTGACAGAACTTATCATACTTAAATCAACTCTTCCTAACATCCACAGATTCCTCATAACAAGTGTAATAAAGCCGTTTTACAGGAAACAGTGTTCACCTAATAATATTGACCCTGGGGTAACATGCCAGTTCTGACATTGCCATAATGCCCTAATGCTATGTTTAAATTTCTGATTTCAACTGGTTTTCCTGTGTCTAGATTTTTTTAAAGTAACATATTCAATTCTGTTTCTTCCAGATTGCTGCTGAACACTGCGTTTGTGTATGGTGGTAGCTGCAGTGCTTAAAATCAAATTACAGATTTTAAAACTCTTACAGAAGCTTATATAGAATTTTCTTTAAACAAATGCAGAAACACTAGATAAATAATCTCTCAGTCCCAGACTACAGCAAGAGTAAGAGCAGGTGTGCAGTCCATCTACCTGCTAATGGATAACTCCTGCCTGCTCTAGGTACAAAGTTTCTGTCTAATCCTTACCAACACCTTCCAGGCTAAGTAAGAAAATAGGGCAAGGAGTAGCATCTGTTATCAGTGGCCTTTGGAATTGCCTAAGTACACAAGGTGATACGTATCTACATACATTTTATCAGGCCAGGCATAATCAGCTTGAGTTACACATTACACAGCTGTTCTTACTAACACAGTCATGGCAATGCACTGACACGACAGTATTGTGTCATGACGAACCAGAAGGACTGCACAGATTCACACAATCAAAGGCAGGTAGCACCTTCTCCACAGAATTAACACATCCAGATTACAGATGTGGGGCTGCCACAGAGCACATGGTTAAGACTTCTGCAATAACCCACCCTCTGACAGTATTTTGAAATGAACACTGGCTAATGATAGCTATAATAAATATATGAATATTCACCTTCCCTTGTAGGCATATAGGGCTTATATGGTGGTTTACCTAACTTTCAGTCTCTTGCTTCTGGAATAGAGCCCGGAGACCTGGGGCACGCTGGCACTCTGTGAAGCACAGCATGACACTGAGTTACCTCAGGATGAGACCCAATACAACCAGCCCCCACAGGGACAAATTCAAATGTGTTTTGTCTTTGTTTTGTCTGCAGCTACTAAGCAACAGCCAAGGGAAAAAACAGAGGACAGAAACCCCCAAAGGCTAGGCTACCACTGTGCTCATGTGATTCATAATACCCTGCAACCTTCAGCAAGGAAGATAACTGCATTTTTCTGTTAAACAGGAGTTGCATCTGCAAGTCGTATCTTCCTGGGAGAAGCATATGACACATAGGTGGTGACTGTCCTGCTCTATTCTGTGCTGGTGCAGCCTCACCTCGGATACGGTGTGCAGTTTTGGGACCCACAAGATAAGAAATATGTTGATTTGGCACGGCCTGTTTTATTGGTAGCAGGGGAAGGCAACAGCAGTGACTTCTCTGAGAAGCTGCTAGAAGCTTCTACCATGTCCAACAGAGCCAATCTCTGATGGCTCTGAACATGGACTGGCTGCTGGCCCAATTAGAGAAGTTGATAACGCCTCTGTGATGACATAGTTAAGAAGAAAATCAAAACAGCGCCGTTTTTTCCAAGGGTGGTGAGGGGCTATCGTGGTGCAAGCTGCGATGAGGCTTGCCTGCCTGGCCCCCTAGCCACACTGCAGGCAGAAGGGCAGGGGCAGCAGCGGTGGCTTCTCCTTCCCAGCACCCCCTATGAAGAGAGGCATTAAATAGCACCAGCGCCGCGGTGGCTGCCACTGCCCGCGCAGTGGCAGTGGGGCCGCCTGACTGGTGGCAAAAACATGGCGAGTGACTCCTCAATGCAGAACCTAGAGGAGACCAACTTCTTGGTGCTGCGGGATCTTGCAAGAATCTTTGAACTGGTGGAACTTGTTGGCAGTGGTATCTACGAGCAGCAGTTTTTCTTCTAGACAGAGAAGAGGAGGAAGTGAGGACATGTGAGGGAGAACAACATGGCGGCACCAAGGTCAGTGGAAAAAAAGAGGAGAAGGTGCTCCAAGCGCTGGAGCAAAGATTCCTCTGCAGGCCATGGTGAGGACCATGGTAAAGTAGGCTGTCCCCCTGTAGCCCACGAAGTGCACAGGGTATGCAGAGATCCACCCGCAGCCCCTGAGAGAAGTGCTCACGCCAGAGTGGGCGGATGCAGCAGTTTTGGGAAGACTGTTTGCCTGTGGGAGGGACTCAAGTTGCAGCAGTTTTGGCAGGACTGCTGCTCCTGAGATTAGAGCCAATCTGGAGAAATTCACAGAGAACTGTCTCCCATGTGAGGGACCCCACACCATAGCAGAGGGAAGACTCCTCCCCCTGAGTAAACAGAAGAAGATCTCAAGTGATGAACTGACCAAAACCCTCACGCCCTGTCTCCCTGTGCTGTTGGTAGGAAGGAGGGAGAGGCTGATGGGGGGAAGAAAAAGGTGGTTTTGAAAGCTTATTTTAATTCTCATTATCCTCCTCTGACTGTTTATAATAAATTTTCTTTATACCTTTAAATTTGAACTTGTTTTGCCCTTAGAGTGTTTGCTCCCAGTCCTCATCTCAACTCATGAGCTCTTTCTTAACTTTTTTCCCCTCTCCTCTGCCCAGCTGAGAACAAGAGAAAGTAAGCGAATGGCTCTCGTGGGTGCCTGGCATTTGGCCAGTGTCAAACCATGACAGAAAGATACAAAGCTCTTAGTGTCCAAAAGAGGACACTAAGAGAGTTGAAGCCATATGAGGAGCAGCTCAAATCACTTGGCTTGTTCAGCCCGGAGAATAGGAGACTGAGGGGAGATCTCATAGCAGTCTAACAACTTCCTCTTTCTGGCGACCAGTGACAGGACCAGAGAGAATACATGAAGCTGTGTCATAGAAGGTGTAGGTTAGATGTTAGAAAATGGTTTCTCCATCACAGGGCAGCTGGGAACTGGAACAGATTCCCCAGGGAAGTGATCACAGTACCAAGCCTGATAGTTCAAAAGGGATTTGGACAATGCTCTCAGGCACATGGTGGGATTCCCGGGGCTGTCCTATGCAGGCCCAGGAGTTGAACTTCAATGATCCTTGTGAATCCCTTCCAACCCAGGATATTCTATGATATAAAAGCACATAATAGCTTACAGATTGAAAGAATGAAATTAGAAATTTTGTTCTTTCTCTCAGGGAGTTGCCAGTGATGCACCTTTCTCTTCCACATGGAAGAAATACTAAGCTATACCTTGATAATAGTAGATTATGGCCCCTTGTTCCCCCTTTGTTGGAACTGTGCCATTGTGCATGTGACAAATACAAGATTGACAGTTTAACAGCTGTAGTCCCTGTGCTCAAAGAACAGGCTGATCCTCTTAGATCCATTGCATTTTGAAGACATGGTGAAAAACAGTCCTACTACAGAAAACAGTATCTTATAGATAGCATCATTTCCTGGCTGATAAGTTTATTGCATTCAACTGTATTTAATGTGGTTTGAATTTGTACAGTTTCTCAGGAGTTTGCTGTACAAAGCAAGCTTTAAAAAAGTGTTCATTACAGCACTGTAGAATATAATAATTCACTGTGAAAGAGAAGTTAAGCAAAATCCCTAAATAAAATTTGAATATAGTCTTGCTCAAAGCTAGAGAAACAACATTTTCTATGAAGTCCAACTCCAAGTATACATACAGCTGAAGCCCCCAAACTGCTTGGAGCACCAGCTGCAGTTTTAAGAGCATTGATACTGTCTGATAACATCTGATGGAAAACTTTGCAATAAGGGTGGATCCTCAGAGAGTTCCTAAAAGTACAGTCATCACTTGAGCACCCTCATCACAACATCTAAACTGACATAAACCCTTCTCAGAGCAAAATCACAACAGTGGGAAACTTGAAGACTTGGTTCATTTCACATGGCTGTAATCTCCCTGAAGCTGAGTCTCCTGGCTGCAAGTTACATTGACACAGGTAAGATTTGTTAGACTCCAAGTTTGCAATTATTAATGAAGAAGAAAAAAAAGACATAGGCAAAAGTTGAAGTTTAGTAACTGTACTACACTGTAGAAGTTATAGCAAGATGGAGGTAATGATGGAATATGTCTGTTTTTTCACCTGTTAGCCTTAATTAGATCAGCAACTATTGCAGTATCTGCAACATGAAAAATGGTCCTTAAGAGTGGTCTGTTTTTCCTTAATGGGAATCACTGCAGATGCGGTGATAAAAATGGCTGCTGCCAGTGGTACACATCTGACTAGATGCAAAACAGATATACAAAGTGTATGTACTTGACTCAAATACCCAATATCCTATATGGTTATTTTTACATTATTACCATATCTGCAAAACATTTAAAAGTATAGCTATGTAAGTTGTGCCAGACTGTTCTTAATTTTCAACAGGCTATTACATATTACTAAACAGAATTTTACCTTACTTGGCTGGAATCCATTGTAAATAACCCATAGAGGAAAACAAACAGCCCAACAAGTGCAGAAGGAATAAGCATTCCAGTATACCATCCCAGCCAGGCAAAATACAGTCCAATTTTTTCACCAAAGTATCGCCTACATGAAAAGGAAACACATATATTGCTTAAAACTAAAATTCATGGTGACCTCTATCTATCTCTACTTAAACACAGTAGTAGAATAATTCTAACAAGGAACTACCATCACAAGTTTATGGCAAAATTGTCAGTTTACCAAACAGGTTTTTTTCAGGCTAGCATAACATTTTAGTGACACTAATTGCAGACTTATGAGAACATACAAGGATATAACGGTGGTGCCTCTGTAATTTTCATGTCCTTGCAATGACTAAGTAGATGGGCTAGTGTCAACATTATTAAAGGCAGGACAGTCTGATAGATAGATAAATAGATGTACACAGAACAAAAAATCTGGAAAGGGATAAAGTTAGTATGACCTAAGTATTCCATTTGAAAAAACATTTATGATAGATAATCATACGTAGATAATATGACATATTTCAAACTATTATTAGTGAAAACAATGCTCTGAAAACACAAACTGAAGACTGAACTTTAATTCTTCAAAACTTGGGTATCAATTGCTAGAACAGATGAAATAGCAGTGATCAGAAAGTCAATCAAGGATGATACAGTATAAAATTGTCCCATGGCACATGCTTAGCTCCACCAATAATTGGTTGTGACTCAGATCAGGAATAAAAACTTACAGTAAGGAAAATGAATTATTGGTATTCAATGCCAGAGGAGGAAACTATGAACCCCAAATATCACCATTATTTAACTTAAATTACATATATTTCTCTACATTTGGTAACCTATGACCCTAAGACATATAAATAAGAGCTTATTTAAACCCACATGGAAAGGTTAAATTGGGTTGCATTTTAAGTCCTCTGCATCTGGTAACTCTGACTGTCCATGTGGATCACAGTCTGCTCTCAAAGGTGCTCTCACAAGGGGCAAGTGTCTCTGATCAGCAGACCACATTATGGGTTTGTATTTTAGGTTTCACACTGCTAATTCCTGGGTAGTTGGAACTACATGTATTTTATGCAGACTCATTTGAAATCAACAGCCCTACAAACGACCAGCCAAAAGAAGCTACTTAGAGAATTCCAGCCTTATCTGATAATAGGGAATATCTAAATATTACAGGAAAGCACAAGGAATTTATGAATATAGTTAGCACACTGTTGTCAGAAAATCTTCAAAGAACTAATACCTGATTAAATCAAGAGGTTGGTATTTGTACCACATTCCCCACTGTGCCCAGCGCTCATATAAGAGGTGTCTGTGATTCTGTGCTCCATGTGTTTTGATGGGATGTCTGCTTTTGTGGCTTCCCTGAAAAAAACCACAAAGAAACTTAAGTACATTACCAGGCACTATGGAAAAGGTATAAGTTTCTTTGATATTTTTGATTAAAATTTTAATAGAAATGTTCTTTAATAAATAGGTCTCTTATTCTGAGCACATCTGGAACGTGTCATGAGGAGTTACTGTAAGCCTGACATAAGAGACAGGGTTTACATACACTTCTGAAATGGCCAGTTTCTCTAATAATTAATGACTGAAACATATTAATACAAGACTTTAAGAAAGTACTCTACTCTTTATATGACCTCAATATTGCTTCTATTTCACTAATAGATGCCTACTTGTGTGCTTTTGCCTACTTAGATTTTTCAAGAAATGCTTGTGGTATCTTTTTATTTCATCTATAAAATTTTAGAAATTTCTAGTATTTCTCCTAGACATTTTTCTACAGCTTTCTTTCACTACTGTTGACAGTACAGAAAAATTCCTGTGGTACATATTTTCTAAGATGAAGGAAACAGAACTGGTATTATTTTGAAGCTACATAAGACTCTCGAGGCATTAAAAGCAAAACAGTCTGATCCAAAACGAGTCCTTCCAGGCCATATCTGACATTTACAGACCACCTAACAGACTAAGAGAATAGCCTCATGCTTGGCAGTCAAGAGGTAACACACAGATTTGCTAGAACAATCTTGAGCAGAATCTCTTGCATTTGTAATTTTGCTCCAATTCTGAAGTAGGACATATCCCTTAGTTGAACTTTTCCCCCAAAAAACTCCCACTACTCAGCTATGGTAAAGAAAATATTTCAGCAATTGACTGCAAGTGAGTCAAGTCATTTCTTGTGAGGAGAGTAGAGTTCTTCAGCACCTTACTTCAGTTAGTGATCAGACAGATTCTTGGCCCTGGTAGATCTAGGTAATTAAACCATCTAGATTTTTATAATGTATTTGAAATCTTGAACATTCCCTGCAATTCAAAGAACACATTTACTTGTTGCAATCTGATCCTCAGCAAGAAGATCTGCTGATGCTCTGACTTATGAATGAATTAAAACCAAGGCTAAACAGAGCAAACAGTCCAGGTTCTACTCCTTTCTCCTTACAGTCAGCAAAGCAGCATGCCAAAGATGTCAACACTGAGTGTGACCTTTGCAGCATCTAGGAACACCTAGGAAGAGAACATCAACTTATTCTCACAGTAGGCTGGAAAAATGACTGCAAAGCATTACCCAGCTTTAATTTTTTTCCTGCTTCTTTTTTCACTGTTACCCATAAAAGAGTTCAAGTCTCAGCATTCCCACTGGGATTGAATTTTCAGTCTTATTTGTTCATGTGGCAAAGAAAAAAAATTGAAAAAAATAAATTGAGTGTTCTACCACTAGTTCTTAGCATCAGTCAAGCAGTAATCAAGGTAAGAGGGCCTTAAAAATATGATTTCACTAATTTTAACTGAAATGTGCAAACAGTAGCTTATGCCATAACAAAGGAACATATAAAATGCATATGACAGCATGCCTTTGATGCCAGAGAAAGCTTCACAGGCTTTTCTGGTAGTACAGCCAGCTTTTCCTTGAAGTTAGTAACACACAGCTGAAGCATTAACAATGATGTTAAATTATTTTTCTAAAATACTCCTTCTCTGTATTCCTAGTATTTAATTATTAATACCATATAAAAAAAAAATTACTCTCAGCCATTTGTAAAGCCCAGTCCTTTGCAACAGAAAACCAAGTCACAATATTCAGCCAAAACACCCAGAGTTCAGAGCTGCAATTACCATTCTCCTGACAGCATTTCAAAGGACTGAAGATGTGTGGCTTGCTTCTTCTTTTCAACATCAAAAGACTTTCTGAAAACCCTCTGAAGTTTTACACAGGTTTTTAATTTATTTTGTGGGTTTACAGTCTTTAATAGACTTTAAACTACTGGAAAAAGTAGTGGAAGATATCCAGAGCTATTTTGAAAATACTAAATGGGAAATAATTCAGCAGTCTCCCGAACTGTGATCAAGTGGCTAAGCTATTAGAAAAAAAAAAACCTGTTGTAGGTGGCAAGCAAAAACATTTAATACAACTAACTGGAGCAATTTGAAACAACTGATACTCTCATTAAGAACTCCATGGGCAATGTCCAGTTCATAAAAATCAGAGAAGAATTATAATATCCTAGTTCAACGAGAAAATGTTCCAGGATGTTATTATAATATCCAAATATAGAAAATTTTAAAAGCCAATATTAAAGTAAAAGCTATAAATAAAAGAAGCATTAACAAATTACAATATTAAATTAAAAGTTGCAGGACAGAATTAAAGTAAGATCCCAAACTACTAGTGCAAGCTTTAATCTAAATATGAAACTAAAAATCAAATTACCAGGTTACCTCATGTGGTGGAAATGCTGCTTCATATGTTCCATTATTTAGTAACCTATTAATACCTAAAAAAACCAAAAAAGCATTAGTTCTGATATCAATTTTTTATACACATTTTTCAAGTAGTGTGAATTTTCAAGTTACATTTGGAGAATGTAACGTAGTGTTAGATGATAAGAATGCTGCTAAAGATACCAATTGATCAATAATCCCACCAACTACTTTAGCAGGTCTTGCTGATCCTTCAAGATTTCTGGTTCTGTCAAACTAGACAGCAACTTGCCAAAGGGCCAAAGTCTGCAACTTTTCCCTCAGGGTTGGGTGCTTGTACAAGATTGAGTGTGAGAAGATAGTTAACATTCACATCGTATTCCTCAGAGCACATGATACAGATTCATGGGTGACCAGATGATCTGACATACACAGAGTGGTATGGATAGACAATCCTTGAGGCAGTGAAACCCCTGCAGGGTTAAAAGCTAACCTGGTATTTTTAAATAAAAGCCAGCTGGGAACTTCATATCAGAGCAGTGCTCTGTGCCAGACTGACTACTGAATTTTGGATCAGTTCCTAGAGTCTTCCTAAAACCAGATTTGTTGTACTAGCACAGCACATTATAAAAAAATGAAAAAAAAAACAACCAAAAAACAACAAACCATTGATAGGTACAATAAAAAAGATTCAATAGCCTTTAAGAGCAGATCCATAGCCAAGAGTTTCCCCAAGAAACAGGTACATATGGTGGAATTCAGATTTGTCTGTTCAAATATAGAAATTATACTAAACTAATCTCATAATGAAATTTGCCATCATCAGCTGCAAAGGTGTTAGATATGAACACTTACTCTCCCTGTTTTTCTTACTATTGCTTTTGTTCAGAAACTCAAGCAACAACTTTCTGTAATTGATATCATCTTCATAAGCCTCTTCATCTTTAATCCTTAATTTAATTCCTGCATTAAAAATAGAAAATCATGCATACATCCCCTGGTCACTGAAAATGAAAATGGATAGTGAGACCTTCTAAAAACCAACACTGTATTATGAGTATCG
>NW_008236509.1:5459007-5478996 GCF_000691975.1 Corvus brachyrhynchos
GCTGGACTGAAACTGATGGATAGTAGGTGAAATACTGGGATCAGTCCTTGAAAACATTGTCAGTTTTCTGAGGTATATGTTATCCTTATTGTGGCTCTCAATAATGTAAAGTTATGATAATCTATTTTGTTTTAATGAATGAGTAATTAAGTGAAAAATACTACAAATTTTCACTGAAATATTTAGGCAGAAAACGATGGGACATTGTTTCAACTCTGTTACTGTGTGAATGAAAAGATTTCAAGGAAAGGAAAAAATTAATTGAGTTTTCTCAAATGATGTTTTTTCAGGCAAGTAAAGATGTAAAGTTTTATAGCTTTGGGTTAGGTAAAAATACAGCATTCTCACCCATTTTGGATTTTCCATCTTCGTACTTAGTTCTCTGTAGCACATGATGCACAATTCTACTTCTTGTGGAATTGCTGAAGAAGCTGTCTTTGTTGTTTATTGTAAAACTATTAAAATAATGAATGTCTTAGTATTCAAAACAATGCACAATCATTGCAACACAGCTGTTCAACAAAGCTGAAGTGTTTTCTTTTTACAATGATTTTGGATGTTTAGATTCCTTAGACATAAGATTTTACACCCTTAGAGTAGGTCCAATGAAGTTATCTTTATCACAGATTATTTTTGGGAATACAAAACTAAAACTGAAATCAAAACCATCCTACTATCTAGTTAATTTCTGTTCTGGATATAATTAATTAAAGATCTTCAGTAACAGTGGTGGTTTTAAATTAAAATTACTTATGAGTTGACAGTTGTCTGTGTAGTGGAACCACCAGCACTACTAATTTAGAAAAAAAAAAAAAAATCCATGCACTGGAGACTTGGGTAGCAGCTCCACAACCATTTTCCCTTAGAGGATCCTAGGATGTAGCTAAGTAAAGCATCCTTGGCCAGATGGCTCCATTCTGAACACCAGAAATCTGATGTGCAGGAGCATTTTCCTGCTCAGCTGTGCCAAAAGTGATACTATTACAATTAATTACGTCAACTGAGCTGATAAGAAGAAAACACCAAAGCCAGGGGATTGATCTAGTGCAGTATGGTAAGTTACTGGAAAAAAAAAAAAGAAATTGAGACTATAATGCAATTACTCTGTTTTTCTGGGATAAAGTCAGTTCACTTGGATATAGCTTCTTTACTTAGCAGAAAAATCCTGTTTATCCTAATTCATATTTCTACTTTAAATTCACTTTTCTCTCCTAAAACAGTTATCACAAAACACCTTTAAAATTAAGAAACAGTCAGAATTTTAAAACCTGACTTTTTGGGTAGTGAAAAAATTTATGTCACAGTTTAACTATACCGTTGTCAACACGCTGATTAGAACACATATAGTTTCACTGTATATATATTTGTATTTTCAGAAGCAAAAGATCTTTTTAAATGCAAATCTGATAAGAGAGAAGAGAAATCATCACCGGTTGTAGCTTGGTTCTGGTGGTCCAAATTTCAACAGCTGCATCAGGTTTTGCTTAAGTTAAATAAGTAACTAAGCAAAGAAAAGTTGAGCAAGTATTTTCATTTTGCAATGTAATAGAAAGAAAAACCAAAAAACTTCTAAACCAAAAAGGCAATATTCATTTTTCAGTCAAATTTCAGATGAAGTTACTGAGTGGGCATCAAATAGCAAGTAACACAGAGCAGATTTTTGCTGTAAGAGAAAAATATCAAATATGATACTAGGCATTGCCAGTGACAATCTGTTAGCAGCTACCTCTACGGCACTTGCTTAGAAGTGAGAAAACAGAAAATCCTTGTGGTTTCTGGCACTGCTTTTCCAAACCCAGCACTTACTGGTGCATGCGTGCACGGCTAAAGGGTGCTGTGTAGCAATCTGTTTCTTCCAGATCAGGCAGAGCCTCCTTATCAAGCTTCATTGGATTTCTCGGCAACCAACTTTTCAGCTCTCTAATATTCCTCTGCAGACTGAGACAATAAGACATCAGATTTACACTTTCTCAACTTTCCTTGTTATTCCTGTCTCCAGCATTGCATATTTAGTGACATCATACTAGAAATGAAATGAAAGCAGGAAACTTCCACATTAAGTAACTAAAAAGAAAACAAGGAGTTAAAAAGCAAAATGAACAATATTTATTTGCAATCCATCTTGAATATTTTACTTGAGTAAAACTCATCCTAAAACTTGTGGGATTATGGCTCAAAATGGGACTGCAGTATTGAGTCTGGAGAAATTAATTTTCCAAGATAGTTCATCTGGCAGAACTGTGGATGCTTATGCTTTAGTCAAGAACATATCTAATTACTTTCTCTAGCCCCACTGAAAAAAGCAAGTGAAACTCCTCCCCGCTCTCTTGGTTGGCAGCTTGGACACTAAATTAATAAAATTTTTCAGTAAATATGAGAGTGTTAAGGATCAGATTATGGTTTTCTAATTGCAACAAAGTCTTCCCGTGCAAAATTTTCTTAAAAGTCCAAGAGCTGATATTGCCTTATGAAACAGTATACCTACATCAAATAAAGGATATGTTACACCAGAATGGTTATGCAGTATTTAGGCAAAACCCCCCCCCTAGATATGGCTTCCTACAGATTCCTAAAAATTGATACTACAAAACATAAACAGAACATCAATGTTTTATCTTCAATTAGATTATTGTAGAGAAATGGCTGAGTGAACAGGGACATGTGTACGTGCACAATCCAAGCTATATTAGTGAACTGTCCTTGACTAGGGAAAAAAGAGAGGAGCAATGCTGATGTGGCAAGCTGACAGGATGTTGCGGAGGGGGATGCTGACCACAGAAAGAGAAAGACTTATGTTAGTTAGTCGTGTGCATATTAATCTGTAACCAATCACTTGCTATTAAAGGCCGCGTGAACAGTAGCTGTAACCCAACAGTATGGAGGTTGCTTACGCGTGCCTGGGGAATTAGGGTATAACTATGGGACTGACAATAGAATAAACGGAGTTCCATCATATCTCTATGAGAAGCGTCATTCATCCCGGCAGATCTCTGGCTATTGATTATATACTGGCATCATAAATGGTTTTTTTCTGCTGGCATCTTGCCTAACTGATGTCTCAGGACATCATTTATACAGAGGTAAATCTAGTCAAGTGCAGTTAATTTTCAAGCAAATGCTCACTTCAATTTTGCACTCCTTGGTCACTTATACTTTTTCATATTCAACTGCAGTGCAAGATGGTTATTTAAGGAGAAGATCTCAAATTAAACAAGTACTATATCATGACACAATAAGCACATCAGAGATTCAGAACAGTCTGAATTTGAGAAAAACATTCCCTAAATAGTACTTTTTTCAGTGGAATTTGGGCTCTACTCAATGAATATGTATGCATGATATATATAAAGTATATATATTTTATATCGACAAGAAGTGTAAAGCTAAGCAACAAATGTTTTTCTCTGAGGTGAATACTTCATTGCCTGTGCTAAGCAGAAGCACAGCTACACATTTAACAATGTCCATAATAAAAAGTTGTATTTCATAATGTTAATAGTATTTCATAATGAATGAACATAATTTCATAATGTTCGTAATAAAGAGTATTAGGTGAAGACACTCTCAGGCAAGAGAGTGACCCTTGCGAAAATGTACTTCTTATTATCAACATCAGCAAAAACATTCTACCCCTATCTCATACAGTATCAGACAGAAATTTCAGCCAAAGGAGAAGGATTTTACACTTATATTTAAAATTATCAAAATTTTCTTCTTATTATATATTGCAAGATATTGGTGCCCATTCTGTTGTAACTGATACTGCACTTGAGGGACACCACTTGTGTTCAGCAACAACAATTATAAGCCAAAGGATATGTCCATGAAATTGAAACACAGAATACAATTCACAGGCAGGTGGATCCCTAAAGTGTCTCCTTAGTAATACATTAGTGAGTTGATTATCTTTATTAGTTCCAGTGAAAGTTCTCCTAGTACAGTTTATATAAGTGCAGTTTCCCCTTTACTCTCTTGAACTCTTTTTTCTGTTGTATACATGCTGACTTTTTAGTCAAAATTCAGAATTCTTTTTTAATGAGGAAAATATGCAGATGCACAGGAAGAAGAGAAAAACAATGCATCTAATCTCAGATTTTTTTATTATGAAAGTACTTTAAAATTGGTTATGGGAAGTCTTGATCATTTCTCCCATACAAAAACCTAAAAAAATAGTAGATAAATATTATGTTAAAGAAATTAGCTCTTGTTTAAAATTCATGGCTGCTTCTTTTAACATGAAAAACAGCATTGGAATAACTTAATGCTTGTGTCCACATTACATTTGCAGTTTCTCTTCTGAGACAAAATTGAGTGCCTTTAGTGCTAGATGGTATAGCATATTGCAACTTAAAAATGTATAAAAATGATCCAACAAGAGAGACATTTTTTCCTGACTTACATTATTTTACTGTTGAAGAAGAAACTGCATTTTCATGGAGCTTTCCTTTAAATACAAATTTTTGCCTAAATCATCGGACTAAGTATTAGCATTTTTACTCAGAGCGGCTTTCTAGGTCATAAGTAGCAGTTTAAACAGATTCCTCACTTAATCTATTCAATGTAGCCTATTTAGTAAGAGTAAAAGCAGAGAGAGCTGGTCTGGGGAAGTCAGTAGCTCAGGCAATGAGATCAAAAATGTTGCAGTGGAATGGTGCTGTAATGTTACGGGATACTGCTTCAGGTATGCTTTTATTGAAACCTCTCCAGCTGGTGCTACTGGAACACTATGCACCTTGGACTAAGGGGTAGTACTCTGAAATACGTGTGCATTTCATTCTTAGCTATACCATTTAATATTTTATGAAGATACTTGTAATTTCAGCTTTGCTCAACTTCCATTCTCAGTTCTGATTTATTTGGTTGGTTAATCTTGTTTTGCAGAACAAGTTCATCCAAAAATCCTTGCAGATTACATTAAACTCAACAGACTGCAATGTAAAGGAACACAGTATATAGATGATCTTAGCATTATTTGATCAAACTCATGGAATGAGATACCAGAATTAAGCAACTTCACCAGTCATGTTAGGTAGTTTTGACAGCAATCACCACCCAGTAGTTTGCTTGGTGTTTGCGTCTCTCAAGACTGGCCAGAAGTGTCAACTATATGCCGCCAAGTTACTTGGGCATGGTGTGTTTCCATGTACTGTAATGGGAAACATGTTAGGGTTGACAGATTGAACATATGGACACAATCATCACTAAAAAAAGAAGAAAATTATAATACCTATATTTCATGTAATGATATCAACAATTTGACTTCAGTGTGCAGACTGAAATCCAAAACATTTTAAAAATCCTTTTGCAAAGCAAACTTACTGCAGGTCAGTTGCTAAACAAAGTCATTTTTGGCTCTCTATCCATGAAGTATTAAGTGATTTTAACATTTCAGTGGGCAGAGCGAAGCTGCATACTAAGACAACTATCTTTTCATTTTCTTCTCCTTGATGCCATTGCATGAAATCAGCAGATACAATATGGCAATTACAAGACTGTTTTACTAGATTATTCAGTTTTCAGTCTAAGAGTTCAGAGAATTTTTGATACCTACCCTACTTATATGCATATTTCTTTCCTTCAAGAATATTCTTTGAAGGCTTTCCAAATATTGCCCATAATGAATATGACAAAATTATTTCTGTAGTGTGATTCTATGAATAGGACTCAAGCTTCATAGGATTAAATACAATGTTAAGGTGTATAAATAAATAGTGAGACACCACATTAAAAAAATTAAGTATGACATTTATCTTGTCCTTTCATTCATGCACCTAATAATCTTCTGCAGACTTTTTAAAGAACATTTATAGATATATATATCTCTATCATATAACCATGTCAATAAAGTTAGAGAAGTGTACATGTCACAGCAGGTCTAATATACTACTGTTACTTTGTATTCTTAAATTACAGAAACTTTATAACCTTAATATTTAGATATAGAAGAATTTTAATATAGTTCATTGTAGCTCTTATAAACTCTACTTAATAACTTAGAAATTTTAACAAGAGATTAAATAAATTACACAGAGGCAGTCAAGTTTGAAAAGTTGTAAGATTCAAGGTAACAATGACAGTTGGAGAAGTTAAAGTATGCATGTGAGGTGTATGTCAGCAATTTTAGAGTTAGCTTTCAATTTTAGATTTTCTTTCTTTCTTTTGTTTCACACAATTCCTTTGTGGATTGAATTATATAAAGTGCCAGAAAATATTGGCAGAAAAATATTCATACCCAAATTCTCACAAAGTAAATCACAGGTAAAAGCATTTGTCTCAAATAAAAAATCAATCTGGCATGAAAATTACTTACTACTCAATTCACGGGTACTGTGCAACTTAAGTTGCATCTTTCAGACATCTGTCCTTCTCAATAAGGAAAACAAAATTTATGTAATATCCAGGACTCACCAGATGGATTATAGATGAAACGACACAATTTTGAAGTAAAGCTTGTTGATTTTGCCTTTTATTAAAAGCATATCACATCTTTCATAATGCATGCTAAAATGGAGCAAACATGTCAACTGGGAAGAGGACAAAACGCAGTTGTAAATCTATGTTATAAACTGGTTTATTTCAACATATTTAATCAGCTTATTTGTTTAAAGTTTTCTCACTTTACCATTCAACAGGGCTTTGGCTGTTGTTGGCTGATCATCTTGGAAACTGTTATCATGAGACTACTTAAATTGTTCCAGACAAATAGTAAGAGCTCTTTACCATATAAAATAAGAGAACCTAAATCAAAAGTAATCTCATCTCAAGATCCATCTCAAGAAAACCTGTGATAGGGAACTCTTTCAGGAAGTTTCCCACATGTGAAATATTTGCACGTATATTTTCCGTTGGGGATTAGGATTTACAAGACATAATTATGTCTGACTAAAGCGATGGGGAGTAACTACAGCTCAGTGTCCCCCATTCTCACTCCCCAGCACTCCCAGGCTCATTTCACCTGCCCCTATGGCCTCTTGTAACCTTCTTCTGGCTGATAAAAACACTAACAGCAGCACCAGCTACGAGTTTTGCAAGTTAGTCTCTCAGCCAGCAAATAAAAAGTCAAAGCAGCCTTCAGTATGTGGCATTGATTTGTGCCTATCACGAGGACATACAGGAGAGAAAGTATGTTTGCATATCTAAGAAAGTAACTGACTACCAGAATCTCAGACATACACTCAAAAGTATCCTTCATGCTAAAGAAGTATGCCTTGGTGTCAGCAGATATAATGGCAGAGATAGAGCCGGTATTAAATATTTGCTGTGAGCATAAGGTCTTTTTTTTGTTGCCCTGGCATAAACATTTTTACATTTCTAAAATGAGAACTGGCAAGGCTTTAAAGTACTGCACCTTGTTACAGATGAATATTTTAACACTTTGAGCTGACATATTTTGAGTTTTCAGGAAAATAATCTAATTTTCCAAGTTTCATGGATAAATTTACAACTGCGAATGGATTTTCTTTAGCAGGGTGACTATCTGACAAAATTAGAAGCTACACATCACCCACCAACCTGCCCATGGTTTTGCTCCTCCAGTCAGTGTAATAACATTTTTTCCTGAAAGAACAGCAAAAATCAGCTGAGATTAATCAAGTAGAACACAGTTGATAAGGACATATACATTATAAAAGAATGCTGGACATTTTAAAACATGCATTTTCATAGACAAAAAGGTGAAAAACACTTTAAAAAGGCAACTGAAATAAAGTCATTAAAATAACATAGTTTCTCATTTTTCAAGTTTTACATTTGTTCTAAAATTACATTTTAGATTTGTAGCTACTGACAATAATGATAGCTAATCAATAAGTCACTTAACAGTTCTTTTCTCTCCACCCTTCACCAGTTATAGACACTTAGAGAAACAGGATCAGAAATTCCCAGTAAAGTCTTCTGAGAACAGTTATTTTGAAACCAAATGGAGACATATTTGCTGCACGGTAATATTTTCCACATCTAGTTTCAGGTTTTCAGGCTTTTTTTCTGGTTTCCCCCTATAATTTCACATCACATTTCAACCACACAAAGGCCTTGATATTGCAGATTCCTCAGGCATTAACAAGATCTGCAACTGCACACTTGGGCAGTATTTGAGGTTGATTAGAGCACATTACTTACATTGAAGAACCACTGAAATTAATACATTAAAAAGAGGATGAAAGATACCTTGCCTGGAAAATACATGGCCATTGGAAAATTATGTATCTACCAATCTGCAGACTGCTGGCAGCCTGACACTTAGTACTGCTAGGCAGAATTGTAAATGAAGCAATGAAGTTATTAAAGGGTTTTCAGACATTTTTTAACAAAACCCTTCTTTAATTCTCTTTAGTTACCCTTAGCTGTTTTGCACAGATGGAGTTCACCTAAGTTACAGATACAAATAATTTATTCATTACAAACAGTAACAATTGTGTGTCATGAGATACTTGTAGACAAAAAAAATTAAAGCTTTGTCTCAGTTCTGGAAACATATAGTATTTGCATTTCTACTGACAGATCATATACTTAATAAAAATACCTATAAAAGTTAAAAAATTGTAATTCAGTCATGATCTAACTTTGATGCTTATGCAAATCCTGTTTGAAACCATATAGATATTCTTCCAAATAAAGCAGTATTGCAAAGTCAGCCTTATATACAAGACAATAATAATTACTACACACTGTCTATTGAAATTTTAGAAAAATTTCCTTCTGCAATTGAAACACTGAAATTCCACCTATGTTACATATATGATACATATATATCTGCCAACATATTTTGGTATAATGCCATGCTAAAACAGTTCTAGGATTGTGGGTGAATCTCAGAAGTATTTTTAGTTTTCAGAAATGGAGAGAAATAATAATTCGTTGATTTTGTTTAGATTCCTGGATTGAGCAAAACAAAACTAAAAAGTATGAATTGAATTCTTCATGTGTTATTAATATATTAACATACGGTATATTTCAGTGACCATAACTAAAAGCAAAAATTTTGCAAGACTGTGCAAGAGCAAATGGGTATACTGCATTAAAATACTGCAGGGGAGGTTATCTGTCTTCTTTAACTATTACTAGAACCAGTCAGAAACCACTGATGAAACAGATAATGGCTAAGAGAAATAATTTGCTTCTTAGAATTACAGAATATCTCAAGTAGGAAGGTACTCAACAAAGATCATCAAGTTCAAACTCTCTTCTCCTCCCAAGGCTACTTAAAACTACCTAAGGATGACCTAAAACTTTTTGGGAGGAAGATACTCTAGTTCACTGACTAATAACTAATTGTGGGAGAATTGGATCATTTGAGGTTCCTTTGTCCATTGAATGGTTACCTCAGGAAAACAATATATACCATCCAGGTAAGGAATGTTTCATTAAAAAAAGCAAGTTCAACACCTCAAACACAAGTGTTTTTGACAGAATAGAAATGTTGACCAATTTACTATTTCTCACAGTTCTGTTATGGAGGTAGAGGTGGAAGAATTTATTACCAAATATATGTATTTCATTGTACAGCAAAACTCCCAAAAAAGTGAAATTGCAAAATTTAATATTTTATCTACTTTTGGTTTACTGAAATGAATTGGATAAAAAGAAGCTAAAGCAACAGTCCAGGAATAAAGACACTTTGGGGAAATAATAAAGAGAGTATAAATATACTTTATATAATTTAATTGTTTAATTATTTAAATAATTTAAATAATTTAATTATTTAAAAAATAAGTATGACCTAGAATGCCTTCCAAATAAAGTAGGATTGCAAAAGTCAGCCTTTTTTTTTTCTGAGAGCACTATGGATCTATGAAGCAACTAAAATTATGAAGAATTCAAACAATTGGTAAAACACAATTTTGTGAATTCATGTATCAAAAGTAAGAAAAAAAAATTTTTATTGGAATTTAGATTATATATGTATACACACATACATAAACACATATTTAAAATATTGACAAGTATTTTTTGAACTAGATAAGCTCAAGTAGCACTATAATAATATTCTTAAATACATGGAAGATGACTGTTACAGAAAACATTTTTTTTATGGAAAGGCCTTTGAAGGCTTAATGGAATGATGTGAAAACTCTTTATAGAACTGGGTATGTGGAGCAAGATTTGAACAATGGATGCTTCATGATGACTGTTTCTGTCTTAGGACCAATGCAAGAGAGCCACATTGTCACAGCATGGAAGATTGAGCACTTGGCAGTTTGAGTGAGAAAGGTGTGCTGTAAGGGCATTTTCCACGAGTCACACAACTTTGGCATCTAGTTACCACTTTAACACCTGAGGAGGTTTACAGCACACTACATGGTCTTCTCTCTCTCTAAGAACATTATTATTCAATTTGAAAAGGCACATTTTCTCCTTTAAAGACTTATGTATTGTTGCAGGAAATATTAACCAGTCCCATAAATTAAGAACAAATATTTATTGCAAAAATGTATGATAGAACTTGTTTTGCATTCAAACAAAGGACTCAGTTCAATCCATTATTCTGCCTAAGGAAAGCTACTGGACCTCATTTTACTCAAATTTTGACAATATGTTTTATATTGGAGACATGGAAGACATTAGATTTTTCTGTCATTTCACCTGCCTTTCAGTAAGACTTAAGAAAAACTCTAAAATCATGGAGGATACTCGAGCTCAGATGGAGAACACCTGAAACTCTGCCAAGAACATCCAAAACAATGTGTGAACTACTAACAATGTTTTCTAAAGACATATGCTCGATTTGATTTAGAAGGCAAGTTTGAAAACAAGTAACAGGGTACTGTGTAAAAATGGGGAAGAATGAAGTTTCTCCTCTCTCCCTATCACATCACTAAAATATGAGCATGCCTGGCTACAGAGCAGTAAAGGCTACATTTAAACCTTAAATAAGTGATGGACTGTCAATATTAAGCACTAAATTATAGGTTTCTTAAAATAGTTTCCACAATACCTGAAAGGCATCCTGATGTTCATTCTTTCTGCATATTTGCACAATGTCTCCCACGGACAGTGAATTTTAACAAACATGATATCACTGTTGGTAACAGCTGGCTGTAAAGAGCAGTAACATGCAAATACACATTAATAATTTAAACCTTTATGGCAACCACCCTTCTAGAAGCATTCTTCAGGGTCAAATTCTGATTTTAGGCCTGAATTGGGCATGCAACTCTGAAAACAAGTGCTTTTCTAGACAAAGGAAAATCAATAACTTTTTTCCCTTACAAACTCTGTAGTATGTGTAGACACGTTTTTACATGGAATAATTTTAAATCTCCACAAAATCACCTTAGATGAGCAGATTGAAAACCATTCTGTGTGTATCCCATTAAAGGAGAAGAATGGTCAGCTGCTAGAGACATGAGAACAGATGAGAGAAGGCTCCAGGCTGCACTCTGCCAAAATGGTAACTCAAGGGAATGGTTCAGTAATTGAGATACCTGCTGGGAACTTTTAAATGTGTATGAATTGAGACTGCTTTTTGTTAAATTTACAATGTATACTCTATACAAATGTTTTTCATCACTAATTTATTTGTACATAAAACAAGAGTTCCAGCCTTACAGATTTCTATATTCACCTTCTCTTATGAACACTTCAGTTCCCCACCCTTCTCGCAGATGTATTTGCCTGAGATTTTATAAGTAGATATTTTTATATTTGAGTTGAGTCTGATTAAAGCCTCCAAAAACTTGAGTTTGCAAGGTTTGGTAAGTAAAGGTAAAAGAAAGTGGTGTTAAAGGGTTAATAACACTTAAAATGTTCACTGTTTTACCTATCAGTTCTATAAAGTCATATCACCGTTCCATACTACTACCTCAAACACTTTACTTCCTCAAAAGATGTGGATAAAATAAAGTACTAGTAGAAAACAAAACATTTTAGATAATGTTTAGATATAAAACCATTTGTTTCTGAATATCAATAATTCTGAACTGACAAAAGCTAAGATTTTACTATTTATTTAAATTGGAACAAAAACCAGATATTTTTACTACTATACTGTAACAATTCTTAAAAGCCTTAAAACCAAATTTTAGGAGGTTAGTTATTTATGAAGATTCAACATGCTATATTGTGAGCTATAACTTGCAAGCTCATTGCTTAAACACAGAATATGTATTACAATTCTATTGAGTTGAAAAATCAGGATGAAAGATACATGAACAATAGGAGCTTACATCAGAATATACTAAATATATACCTGTTCTATAGGTAATTCATGAGATGGCAAAAATCCAAGGCTGTTTCCCTGGCTCCATTTTCTTTCATTTTTATATTAATACTACTATTACTAGCCGTGGATTAACCAGAATAGTGACAACCTTAACCCCTTGAAAAACAGTGAGACATTTAACATCATGCTGAAAGATACGGAGGTTATACATTAAAGCAACAACATGGGTTACTGAAGCTTCTTGTGTTCTGCAAGTATAAAAAGCTGGAACTTTTCCCTTTGTATTGCACTACACTTCTGTATGCAAGCATGTATCCCCAAATCATTTTAAACACACACTATCAAACTATTCTTCTTATTAGTTTAATACAGTTAAGAAGATGAAGGGAACAGCCTGACTGGAAAATCTTGTAATTTTGTCAGGAATCTTTTATCAGTTCAGTAAAGTAAGATAGTGTTATAAAGGGGGAGTTTTATGCCACATAAGCTACAAGACTCACCTCCCGTTCTAACATCAGTCCTTCTGCTCTCAAATTCTTCTCAAATGTGCTTCGTTTTTCTACCTGTGGACTTGATTTCTTGTAGACCAAGATATAGTCGATGCGCTTTTTGCCATCTTTGAAGAAGAGTCCTGATGATGCCATGGCATCACTCTAGCAAAGATAAAACAAAAATACTCTAAATACGGCATCTATAAAGATGAAGAGCCCCATCATGAACTGTTTATAACACAGCACTAAACCATGGAAATACCCACATATCAGAAGGATGACTATGCAACAAATTCAGAAGAACAAAAAGTTGATACGCATCAGTTGCTCAGGATTTCAAATTAATTAGACCAAAACAAAATAAAATAGCTTCACAAAACTCATATTCCAGTTATTTCAGCTGTGCAAAAACCTTAAAATTATTGTGTGGTGGGTATTGATATGAACTTCTGTTAATCCCTACTTTCAAGTGGGAATTAAAAAGAAAAAATAAAGGCAAGTCAATTAAAGCAATTTTCTCAGCTTTGTACCTGTGCAAATTTTATAGAACAAACATACTTGTTTTTCCCTAAGACAGAAATAAATCTAAAAATTTAAAAAAGAAATGCTATTGATCGGAATGTTTGCATGGATAATCTAGTTGAAGTGCTTTTTCAATGCCATGTTAGCAATGCTTAAATCTTGATTAGTTCCTTCCCACCATGCTTGCAAACACAAGGAATTATCTGACCTTGATATGGAAAACCCTGCTTTACCTGCTGCTACTAATGCAAGCTATTTTTGCATTCTCTGCTTTGCATGATTCAGAACAGAGATCCAACCAACTGGTGATGGACTATAGAATCATAGAATTGTTAAATTAGGATGGACCTCCAAGATCATTGAGTCCAACCAAACACCACCTTCACAACTAAACTAAGTGCCACATCCAGTCATGTCTTGAGCACTTACACAGATGGTGACTCTACCACCTCCCGGGACAGCCTGTTCCAATGCTTAACCATCCTTTCAGTGAAAAAATTCTTCCTGATGTCCAATCTGAGTGTCCCCTGATGCAATTTGAGGCCATTTCCTCTTGTCCTGTAGAAGAGGCTGACCCCCATCTTGCTACAATCTCATTTCAGGTAGCTTTAGAGAGAAGAACTTCTCTGAGGCTCCTCTTCTGACTAAACAGCTCCAGTACCCCCAGCCACTCCTCATAAGATTTAATCTCTCTAGACCCCACACCAGCTCCATTGCCCTTCTCTGGACACACTCCAGCACCTCAATGTCTCTCTTGAAATGAGGGGACCACAACTGGACACAATACTCAGTGTGTGCCCTCACCAGTGCAGAGTACAGAGGGACAAACACAGCCCTGCTGTATTTCTGATACAGGCCAGAATGCCATCGGCCTTCTTGGCCACTTGGGCACACTGCTGCTCATGTTAAGCCAGTTGTTGACCAGCACCCCCAGGTTCTGAAGACTTTGACATCTGAAAAGGTAAACTGAGAAACTATAATCATCTTCTGGATAATGCAGCACTCATTTAAACACAAACCATCCAGAAAACTATGCGTTCCAAGTAGTATACATTACACCCATCATATATGAGACCAAATGTTTATCAATGCTGCATCTTCTAAACAGGATGCTGGTCTTAGAAATTAATCCTATTTGGATTATTTGGGTATGAATTTTACAATACTCAGAGTTATACCCAATAGGGACACTATTCATAAGTAGAACCATGTATCAAATGCATGATACCAGCATTATAAATACTGGATACCAGCTCACTTGTTTCTATGTGAAACGTTTTTCTTATGCCCACATCTCTCACTGCTGGCTTTCTACACATTTAGTGCTTCTGAGAATTCCTCAGTCTGCAAAACCTAAAGCATTCTAACAAGATTCTTCCTCCTTCTCTGCTTTTTTAACTCCCAAAATAAAAAAACAAGGAACAGTCTGTCTCAGACCATCTACCATTACAAAGGAGTTCATCGTCTTACACTTGGGAACATTATTTAAGTACGTTAAGCTTCAGTTTAGAATCACAGACCTTTAAGATCATTGAGTCCAACCGTTAACCCAGCACTGTCAAACCCACCACTACACCATGTTCCCAAGGGTCACATTACACATCCTTTAAATACCTCCAGGGATGGTGATTCCAGCACTTTGCTGTGCAGCCTGTTCCAATGCCTGACAACCCTTTTAGTGAAGAAATTTTCTCTAACAGCCAATCTAAACACACCCTGGTATAGCTCGAGGATGTTTTACCTTGTCCTGTCACTTGTTACTTGGAAGAGGCTGACCTCCATGTGGCTACAACCTCCTTTCAGGTAGCTGTAGAGAGCAGTAACATTCCTCTTGAGCTTCCTTTTCTCCAAACTAGTAACTCCAGCTTCCTCAGCTGCTCCATATAAGACTTGTGCCCTGGATCCCTCTTAGAACACACTCCAGCACCTCAATATCTTTCTTCATATTCAGATAAACAATATCTGAAATCCAAATTAAGGTAGTCAAGAGTGTCAACCAAGATAGTGCATGGAATATAGGGTCTGTCACCCCTTCTAAGAATTTTGAATGGGAATGGTAGTAAAAATGTTATTTTTTTATTATTTTTATAATGTTATAGATTTAATGATCTAAAGCTATAAGATGTAGAGGTTTGAAGGTGAGGTAGTAAACTGAAGGTTCAAATGCTTGAATATGCAAATTTTTAAAACCCATATTTTTTCAGGTTCAAGACACAAGCAATTAATCTGCTCTTCAACAATGAAGGATTCCTGCACAAGTATTTTACAAAACTAGACCAGGGCTGCTTTTATGGTTCATGAAGCAGGCACAATCAGATACAAAAAGCCTGGCCAAAACTCCCCCATAGGGGAGATCTGGAACTTCTCTAACACATTTTCTGCTCATGCAATTTCTGCACAGACATGCTGCAAATTACATCTATCTTTTTGGAATACACTTCTACTGCCTTTCTTCGGATTATTATTTCTAGCCTTTCTTTCCTCATTTCTGAAACATTTGATTTTCTTCAGTCTTAGAAAAACATGTTTTATTTCTCAGATTAATGACAGTATCCAAATATAACCTCAACTTCATCAAACAAAATATACCAAACAGAATATACCAAACAGAATTATCTGGGGTCAGTGTTAAAGACATAATGAGCAGTGAAGATAGTAGAAAGAAATCTTCTATCCCTATTTATCCCAGACCACTTTCAGAGAACAACCCCCACAGGCTGAGAAGTGCAATAGTAAAGTCACTTACCACATTCATGCAGTGAACCTGGCCTATACTATTCTGAATTCATGACTGATTCACTTTAATGCTACTGGCACCATTAATTAAACTTTTGTGCAATTCACAAGCAATGTTGACCACCTATATTAGCAGTAATATGGTAATTACTTAAGTAATTGAGTACCAGTAAAATAATTTATATGGTGATTTAGTTGGCTTCTTTCAGTTGATCTGAAGGAGCTCCATAACATGTAAGGAGAACATGGAGCAATAATTTCAATTAAACATGTAAGTCAGGGTATATTATCTGTACCTAGCACAAGGAATCAACTGTTGCTACAGTGGGCATTCAAGCACACATCATTTATTATTTATCTGCTGGTTTGGACCAATACATCTCTGATTCATTCTTTCACCTTTTTCAACAGAGAAAAGGATCAGAAAAGGAGAAAAGCATCAGAAGAAATATTTTGTGCAAAGACCTTACTCTCCTTTATTCTGTTTAAGATTTTCTGTTTCACCTGAAAAATGTGTATAAAAGGACTAATGCACATTCTCTTATCCTCTTCATCCTCTCCACTATCTTACTCCTCCAGATTTTCTGAAACAGTATCCATCTGTTAGCTTTCTTACATTTACACATATATGAAAACTTGTTTGTTTTGAAAAACTCCTTTTAGAGTATTGCAATATAGTTCAGATGGTAAACTCAGCAATTTAACTTAACCTTGTTCTTTCAAAGTCTTTAAATAGAAGAACTTCAACTATGAGGCTGTGAAGTACCACTTCACTCAAGCTTGTTCATTATGCAAAATCATAATACACTGGGTTGCATTTGAGTAAACTATTACCTGAGGCTTTGATACTATAGATCTACTGCAGTTTCTTGTTTTTATTATGTGTCAACAGTTTTGGTTGCTTCATAGCTTGTGATTAGTAAAACAAATCACATGACAAAAATCACATGACACACTGCTTTGAAGCCTGAAAGTGTAAAATTCAAAATACTACCACTATCATTGAACTGAAATTTACACAAGGCAACACACATTGATCAATTTGTCCTAGAAAAAGGAGTTTTGGCTCAAACAAAAAAAAAGGTGGAAGTACAATGCAAATATTTAGCAAAGCTATAAAATAAAAAGTTTACATTTCTATTCAAATGTATAAAAAGAACTTCCTTGTATTTAGCCGACACAGAGGGATTTTTCAATAAACTATTTTTCAGATTCTAATTAATTAGCAATGCCCTTTTCACAAAGTGGGAACATCTGGTTTACGGGATCTTTCTCTCCCCAATTAATATAAGTAGCACGGTTCACAGTAATTGTAACTATTTCAGCTTCATTTATTTCTCACTGCTGTTCTGATCTGTAAATTAAACTTTTATCATTTTTTCACACCATACATAGAAACAAATATTTCTAAAGAGTGAGTTGGAACCATTCTCAAAACAGGAGCAAATTCTAGATTCATGTAAATTACGTGGTATTCACTGTATCCTAATATAGTAGTATGTTGTCTTTTTTTCCACCTTATACTGGTAAAAAGTTTGAGATAGTGAGTAATATACACTACCTAGGTGAATTTAGAGGTTAATGAGAACCACACATAGGTACAATATATGTTGTAACCATTTATTTCACCTTCATTCCACCACTGACAACTCTCCTCAAAACTAACATAACAGCAACGTTTAAAAGCTGACAAAATCTCTATAGGTGTTTACATTTTAATGAACTTCGAGAAAATTCCCATTCACTTGTTCAAGTATTTGCAGCTTAAGCTGTGCAACAGCTAAATATCAAGTACATTCAAAGTACAAGAAAGGTTCTCTCTAATTTGTTTATACATCAAAGGTACTGCCTAGGAGAGAGCACGTATAGGAAACCAGATACTTCCCTCTACTGCCTGCCCCATGTTCAGCCAATGTCAGCTCAGGTTTCTATGTATTCAGTAACTTTCTATAACATTGTCCAGCAGCCCCCATATCCATATAATCTTTTAAAACCCAGAAGACCACTTATAAGGATTTTGACAGCTCATTTCTGGGAAAACTGCTTGCTCTTCTTTTTTTTGAATTTGGGACACATTGGCCTTATTGGATGCTTCATGGCTGTAATTCTACAAAGAAATATGTATAGTTTCTTAAACTGTGTAGAAACTTACCATTACTTTAATATAATTGATGAAACTTTTTGACTCTAATATCCCCTTAAATTTACTGTACCATTAATGTATATTATATAAATGAAAAATCACTATGTTTAAAGCAATCACTCTTCTTCTTTCCCCAAACATGTACAGTCCTCCTCTTAAAACAGACTTTCTTACTAAACTTGTCAATTAGCTAGTCAGACATGACTATTCACATAAAGTATCAATGTAGATGAAATATTATTATGTAAAAATATACTAATATGCCACTGTGCATGTTGTATTTGGCAATAGGATACTATCATATTTTACTATATTAATAATATAAAATATTGACTATTTTACAGACTGAAGTCAGATTTTAATATTCAGCCACTCTAAACAGCATTCAAAGTCAAAGCACAAAGATAAACTCCTATAACATTCACCTTCACACAAAGAGACACTTTATGTGCATTTCCACTTTGTCTTTTTAAGCTTGCAGTGTTAATCCCTACTTTTCTGACCAATGACCCATTTTTGGAAACAGCCTTTAGCAGTTTGTGTTGCATTAATTATCCTAGGGGATGAGTTACACAGCCATTTGATGAATCTTAAATTTTGTTGGCATTGTTTTGTACAGTGAAAACTATAGACAACTAAGATTCCAACCTGTGATTCTTTATTTCAACCTATTTGATTGATCAACTTGATGTCTGCTTAAATGCATGTCATTATTGACTGTGGCTGAAATAGTGACAAGGGTGTTTTTATTCCAGAAAAATAATAAAAGTACTTCAGTATGAATTTAGCCTACGAAATATTGCATTATTAGATTATACATGTGTTTATTTTAATAAATGAATTTATTCTAACTTACTATCAACATCCAGTAAATCAAGTCTGACATGAAAGAAATGATATAACTTGTTAGTCTCATGTATAAAATTTTCATTACCATTTTTTCACATATAAATGTTAAATGAAAAGCTGGGAGCAAGACTAATCATTATATTTTATTATTTGCTTAACTCCTGAAATATTCCAGAGATGGCAATAAAAATGAGCATGATTTCTACATATTTTATATACATGTACACATAAACACAGAGGCTGACAACTGTGTTTTCACAACACCTCTTAGTAGATGTACTTTGTTAGTTGCTTTAGAGTATATCTAAAAAATAATTTCATCTACTACCCTCATACTCTGTAATTATAAATAAAACATCAATAAAAGCACAACATGAGTGCTAGTCTAGCAGGAGGCACAGAGCCCATGGGACTCAGCCCAGAGCAGGTTGCTCTGGCTGAACATATCCAGAACAGGGAGAAACAACTTTTACACTGGGGTGTAGCTCAGGCAGTGAAGAGTCTATTTCAGCTTCTGACTTCAAGGAATGTTGTTCACTTAGCAAAAAGAATATAACAAAGTTTCACATCTATATGAACATACAGAAAGTATTAATTGTCAGTCATAACCAGCAACAGGAGCATTCATTTAAATAAGTGACAACGGACAGTACTCAAGAATTAAGTTTCCACAGCAGAACATATTTATTTAGTCTCTACAGTGTAGAGAATGAAGTTTAGCTTTCCTCTGTGTGGGTGGTATCATTTGGATTACATTTGTAAAATTATATAAAGGAAAGTAAATATAGCAACAGATTGGAGCCTGGGATCTTAAAGGTAGATGGCTACACACCGCTGGGCCTCAGGAGTCTTCTTTTACAATTGCACCCTAAATTTGCTGAATTTCTCTCCCCAATTTTTTTTTATGTCATGGTGATGAAGTTTGGAACAGAATGAATTTCCTTCCTAACACAGTTCATGAATTCTGATGCTAAATGTTCTAGAGAAAAATAATTTTACTAAACCCTTACCAATAATGAAGCAACATACTAAAGAGGGATTTACTTAAGTGTCTCAGGTTTTTTTGGAAGGGGAGGGGAGGGGAGGGG
>NW_008236509.1:5479276-5490435 GCF_000691975.1 Corvus brachyrhynchos
GGAGGGGAGGGGAGGGGAGAATCCACCAGTAGAAAAAGTGGTGCAACCACTGGAAATGCAAGTACTGAATCCAAGCACTGAGTCTCAACTCCACCACTCCATAATAGTACCACCCCGCCAGTAGCATTTTTTCGGACACAAATACACAGGGAAAAGTTGTAGAACCAGAAAACAGTAGAAGAAGAATCAAAGACAAGTAAGCAGACTTTGAAATGTATTTGCTTTCTCATGGAAACACTGGCATACTGCTGACACTTAAAAATTTGTAAACACCACCATACACTGATGTTTATATGTCGGCATGGTGTCTTAGAGCCCAAAAAGGATGGTATGAATTGTCATATATGTATATATGTGTGTTTGTGTGTGCGTATATGTATATATGTATATGTATACTCTCAAACACACAGATATGTATACATGCACATACAGTATCACTCTGTATACTTGCAAGGAAAATCAGCTTGGAAGAGAGAAGTAAGAAGAGCAGAAAGACACATAAAATGCAAAAACACACTGGTTACCAGAGGTGTGTCAAGGAAAAGCAGTTTTCTGTACCTCTTCGTGTCTTGGCTTTAAAGAGATCTTTCATATATAATAACAGATTAATTCATGGATATTAAATCATGTATAAGCAGAAGTAGCCATGGAAACAATTTGAAGAACTGAATTTTGACAGAGGTAAAGTCTGATCTGTTAACTTCTTCAGCATGGCAACTACCTGAAAAATCCACACTAATAGCTTTCCTGTTCTGAGTGGAATGGTTTTCTCTAATAAAAGAAAACTTACTTCCAATATAATTTATTGTTCTTTATAAGATCCTATTAGATTGAAAGATTACTGGCTGATTCATGAAAACCACCTCATTTATTTAGATCACTAATTCTCCCTAATACTGTTACCATGAACTTGGCATTAATATCTTCAGTAATATTCACGCCAAAGGATGCCACCATTTAAGTGGTTAGTGTCCACATTCAGAGCTTATGATTCAGCTCATACCTTAAGTATTTTCTGGAAATAAATACATCTCTGATGCTAACTACAGTGGGTTTATTCCCATGACAAAAGTGGGATACCTAAATAATGCTTGCTTTGTTTCAGGATGTTTAAAAATCAAAGCTGGGAGCTCAGCAAGTTTACAGATTTCTTAAATTATATAGAAATAGCTGTGAAGCATTTTGAAGTGCTACTATACCCATTTCTTACATTTCAAAAACATACTCTGATTAAGAATAATCTAAGGCGTTCTTTATGTGAAATTTTCTAAACACACATCTAAGTTAGATCTCATCTTTTTGTGTTTGTAGGAATGGATAAACCATAAACAGATTTACTAGAATCATCCTTTCAATTACATTATTTCAAAAACAGATTGATGATTTTAAGTGTATATTGGTTTAGCATTCTTCTTGTGCAAATAACCTAGGAATGAAAACTGGGGACATATTTGCATATGCAAAGACATCCAAACTATCTTGGGCATCAAAGACAACATAACAGGCTGCCATAATTACCCACACTATCGTATTTCAGTGTGACTACACTGCTGTGGAGAACATAGCTTTTTTCTATGGAAACAAAGACTTCCAGAAATATCTGACCTTCCTAATTAAACTTCAGTTTAACTTTTTAGGAGTAAACGAAAGGATTAGCAATTATTTTAGCTTCTTCACAGAGGACATTTTTTCCATTTATATTCTATTCAGACTTAGAGAGTAAGCATGAAAAATGCATTTGTATATATTATGAAAAACACATTTGACTTCAGGAAAGAAGGGGGTTAGGTGATATGCAAAATTTTTAAAGGAAGTCTGTTCAATATTACCATATGAGAGAGCAGCAATGGAGGATGTTTGGAGACAGGAGGAGGCTTTTTAATATTTAACCTCTTCTATTTGCTCTTGAGGTCTAATAGGGAGGTCTTAAGAAGCACACTAACATGATCGCAAGAAATTTTTCTTTACATCTTTATTTTTAAAAATTTTCATCTTTATGATCAAGTTATTACTTGCCACTTACCCTGCATTTCCTGAAATATTTTCTGAGCTTTTTTTTGCTTTAAAAAAAAAAACCTCACAGGAGATGAGAGCCAAGCACTAAAAGCACAAACACGAAGTTAACTTTTGTTGCACTTTACCACATCCTTCCATTCTGGGATGGTGATTTTATCTGTTATCATTGCTTTTAAGCTTTATTTACTTCTGTGTGATTAGACTGCATTTTTGGACTACCAGAAAAAGGCAGCAAATTAGGCTATTGTATAGGCAGTATTTCTTCATAGTTCCTGAATCCACAGTGATAATAATATGAACCTTGTTCTAAAAATCCTTTCTTTACCTTGCCAGATAGCAAAATGCACTACCTAGATAAAAAATTTGTTAGATCAAAGAGAGTAACAGTGAGGTAGCGAATGGAAGGAAATTGAAGTGTAATTTCTCAAATACTCCTATCGTGCTACTATACATGTAATAGCAATAGGTAAAGAAAATAATTGGCTGCTACTGATTTTGCCACTTCTCTGGACAAATGTTGCCTTCCACTCAAGTGATAAAGTCTGTTTAAGCCTGCTTCCCTTTCCTAAAGAAACTAGAACATTTCAAGTATCAACTTGCCACTCAGGGACCTCCTCATTTTCTACATTTCCCTTGAAAAGCAGATACTACTCATTTTTGCTCAATAGACACTTGTTGGCCTCATTCTTCTTTGTGAGACCCCTTGGCAGAATCACATACATGAAGTGATACTTTCTATGCAATCTCAAGAGCAGTCGGTGATGAAACATTGGCAGAGATAGATAACAATGACAGCTTTTTCACGGGTCTGAGTGACTCACATTTTTGCAATATGAAATCTGTGGATTCTGAAATGATAACAACCTACACTATACGAAACTACCAATTATAAATCATAATCATGGAAACAAGAAAAGTAGATTAATACATTGGCATCTGGTTGCTAGAAGAAAAGTATCTGATTTTCCAAAGATTTTAAATGTAGCAACAAGAATCAGATTTATGGGGGTATCATGTATGTAATCTGAAAAACGAAACAATTCCTGAAAAAAAATGTTTATTGGCTTTCATCATGTGAGCAAGACGTTCACTACTGCTGAAACATTCAAGCAGCTTATCACTGAGAAAGATAATGGCATCAAGAAGTAATTGCAAACAAATTTTTTAGCAATTTTTCCCTGAGTCTGTCAGGTATACAACAACCCTTCCAAAACAAACCAAAATTAGAAACATTAAAAAGAAGAGAAGAAGAATATGCTTTTATCCTTGTATTCTTGGCTAATGAAGTGTTTCTCATTTTCATTACCTGGTCAGACTGAGGAGACTTTTTATTGTGACAGATCAGTTTACACTTCAAATATGTGACCGTACTTACCAGCTATAAAGCTGTACTGAATTCAATGCTAAAATCACAAAGTGCCACAGGTACAGTCCATGAGAGAACTCTATAATGGTCTCCTGAAGAGCATACCATATGTGCTGTGCGTACAGCACAGAAGCTTACAGTAATTCAAGCATAACTAGGTTTGTAATACAGGATTACTGATGCCTATAGGCATATACCAAAAATCACAGAATCACTGGTAAAAATACCCTATCTGCAGAATTCATTATTTCAAGCGTGTGACAAAGAAAATTATTCAGAACTTCTTGAGGTTAAGTCATTTTTCATACGTTTGCAACCAATTATGCTTAATGGAAAGGAGAAAAGGAGAATTAAGGGTCTCCTAGTTGAAAGTATGACTAAAAAAAGATATATGTTTTGAACAGAAAATCCATCATAAACCTCTGACATTACAGTAGATGTACTGCTGGAGAAAATGCATTGTGATGAATAGTATGATTAAGTAATTACTAAGCAAGACGGCATGCCAGATTTATCTGGTGAGATGAGATGGCTTTTTCAGCACCTTAGCTGAGATTCCTGAAAATACTCCTACACTTGCCTACACAGAAGTGAAATTTATCTTTCATTCAATGTGTCTAGATATCATTTTGATACTGCTTAGAAGAAGGATCTTATAGTCTAGCTAGATCACTCTCAACTGACCATTTGCTACATGAAGCTAGTTCTTCTAAACTCTCAGAATTTCTTGAGGCCTTCCAGATAATATGAATTCCACTCCATGCCCAGAATCCTATATCCTAAATTCTGTGCAAATAAATCTATTGGAAAAAGGCTACTGCCTCTTAGATGCGTCAATAAAAAACATGAGAATCCTTGATTTTGTATAATTTTGCTTGCTTTTGGTACAGAGAATTCCATTCACTGATTCTGTTGGTCAAACTATAATATTGTTACTAACATTCTCCATATGGAGAGACAGTTGGGAAGTCGAGCAGAAAGTTCTGCAGAGTTTGTAGGCCATATGGACATTTTAACCTTAGTGGGCCACAAGCCCTGGGAACAGCAAAAAAGAATTCAAAGAAAGTAAAAGGAACGTTATGTATTACACTGTGTCTTGTTTAAAGGTAATCATACAAGACGGTGGTTAATCAATGTTGCTAGGAAACATGGATGTTGTAGTTTTCACTAAGGTAGTAGAAAGAGTATATAAGCCATGCTGTAGAAACAATAAACGGCTTTTGCTTGCATCAAGCTACATCCCGTCTCTCAATCGCCAACACCTCCAAAATCATCAGGAAAAATAAAATCCTCTTACACTGTCTTCTTAGTGTTAGCAAGTAACGCATTATTTTATTCTTGGCCAGGAGGTGTGTGTGTGGCCAACAAAATTCCAGCCTCCTAAGAGACAATGATACAAAACTTTTTAACCTATTTATACACTTCTAGCAAACAAAGAAATTAATGTTCATTAGTTCTAAATTACATAATTCTTTTTCATTAACTAATATTCTACCCTTAACTGTTTTTTTTTTTCTCTCTGCACATCCTAATTAGTCCATATTTTTAATCTTTTTAGTATCTTTTTCCTCCAGTAGGGACTTTCCAGCACATATACTTAGTCTCTTCTTTATCTTCTGGTTTCTGCAAAATGACCTTGTGATCCATAAATTCTGCACTCCTTGTATCTAATTTCAGCAATGCATCTCTCTTCTCCCAGGCTTTCTTCATTGAAGCACATCAAGGTTAGTTTAACAAAACTCAAAAGTTTCAGTCATTTTACCAAGTTGTGTTTCCACAATAGCAGCTTATGACAACTTTGCTAAATGCTAACTAAAAGTGATTTAAGACTTAACTCACTGCTTACAATTTATTAAAACAATTAATTAAAAGTTAATTAAAACCATTAACTAAAATTATTTTAGAAATTTTATCATTTCCAACAATTTGGGAGCCACCAAAATTTCTTACCATGAGAAGCCCATTTATTTAGGCTGCAACATATGTACTGCTTTAAAAATTGCATTTTAAAAATATTTAAGCACATTCTGACAGTCAATACAATTTAATAGAATTCTGTGTCCATTACCTTTAAAGACGATTTAGTTCGAGGTTCTGTTTTCTGCCTGGCGAGCTTATTTTGAATAAGCAATGACTGATCTGTACGAGCATCATAATTCCCATGTTCTGAATCATCTGTATATGTATCTTTATCCTTTCCTACATCTGAAGGAAAACCAGAAGAAAACAATGGGCTCATTTTAGATTATAGTAGACAGAAATGAACAGCATTATCACAGCCACAGTTGAGTATTCATTTTATGTATACACTTTTTAATAACATATTTCTTTTCCTGTAAAAGCTTTATACTTGAAATGTTACCATGTTTATCTTAAACTAGAAGTGACTGCTATTTTTAGTAGAAGGCCTATAGAAATGGTTTTTTATTAGCATTCAAATAAAAAAGTCCATAACCTCCTTTACAGTAGTTGAAAAAACACACAAAGTGATATGAATATTCAACTTCTTGACTCACAATTGCTGAGGCTCAAGATGTTTCACCAAATAGGCAGGCACACCCTGGAGACCAGAGTAACATCTCATGTTTTAAATTTAAACAAGCAATTGAAATGCCTGATTCCTCTACACACATGCAGATATAGCATTTGAAAATCTGCACATTAAGATATTGCTTCTGGTGCTTCAGAACACATACTAAGAGGTGTACCTGATGGTGGTAGAAGGTAGAAGGACATCATGAAGGAAGTGTTCTCCTTGTCATTGGATTTAGTTTCAACTGCTCAGCTAACGTTTTTATGAAAACTTAGTTGAGTACTCTAAGAGAGCTGCAGGAAACTGAGGACCTCCCTCAGAGCTTACCCATATTGTCCATCAGAGAATCATGACAATACTTGCCCTATACACCCAGCAGGAGTAAAATGAAGGGCAATGTCTGTACAGCGTTGGACTGTAAAGTTTTAATGAATGTTAGAAAATGGCTAGTCTTGAAAAAATATGTTAAAAATTAAGAAGATGGAATAATCATTGCCACACAATATTATCTTGGACAAACTGGAAAAAGAAACATATTCAGACAAAAAATTTACCCACAAATCCTGAGTAAAGTTCCCCATCTCAGCTTTCACATCATCAGGGGAAAAGTCAGGTGGACTAGGAACAGTGTTTAGCCCAGTAATTCGAAACCCTAAACAGAAGCCAAGAAACAAGTCGTGGTTGCTGTGGGAACCACAGTCTTGAATTTCATGGATTTTAAATTCATAAAAGTTCATCTGCAACATTTAAGTATTTTTCATTAAGTTGTTCAGTTAAATTCGCCAAACTAAGTACTACAGAAATTTAAAAAAAATAACCACAATTATCTCACATATCCTAAGCATTTCACATTTCTGAGATGGAATATTAAAAACCAGAACATTTACTGAGCACTATTTTTTCTTCAATTTAGTTACTACATAATGATTATACAAAATATTCCCTTGATAATTTCTAATATTGATATTAACCATGGTAAATCTCTGATGGGATTTCTTAATATACAAAATAGCTCGTTTTAATTGTCAAAGTGCCTAACTCAGGGATTTTATTTATTTTAAACAACGTTTTGACTTAATATACAACTTACTCTCCGCTCAACAAAAATTAATGTAGTTAAAAGAAGGTTTCAGGTGGTAGGTATATAAAGTAGGAAACAGCACTTAGCAATTCTGCAGATTTGACTTATGTCCAGGTTTGATGATCTCTTAGTTTACTAAAGATCAGGAGCCAGTAAAATGAAGAGACAGGCCTATGAAACTTAAACGAGGTCATTTAAGCTGAAAGAAAGACTACACTTACATTAAGAAGTCTATTTTTATGAGGAAAGTTTTAGAGGATTAGACCTTATGAGTACACCTAGTACTAAAAAAAAAAAAAGCTTTTGAAAACTTCTACAACTTTTTTCTTTAAATAATTTGATGTTATTAATAAGTTTTCCCTCTGTGCTCAACACACTTTACCTGCTAAACATTATTATGCTTTCATGGACACATATTTTAAATTGCAGCATCTCTCTTCTGTAAAAAAATTATCTTTCACCTAGAGATACCTTCTATCTTGCCTGAAATGTAGTCAAAATTTGTTTTAGCAAAACAAAAATGCAAAACAACCCTTAAAATCAAAGAAATTTATAATTACAAGGAAACCTTATATAAAATTTAAAGATACTTGCTATTGTATCTTTCAGCAGTTGATTACTTATTTTATGCACATAAAGCACTCTCTCACTATGTAATGATATTAATACAGTAAAAAGGGGAAGAATATTTAGCATTTAAACATTCCACTTGAATAATCATTTGTTACACCTGTCTGAAAAAATGTAAAACTGAGACACATACCACACAATTCGTATTTCAAAAGTATATCCAAAAGTGTGCATTGTTCTTACTGTTCATGTAGTTTTGGACACTAATGTCAATAAAACCCCTAAAATGTTTGTAGATTGTTGGGGTTTTAGGAGCTCTCTGAGGTTTTTTTTCTGTTAAAGGAATTTTCCCCATACGTGTTGCTGGGGAGACAAATTGCTGGGTACTTCAAAAAACAAAAGAGGTGCCTATGGGGGTGGGGTGCATCTGGCTACTCTTGTTTCACCTGGGTGTGTGGGCAGTTGGTCCCGGCGTTTGGACAGAGAGAGAGGCTGTTTCGTCAGCTGCTTTTCCTTCTGTCAGAGGAAAAACCCCAGGATCCCCAGCCCGCCTTCCCTACCCCGCAGGCAGCCGGGCCCTGGCCGCCCTGCCCCACTGTTGCTTCGAGCCTTCACTACATTGTAGCCCTGCTCGCTCTGCCTGCCCGGACCTCCGGGGGGTTCCCCATTTGGATATATCTCATCTGCCACCTGGGATTTGTGCTTGTCCCTGCCGTTCCAGCCTGCTGTTCCAGTCTGCTGTTGCCAAGGGTCCGGCCAGACACCGGGATTGGCTGCCCAGGGGTTTGTGAAGCTTTTTTGTTCCATCCCTTCCCAGGATCCCAGGCCACCAGTGCCACATGCTCCCCGAGTTCGCTCCGGAGCGCCCCCTGCAGCCGTGGGGGAACCATCGCACCTGCCCTGCTCACTGGGAGCCGCCGGCACCCCTAACGGCTCCCAAGGGGAAAGGGCCTGACAGCCGAGAAGGCTGAGACTGAGTTTGTGATTGTTTGCTGTTACTGCCATAGTTATTGTTGTTTGTTTGACTGGTTATACACATATAGATATAGAATAGTAAAGAACTGTTATTCCTATTTCCCACATCTTTGCCTAAAAAGCCCCTTGACTTCAAAATTATAATAACTCAGAGGGAAGGGGGGTCGCATCTGCCATTCCAAGGGGGGCTCCTGCCTTCCTTAGCAGACACCTGTCTTTCAAACCAAGACACCCACCCTTCCTGGACTTAAATTTGCAGGAGCAACAAAAGGGGATGGGAAATGGGAGTTGCAGTCTGTTGCAGTGCTTGAGTGCATCGCAGGAGTGACCAAGGTGCCACAGAACCCCAAACAGTGGAGGTCCACTGGTGGGCAGGCTCAGAGGTCTAAGACCACCCCCTTTTACCCCTTTTAAGTCCATGTTCTAGACAGTTCTCCTTTCCTTAATACCCCACTTGTTCCTGGTCCCCTTGTTCCACCCCTCACCTTCCCCACTGGTCACTGTCCTGTCACCCCACGTCCTCTCCACACCTTGGCCCCCAGAAGATTGGTCCTTGATGTTCTGGCTGCCCCCAGTGCCGCTCTGGATAAAACCCCGGACCCCTCAGTATTCTGTGCTCTTTGTTCCTGGATCCCTTTGAGTGGGGACGCCAATAAACCCCTTGGAACTCCATACAAAGGACCCCTCCCACCTCTTTATCCCCAGTGATGCTGCAGGAGCTGTCCAGCTGTGTGTGTGTGAGTGGCTGCGAGTATCCACCTACTACAGTGTGTCAGAGTGTGTCCAAGTGTGTTTGCACAGCACCCCCCAGAGCTGCTTCAACAAGGATGTGATTGGGACAGACACGATGCTCTTTCCACCCCCCCACTCGCATTGCATCACGTAGCACCTGAACAGGGACCTCTGAGGAGAGTCCCAAAAAGCATCCCTGACAGCTGGCTGTCAGGAGTTTGCATTTGGTGCAGCCGCGCCTCTGAAGACAGATCCAAGTTTTATCGGACCTGTTCTGAGAGACAACCGATACCCCTCCAGGGGAGAGGGACCAGTTGAAGCCAGGGGACCCTACCGAGAGCTTCTTTTGTTCCCGTGGGAACTTTGGAATCAAGGACTCAGCGTTTTGGTGAGTGAAGCTCCACAGGGCGCCTTTGAGGTTTTTTTTCCTTTTCCTCTCAGTGATGAGTGAGGGTTTTTTGGGGGAAGATGGGTGCTAGGCTGTCCTGTCCCAAAGAGAGGTGTACATCCAAGTTGCAGGTTCCCTTAAAGCAGGCAGATTTAAGTTTTCTAAGGGTCTTTTAAAACGTTTTGTGCAATGGATCTTTCAGTTTTTTCCTAATGTGTCAGTTAAATCAGTTAAATCGCTTGAGTTCTGGGATAAAGTGGGGGAGAAGTTAACAGGTTTAAAAAGAAATGAGGATGATTCGGCGGGGAAGTTTTTCCTCTGTTGGTTTTAATTTATAAATCAGTTAAGGATGCAGGGAACGACTTGGGAGCATCGGGTAGTTTGAATCCCTTTGTTGAAGTTGCTCCTCTGCCTCTGCCCTCTCCCTGTGCTCCTCATCCTACTAACCCCTTTCGGGAGGATTGGAAGGTGTAGCCCACTACTCAGTGCAGAGGTGCTACCGCCCCTCTGACTTTTTTAGGTCCCCTCAGCACCCTTTTCAGGACAGCACTGGCCATGCTGCCCTGAGCTCTCCCCAAACCTTTCAGCCTATGCCCTCTTTCCCAGTAGTGTCCCCCCCGGTCGGTGGCTCTACAAAATGGCGCCAACCGCATGGCCAGATCCGCCATTTTGTCCCCGTCCCTATCCCATTTTCCCACTGAAATGTGCAGCTCCTCCTTGTCTCCGCCCCTGGTGATGTCGATGGGTGTAACCATGTCGGCGGTCCCCTGTCTCTGGGATTCCCCTTCCAGTTACGGGCTTCACCCAAGTTCCCGCCCCCTCCATCAGTGGCTCCACCCCTGAGAACCAACCCACTTCAGGTTCCCACGCCGCCCCTTCCGGTTCCCACGCTCTTCGGGCTGGAAGTAGGAGGGGTGAGAACCGGGATGTGGGCAGAGAAGGGGGATTTATGGCTGCCCCAGTTTTGTATAACAGGGCAGAGAACCCCCGATGGGAGCCATTCCCATATGCACATTTAAAGGAGCTGTGCAAGGCAGGCAAGGAGTTTGGGAGGGAATCCCCCTATTTTAAAAGCGTGGTACAGGCTACCTTCACCACCAACACCCTGGTTCCACATGACATAAAAACCATCAGGTCGTATTTCTGTTCCCCAGCAGAATACCTGCTGTGGGAAAGGACATGGAGGAGATTACTCCGGGATCTCCTCTCATGCTATCAGAGGGATCCCACCAGGAACCATTCACTGTGGAACACCTTTGCAGTGAAGGTAACCTGGAAAAGCCCCAAGATCAGGCCCTCTGTCTCGGTTTTGAAAGACAGGTGTCTGCTAAGGAAGGCAGAAGCCCCCCCTTGAAGTGGCAGATATAACCCCTTTTCCCTCTAAGTTATTATATTTTGAAAATCAAGGGCCTTTAGGCGAAGATGTGGGAAATAGGAATAACAGTTCTTTACTATATATATATATATATGTATATAACCAGTCAAACAAAACAACAAC
>NW_008236509.1:5490767-5502592 GCF_000691975.1 Corvus brachyrhynchos
CGGTCTCCAGCAGGGCAGGGAAAGCGGCTTTTGGGGTCCCGGCGTTGTTTCCAGCAGGAAGAAAGAACGGCCAAAAAGAAAGAAGCAGCAGCTCCTTTCTCTGCAGCTTCTCTCTCCGGACGCTCAGAGCGAACTGCCCCCACACCCAGGTGTAGACAAAGGAGTAGCCAGGCCTGCCCCACTCCCCTTTTTGTCTTTCTTAAGTACAGCTATTTGTCCCCTAGCAACATGCATATGGGAGAAAATTCCTTTAACAGGAAAAGAAAAAAAAAAAACTAAGACTAAACTAAAACCCCAACACCCTCAAACTGCCAGAGCTGGTCCTGGGAGACCTAAAGAAAATGGCTGAGCTAGCGTTGTCGCTCACTCTCATTGATGTCACGCCCTCTGTAAGATTTTCCCATGTTAAGCAGGCCCCAGGAGAGACCTTTATTAAATTCATTGATCAATTGAAAGAGTCGGTGGGGAGACAAGTTGAAAACATAGAGGCCCAGCAAGAGCTGCTCTGTGTTTTGGCAAGGGCAAACACCAATGAGTGTTGCCAGCAGGTGTTAAGGGCTCTCCGGTTAGACCTGACCCCGACTCTGGATCAAATGATCGAGGCCTGAAAAAAGCTGGCAACTACAGAAACAGCACCCTCGCCAGCACCAGTGGGAGGAGTGGTGGGGGCCTTGGCCTCAAACAAAGACTTTAAGAACACGCCCTGCTGTTACAACTGCGGGAATTTGGGACATTTTGCCAAAAATTGCCCTGATCACAAGAAAACTAATCTAATTCCCAAGACTGCTGTTTCAGACTGTCACACCTCCAGATGGCACCACCAGGGACACCAGGGTGTCTTGGGGTGACTTTATGATGTGTATCCCATATCGCTGCCCTACGCCCAGAAATTAATTCTTGTGCCTTTCTATGCCTTTAAACTGAGCCTGAGAGGGGGAAGGAAAAATTGAGCAAAACTTTCTCAAAGCAGTTTGCAGCTTTTTCAAGGTCACACAGAGATAGTGACTTTTTTTTCAGCTGCGGCAGGGAAGCAAGGAAGCACCCGGCTTGCTGCTTTCCAGTCAGCTTTTGGCCAGTTGTTTCAGTTTCTTTTTCTCCGGAGAGAGACTGAGAGTTGAACTTTGTTTTTCCTTCCCTGGAATTCTGGATTTTCTCCCTTTTCTACTGGACTGCTTTCAACCTCAGAGCACATCAGGAGGACTTTCCACTGGGCACAGAGGGCCTGGCCCTGGGCCAAGCCCCAGCTCCGAGGAGACCAAAGGGAGGACTCGAACACTTTCCCAGGTCTTTCCTCCACAGCGGAAGATTTTATTATTTAGCATTATTTTCCTTTTCCCGTGTTTTTGTTAATAGTTTTTATCTCCTTCACTTTCCTTCGAGGAAAATTTATTTTTCCTGAACCTGATGGGGGAGGGGTAGTGACCTGCCTTCTCTCAGAGGATGTATTTCTAAATTTGGCCAAACCGGAACACAGGGAAACGGGCACTAGAGCGTGGGACGGCCCAGCGTGAAGACAGAAATTCATCAGCCATTCCTCCCTGTCCTGCTACCCTATACCTGGACTGTGACTGTGCAAAAACATCACCATGAGGGGCAGCAAGAATATGCTTGGACCTGGTGAGTGACTCTCCAATTCACCACAGGGGCTCAGTGGCAAATATCAGCAAAGGCAAACACACTCTCAGACATAGACACAGACATTTTGATCTTGGGAGACCCTGCACGGGGCCCACCTGAACTGTTTGTAATTCCTGAGATCAAAAGGCTGGAACCAGGTGGAGACGTTACCATTCTAGTTTCCTGCCAGAACCCACCCTGGTTCCTTCCTAGAGGACAGGTGGTCACACAGGCGGTCATGATCCCAGACGACTATCCCTGGTGCCACAAGACCCTGTTTATATGGTGGGCGAAAACTGTGGGACAGAACAAACCAACTATAAACTGCAAACTGCTCAGTTGGCACTCCACGGCCACCCTGACCAGAATGGTCAACACTGGAGCAAATATCACCGTGGTCTCCAGTGCCAAGTGGCCCAAATAATGGGGCTTGAAGCCAGTAAACGGGAGGGTCACTGGGATAGGGATGTCGGCAGCTTCTATGCGGAGTACTAATGATATCGTCATCGAGGGCCCAGATGGTCACATTGCACCCGTCCGGCCATTTGTCATCAACTCAGGGTTTACGCTTTGGGGCAGGGACCTTTTATCCCAATGTGGGGCTCGACTGGAAATCCCACCACCATCCTGGGATTTTTAGTCGGGGTCACTGTGGAGCACACCACCCCGCAGCTCATGTGGAAGACAGATAATCCTATGTGGGTGGACCAGTGGCCTCTGTCCCTGGAAAATTTGAGTGCTCTTGAGTCCCCTGTGGAGGAGCAGCTTTCCAAGGGTCATATCATACCATCTAATAGCCCTTGGATCTCCTCTGTCTTTGTGCTAAAGAAACCAGGCAAGGACAGGTGAAGGCTCCTCCACGACCTTCGTAAAATCAATGAGGTAATTGAGGATATGGGTCCCTTGCAACCCAGCCTACCCTCGCCCTTGATGTTGCCTCAGCAATGGAAGCTTGCCATTACAGACCTTGAAGGATTGTTTTCTCAATATCCCCCTACACCCACGTGATGCCCCCTGAATGCCTTTTCCATTCCATCTATAAACCAGCAAGCCCCGATGCGCAGATACCACTGGCAAGTTCTGCCACAAGGCATGAAGAACTCACCCACCATCTGCCAGTGGTACGTTGCCCGTGTCCTGTCTGTCCCCAGTTCAGAAATCACTCCCAAAATCAATAATCCTCCACTATATGGATGACATCCTGTTATGTGCACCGGAAGAACAATGACTGGACTTGACACTGGAAAATACTGTCCAAGTCGAGAAGGCAGGATCTGAAGTTCATCCTGAGAAGATCCAGCACACCTGCCCATGGACGTACCTGGGACTCAGCACCAGTGAACAGACCATCGTACCCCAGCAGCTGACCATCCGGGACAACCCCAGGACCCTGAGAGACCTCCATCAGCTCTGTGGTTCTTATCAACTGGGTCCGCTCCCTGCTGGGTGTAACGACGGAGGACCTCGCTCCCCTGTTCAATCTCCTGAAGGGATGTGAGGACCTGGACTCATCACAAACCATCACCACAGAGGCCCGGGAGGCCATTGGTAAGGTGCAGCTCGCACTGTCTTCTCAACAGGCCCACTGGACAGACCTGAGGTTACCCTTCAGCTACAACATTTTGGGTAACTCTCTTCATTACCATGGACTCATTTTTTCAGTGGGACGCAGCACAGAAAGACAACCCTCTTGATCATAGAGTGGATCTTTCTGTCGCATCAGCTGTCCAAAACGACACCACAGGAATTGATGGCTCAATTAATCATGAGAGCCACAGCTTGCCTCCCTACCCTTGCTGGGTGCGACTTTGCATGCATTCATTTGCCACTGACTGTTGGTGTCCCGGAGCATTTGCTCCAGACAAACGAGCACCTCCAGCTCGCTCTGGACAGCTACCCAGGCCAAATCTCAATTCACAAGCCCAACTAGAAGTTGTTTAACACAACTTTCAATTTGGCCCCAAAACAACTTCAAAGCAAAACCCCACTCAAAGCTCTAACTGTTTTTACCGATGGCTCAGGAGTATCCTATAAATCGGTCATGACTTGGTGGGATCCTCAGACACAGATGTGGGAGTCTGCTGTCCAGGTGGGGGAAGGATCACCACAAACTGCAGAATTGGCAGCCATGGTTAGAGCTTTTGAGAGGTTCCAGGAACCCTTTAATCTGGTCACAGATTCGGCCTATGTGGCTGGAGTAACTGCCAGGGCAGAGCATGCCTTGTTGAAGGAAGTTGCAAATTCAAAGCTGTACCAATTGCTCTTGAAACTGGTCTATCTCCTCTCCCACCAAGAGCAACCTTTTCATGTGATCCACATGTGGTCGCACACTGATCTCCCAGGCTCCATCACTGAAAGGAACAGGAGAGCTAATGCTCTGGCAATGCCGGTACTAAGTCCCAATGTACCTAACACTTTCCAACAGGCAAAATTCAGCCACCAATTTTTCCACCAGAATGCTCCTGCCCTCATCAGGATGTTTGATCTCCAGAGAGATCAAATGAGGGCGATTGTGGTGACATGTCCAAGCTGACAGAGCTACCAGGTCCCATCATTAGGCTTAGGGGTAAACCCCCGAGGCCTAGGTAGCTGTGAACTCTGGCAAACCGATGTAACTCATGTTCCCCAATTCAGGAGACTGAAATATGTACACGTCTCCATCGACACCTTCTCAGGGGCCATGTTTGCCTCTGCCCATGCAGGAGAAAAGACAAAAGATGTCACCAAACATTTTCTCCTTGCATTTGCCACCCTGGGTGCACCTGCTGAAATCAAGATGGATAATGGTCCTGCATATGTCTCTAAACAGCTACAGGAATTTTTTAGTACGTGGGGCACACCATGGGCATTCCTCATTCCCCCTCAGGACAGTCCATTGTCAAAAGGGCCCATCAAACCATCAAGAGGGTCCTTGATCAACAATGTGGAGTAACAGAGGTTAACTCTCCCATTGTGAAACTCTGTAAGGCTCCTTTCACAATAAACTTTTTGAATAACTCATTCTCAGAGCCAACCCCTCCTGTATTCTGGTATTTCACTAATTTGACACAAGCCAAATTAAAGGAGCAACCACTGGTATTGATCAAAGACCCCGACAGCCATCAGATCCAGGGCCCTTTCCAGCTCATTACCTGGAGAAGGGATTATGCGTGTGTTTCCACCCCTACAGGACCAAAGTGGGTGCTGGGAGGAAATGTAAAGCCCTACCTAGGACCATCAGCAGCAACCCCTGAGGAGACCGGAGACAAAACACAAGAAACAACACCACTTCAGGACGAGACAAGTGCTGCCTGGAGGAGACATTGGCGCAAGTAGACAGGCCACAGCAACAGCAAACTTGCGCCACCTCCAGACAGTGTGCCCCTGTTGCCTTCCCTCATGTGTTTCCCCAACCCATGATCCCTCACTTACCCTAAGCCCCTTACTTACCTTTTTTTTGAAGAGGGGGGAAAGAGAGGGGAAGGAAAAGTTAAAAGGGGAACCAACAAGTTGTAAGGTTTTTAATGTTTTTGATCCTGATTTATGTTAGCTTTATTTACAACCCCACAGAGGAGCCTGCCCAGAAAACCCCATTCTGCCAGGATGGAGACCTACCTCTGCCTCATCATGATCTCCTGCGTCATAATGATGCCATGAAGATTTTTTGCCTTTTCTTTTATAACCCTGTTATACCTTTATACAACCTCTGTACTCTTAGTGCTTTTTGCCTACATTCTTGGACTTGTTTGCTCAGCTAAGAGACTAAACATTTTAGAAGCTTTGTAGGTAGGGGTCAGTGTGCCCCAGACACCAAGGTCTTCTCCACAACACATTCTGTAAACTAAGATAGAACCATCCAGGGGAAGATTCCTTGGGAAGGGGGGCTCATTCAAGCCTCTCACTGGGGAATTTTTGATTGATATGCTAATTAGTAAGACCTATAAGGTTATACCAGATCTTCTGGGGGTGTGCATTGCCGTCTGCATTTCAGTGCATTGGACCTGGACATAGTACACCTAAGGATCCTTAAAATAAATACCAAGGTAAAATCCCTTTTTCCCTTCTAACTGTGTTTGACTCTTGATTTTAAGACCAGGAAAAGGCATCAGTAACACCATATGTTGTTGCGTGGATCATCCCACAGCTGAAGGCCAACGTTTGGGTCACATTGGCTGAGGCCATTAACCAAGACCACACATGCTTTTCAATGACTGGTGTGGAAGACCCATTGTCCACCTGCCTGGTGGGGATCCTCCTCCAGCCTAACGACTACCCTTTGCCAATAAGAGGCCCAACCCAGTGGACACCTGGGACCAGTGGACAAAGATATTGCCACAGGCACTAGAGGAGCCCCAAGAACTGGCCTTACTGGGGTCCTCCAAAGCCACTTATTGTGTCCAATTCAGATACAAATTAACCAACTCTGAGTGGCTCAAATTGGCATATAACAAAAAGAGTTACACCAAAGAGGTCAACCCCACGAAAAGAGAGTATGATGCTGTCTACTGGTGTGATTACACCAGCCCCACGCTGTCAGCATCCACTATCGAATCTAGAATGCTCCCCCAGGGAGTGTTTCTTATTTGCGGAGACAGGGTTTGGGCTGGAATCCCTTCCTGTCTTCGAGGAGGGCCGTGCACTCTTGGGCAGCTTACCCTGCGAGCACCCAACAAAACCCAAATTATCAATTGGCGTAACAGAACTCAATTGGCCCGCCAAAAGAGATCGATTCAACAATTGGATGAAAATTGTAATAGTGAAATTGTCATTTGGTCTCATACAAAGAAGGCCATGGCATCCCTATTCCTTCCATGGGTGGTGGCCGCCAAGGCCTTAGGTGATATTGGTCACCTTGAGTGCTAGCTTGGCAAGCAAGCCAATTTAACATCGAGTGCACTCAGCCAGCTCCTCAAAGACGAGGAAACCACCAGGCAGGCCACGCTCCAGAACAGGGCTGCAATCGACTTCCTGTTACTGGCACATGGGCACGGCTGCAAGGAGTTCGAGGGACTCTGTTGTTTCAACCCTGCCTCACATAGCCAGAGCATCCACATGATGATCCAGAAGATGCAGAACCAGATAAAAGACCTAAAGAAGGATGTAGGCAGATGGTCTGACGGACACCTGGGAAAGTGGGGACTGTCGGGTTGGGTGCCCTCAATTATCAACCACCCTATGGGCAATTTTGATCATTTTTCTGGTATTATTTCTTTTTAGTCGTCTTAAGAGTTTTTTGTTGAGGCCTGTGGGAAAAGCCTTCTTTTTGAGTAAAGAAGGGGGAGATGCTGCAGTGGTTGAGTGCACCACAGGAGTGACCAAGGAGCCACAGAACCCCAAAACAGTGGAGGTCCGCTGGTGGGCAGGCTCAGACCACCCCCTTTTACCCCTTTAAGTCCATGTTCTAGACAGTTCTCCTTTCCTTAATACCCCACTGGTTCCCGGACCCCTCACCTTCCCCACTGGTCACTGTCCTGTCACCCCATGTCCTCTCCACACCTTGGCCCCCAGAAGATTGGTCCTTGATGTTCTGGCTGCCCCCAGTGCCGCTCTGGATAAAACCCCGGACCCCTCAGTATTCTGTGCTCTTTGTTCCTGGATCCCTTTGAGTGGGGACGCCAATAAACCCCTTGGAACTCCATACAAAGGACCCCTCCCACCTCTTTGTCCCCGACGACGCTGCAGGAGCTGTCCGGCTCTGTGTGTATGAGTGGTTGCGAGTATCCACCAACTACGGTGTGTCAGAGTGTGTCCGAGTGCGTTTGTGCGGCAACCCCCCAGAGCTGCTCTGACAAGGACACGATCGGGACGGCCGCAATGCTCTTTCCACCCCCCCTCCTCGCATCGCGTCAGCGGTCAGTTCATCACACACTGTGCTTCTCCTTCCTCCTCAAGGGGGAACTGCTCATAGTCTTCACCTGCTTCAGAATAAGGTTCCTCCATCAGGGACAGCCCATAAACTGTTCCAACATGAGTTCTTCTTACAGGCCACAGCCACTTATGAACCACTTCAGCACGGGTTCCTTACACAGGGTGCAGTCCCTCAGGAAAAGACTGCCCTAGCATGGGATCACAAGTCCTGACAGCAAACCTACTCCAGTATGGGCTCCTCTCTTCACAGGTCCTGTCATGAGCCTACTCTAGCATGGGCTTCCCACAGCCCCTTGAAGCTGTAACCTGCTCCAGCATGGGGTCCTCCATGAGCTGCTGGTGCATCTCTGCTCCACCATGGACCTCCATGGGTTGCAGGGGCACAGTCTACCTCACCATGGTCTTTATCACAGGTTGCAAGAGAATCTCTGTTCCAGTTGAAGTCGCCCTTGTATATTTTTTTCCTCCCTTCTTAAATGTATTATCCCAGAGGTGCTTCCACTGTCACTGATGAGTTCAGCCTTGCCTAGCAGTAGGTCTGTCTTGGAGGTGGCTGCCATTGGCTCTATCAGACATAAGGGAAGCTTCTAGCAGCTTCTTATAGAAGCCACCCTTGAAGCCCTGCCCAGCTACCTAATACTTACCACACAAACCCAATACAGCTGTTCAGGTAAATGATTCTCACTAATGCAAACAGAATGTACATGAGCCTTTACACGACCTCTTTGTATCAGTTTTCAGAGTATCTACTAACAGGAGAAAGATTTAAATATCAATCATTTTACAAAACCTTACATTTAAAAGACTATGTGCTTGCAGTATTACAATACAAAGCAACTATAGTGCATTTTTAAATTAGTATAACCAATTAACGGCATCTTGCTGATGTATTTGATCTATTCAATTATGTTAATTAAAACTTTTGTGGTGGTTGAGAGCTTTTGGAACTGTTGTCGCAGAAAAAGTTTTATGAAAAAAGTTATTAAAATTAGGTATACAATTTTCCCAAGTGACCTGTTACAGAAAGGAAAATTAATATGCTATTATGACTCTGAGTCAGAAAAGCTTCTGTATGAAATGGTTTAGCTTTTACCAATACTATAAAAATAAGACAGAAAAAAAAAAGCTGAATTGCAAAGAAGGAGAAGGGTATTAAATCAAAGAAAAGGGTTATAAGCTTCTAATTCTATATGTAGAGTCCAAATCTTATCTCAATAAAATCTGTGGGAATTTCAGTATTCAATTTGGTATGTCAAGGACTTCACTTTAATTAAGTACAAACTTAAAGCAGATACACCCATATAATTGTTAAAACAACGGAACATGTAACTAAATAATGTCACCTTGGATCCACAGTCAAGTATAAAGTGGTTTTAAAAAGACTCAAGCATTAATTAAGCAAATAACAGATCTCTTCATCCTAGCAGTTGCTTTGTTTTGCTATCTTGTTATATAGAGGCAGGATGACTAACTTCAGTCTTCATACATCACAAAAACCTATCAACACTTCCTGACATACAATTTGGCAACACTTAATGCATGACAATAAGATTTGCCTTGTAAGGTCACTTACACGATAAAGCATTGGAGACAATTTCTTTTCTGGAAATCCCTTTACACAAAAATGCAGAAGTATTCAGTTTAGAAATAGATATCTAAGTCCACATTTTGAATCTTTCTTTTTGGGTCTTCTTAACTGCATGCCTATCTTTCTTACTATCATACTTTTCTGAAGGCCTAAGAGTGCATTTCAATTTTATGACAGGGAATGAAAAGCACTTGTCCTGATTTCTCTGTAACACGCAATCCACCAATATATTTTATACATACACAATAGTGTATGGTAGCAAAAGGGTTTCAAATGAAATGTGGCGTGATTATGGACAGGAAAATTAATATAAATATTCCTAAATAGTTTCTGTTTCACAAACTTTGATATGATGACTCTATACTCAATCCTTTGAGCCTTTACACATTTAAGGACAAGCTTTGCAAGCTTTGCAAAGCTTTAGTAAGAAAGAGATTATTGGTCAAGAAAATAATTCCCTTTTGTCCCAATTTTATTCCTAGAAAAAGTAAATATCTTGGAGAAGAACATCACTAGACATCTATATAAATGACATTGTGATGGATTTCGGTGTTATTTTATTTTGCTGTGCATCTGGAATACTATATTATACACATAACATAGGAAAGTGTTGGGGAAGATGAAATTGGAAAGCCTTATAAATATGATTGCCTGACAAAAGATTTTGGGAATATGAAAACTACAGGCGACATCGAAATGAAAGCCATTTTTGAAATACCAAGTCTTAGTTACTGAACAACTGGAAAACAATGGTATGGGCGACTGAAGGTAATCACCTCTTGATTGAACAATACCCTCTGCTTGCAGGCAGGTCCAAGGGTCAGAGCAGACCCTACTAGCTCAGCAGAAGGGGTCCAAAGAGTAGTTTTTAGGAGTTAAGATGTAACACTCTATGGTAATATAATAACTCTTATAGGCTGTATGTAAATGCTATAGGATTTGTATCTTGTATTAGATTGGTTAGTGACAATTAGAATATTCCGTACAGAAGATGATTTATTGTATTGTAACCAGGACTTCACGATTCCATTCTATTCTCATCACTACTTCTTCTTCACTCTCATTCCTCTCTCGCTCTCTCTCTCTCTTTACTTACCCGCTTACTCTCTTGCTCTCTTGGGCCTGCTCAGAGCTGCAGCTGGCAGCTCTAAGCAGTGCCCCTATACCCACGCCCTATGCAATAAACCGCATGTTCCAAGATCTGACTTCAGAGATCTCTCGTCTCCGTCCGTCTACGCCTGGTCCAGACTGAACCCCAAGGCACCCGCAAAAAGTTTTCATCTACCTGTGTATGTATATTTCGGTATGAAAAACTATTGTAACAGACGAACGCAGACTTTTCTTAATGTACAATTTCTTATGAACTTTCAGACAGTGGTAACCATTACACAGAATATTTCTCAATTTTTAAAACGGGTGTCAGGCATATATTATTGCTCTTTAGAGGAGTTAAGATGGTGTATAGAACTGGTAGAGGCAGATTAAATGCCTAAAGCAGATCAATATTTTGAACCGCAATACTAAGTCCAAAGACTAATCCTTATTATGTTTCAATGAGCACTGAATAGCTTACATAGCTTCTTCATCCATACTGCCAGCTCTCCAGGCATGAACCAGCTCTAATATGGGAGCTGGACAACTCTGGATATAGGACAAACTGTTCTAATGCAGCTTTTCATCCATCTCACTACACAATCAGAACAGATGTCACAGCACTTATGTATGCAGGCACTGACCACAAAGTTGTGAGAAAATTATTCTAGAAGGCATAATGAAAACATCGTATTTCTGTTGACGCAGAAACTGAACTTGCTTTTCTTGAATCATATCTTCTGTCATCTTTCAGTCCCTCTTTTCATGTAATCATTGTACATATTGCATAGGTTATACATATAAATACATATATAGATACGTCCATTTCAATTTACCATGACATCACAAAATTGACTTACAAACACTTCTGTAATTGAGCACTGAAAAAAAGTTTTTATCATGCAGTTATTATGAGTCTTTGTTGGGATTGTTAGTTTTGCTTCAGCTCTTCATTTGTCACTTCACTGTATTGCAGCATGGCACACAAATATGGAGTTTTTTATATATAAACGTTGTAGTAATTGGATTCAGGATACATTCAGAATACAAGGTATCTGTCACAGCAAAATTGTTCATTATCTAGGAAGGACAGATAATCCTGCTTAAAAGATGAGTTATTATGCACAAATCCTCATAACTAATCTAAATTAGGGGGGAAAAAAAGAATTTAAAAAAGAATAAAGTAGTTAGTGATGTTTTAATTGCTACTGAGTGTTGCTTTTGTTCTTATCTCAACCTGATAATCTCCACCTTTTGTGTCTCCTACCAGAGGTGGAAGGGGAGTGAGTGAGTCAGGAGGAGGGGCATTCCCGTATGTCTGAAACCTCAAAGTTCACGTTATATGTTATAGAAGTTCAATGCTGTCATAGGTTAGCAAGCGTAGTCCCGGAAGGGATGTCCTTGCTAAGGGGTGCTTACAGCTTCCTCTGGGACCTGATAGAACCTATCAGCTGGCCAGTCTGAATATGGACAATTCTTTAAGCCACTTAAAGTTGTGACTGCCTCTGTGATACACACTTAAGAATAGACAAACTCCCCCGCAAGCTCTCTCTCGTTTCCGGCGCTGGGACAGGTGGCTGCGGCCCCGTGCGGGGCCCAGTGGGCCCAGCCCAGGCCCTGCTCAGGCCAGGCCAGGCCAGGCCAGGCCACGGCTCCAGGATGACCCTCCCCGCCCCCTCCC
>NW_008236509.1:5502890-5503269 GCF_000691975.1 Corvus brachyrhynchos
GCCCCCTTTCCACCTTTCCACTTCGGCCAAGATTTCAGGGAAAGCCAGGGAAAGCACCTCTGTCGGCAGAGGTCAGGTGACCAACAGCGATAAGCCACACAGCTGCAAGGCCGAGGTGAGATTAACCCTTTTATTGCTGTGAAGAGCTGAAAACCTGAGGGAAGAGGAAGAGGAGATGCTTAAAGCTGAAATTCTGTTGTGAAGCTAGGATATGTCAGCATATCCCGTTGTAATTTCATGAAGATACGGGAGGTGGAGTGTTCAGCTCGTAAGCAAAAGCACCTGCACTGAGATAGGCAGATGCTGACGCAGCTGTAATTTCATGAGAAGTTTGGACAGGGAGAGATGGACCAGATGAGGACTTCAGCTCCAAACGGGA
>NW_008236509.1:5503659-5509193 GCF_000691975.1 Corvus brachyrhynchos
GGGAAAACCAATTGCTATCTGTGTGTGACCTTGAACAAGCTGCAAGTCAGGGGAAGGGACTCGCATGCGAGCAGAGAACCAACCCGGGCGGCTGTCTCAGTGTGATACTGTTTTCATAGCACAAGCAAGAAGAGACTTCTCTTTCTAAATGGACTGAACAAGGTTATTATGGAAGTGGTAAACAGACTGAACATCTTAAGGGTTGTCTTTTCACATTGTCAGTGGGAGAAGGGAGGAAGGTGTGGGGAGGAGGAGAGTTCTGAAGGTGGTATAATTTTTTTTCCTTCTTTTAGGTCTGTTAATAAACTTCATTATATTCTTTCAAGTTTGGTGCCTGCTTTGCATTTCTCCTAATTCTTATCTCACAGAAGATAAACAGTAATGAGTATTTTGGACCAAACCACTACACTAAATTGGTGTTTCTGCCCGGTTACAAACCGAACCCACTACAAATGCCTACCACTTTGATTGAATTTACCGATTCCTCGAACTAAAAACACTACTTAACACCTAAAACTGACAGAGGAAAAATAACACAAATCCATAATGTCCTTATCTGTGTAAGTAACAAAGGTTATTATATATTAACTTTTTACTGCATAAATCCATTAACATCATTAACTAAACTTGTCCAACAGATTCATGGCCTCATCTATAGCCAACTGAAATAAAAGAGAAGCTTTCCACTGAAGTCCTTTATCTGATGCCTGTTAATCTCCTTCACACAAGACAAGTTTGTCTACAGACAACTCAGGAAGAGGAGAAAGCCATTTGGCCTACATTTCTACAACACTGCCTAATTAAAAAGTCACCACATTCACTTAATTCAGCTTGCTTTCATGTTCTCAGGAGAGCAGTTTGAAAATGTTCACTAAGATGATGATACCCATTAATCAGCTTATTTTTCAAACTCCAGCAAACTGCTGGAGTACCTACAAAAGTATTTTTTTTACGATTTATAGTTTGATGCTTCATCAACTGTGAGCAAAAATATCTTTTGCAGTAGTTGTGCAAGGTGCAGCAATATCTTTGTGTCTCTATGGGTAAAGTAGATGGCGAGGGAATTTCAAAACTACTTAATTTTGGTAGCTGTAAATTACTACCCATGTGTATTTACAGATTCAATTTGCAGTTACAAGGATGGGATTATTCTAAGAATAACTTCTTTCCTACTTACTCTGCCTTAATTACAATATCAAAATGATAGTAATGCAGCAGAAATACAGTTATTTTCTGCATTACTTCTTTTTTCATTTGTTTCCCAAATTTTAATGCTTTTTATATGTAAATATCTAAAGCAAATATATAAAATATCTGAAAACAAAAACAACAGAACTGCAGCCACAACAACAGTGAATGACATGACTATACCAGAAAAATAAGTGAATAATAACAACTTCAAAGGAATTTCAAGTACATGCTCCAAATGATTGTATTATGAAGTATTGTTATGGGAAAAGGACATACTGAATGTACAACACTTCTCTGTCTTTAGTTCCTATTTACTTTAAGTCTAAAAGCTAAGACAGTATCAGGAAAGTTAAGACAGCACACATTTCTTTCGTCACACTTAGTCTCCTCTTTCAAAAAGTGGAAGTTCAGGTTAAGTATGGCCTTTCCACACTTAAATATGGCAAGTGTAATCAAAGAATCATTAATTTGTCATTATTTCAGTTCAGACAAGAACTTACCTAAAAATGGATCACTGTATTCTGTATCAGACAGCTTAAGCAAGTTGTTTTCCAAAGTCTCCATCACTTTAGCTGGAATAAATGCAGTATCTGTATCAGCATTCACATGTATTTTGTAAGTAAAGGAATCTTTACTTCAAAAAAAAACTTTTTAAAGCTGTCTGTAACTCAAATAAAAAACTTTGGACTGAAATTTTGAAGAGCACTTTCTATCAATAGAAAAAACAGCAAGATCACTTTAATGAACACTTTCAGTCTATTCCTGAGAGAAATTTAACTCAATAAAATAACTCACTAGAACAATAATTAATGCCCAGTGTCTGTCAACATTAAGGAAAGACTTATCAAAGTCTAGTAGCAGAAGTCAGGTAAGTTAATTTATTCTACAAAGGTTCACACACAGCTGGCAATACAGGATGGCAACAGTTGGCAACAGGTGACACATAGTGATTGGGATTCCAACTAGACTAGTTTCTCTGATAAGGCACGTGTATCTGTTAAAATTAGAAATCCTAAAATAAAAGTAGTTCCTTATTCCAACACATGCTAAATTTTGGAGGGATTTTCTCCATTCGCTCTTATTCTCTCCATACCACTCTTCCCTGATTCTACTGTTTGTGAATGAATGCATCTCCTCCTACATGTTCATATATAAAGACTTTTGTTGCCAAAAGCCTAATATTTATTCTTTCTTTTTCATCTAGGACAGACTACAGAATACTCTTCTCCAGCATAAATGAGCAACACTTTCTTGTCTTGTTTCCAGTGAGAAGAAAATAATGTCATTATTGAGAAAAATAAAAACTAGTTTAAACCTCACTTCAAACATTATAAAGATTCACTCAAGAACCTGCTAATATGATATGTGCAGGTGTTTTGTGCAAAAATATTTCTTCGACAAACCATAGATCTCTAAATAAATCAGAGTTTATCAGTGCTGGAACAAACTCCTGAAAGAGAAGAACCTCCTACCTCGTTCTGACACTACATCCACTGTAGCTATCGATGTCCCTGCACTTAAAGGCTGGGGCTGGAGCTGTGGCTGCACACGATTTGGCTGCAGAAATGATGAATGCTTGCTCAGGCTCTGAGGATGTGTTTGGCTCTGGGCGAGGCATGGCATAGATCTCCTAGAAGGTTTTAATGGGTGCTCTTTCATTGTCTCGCTCTTGCTTGTATTCATACCTGAAAAAGCCAAAATAAAAATAACATAATAAGCTCTACCATATTAGGTAATGACAAAGAAAGATAGCTAATTATGAAACCACTTAATAAGCAACTCCTCAACTAAACAAAGATGTCACGCTATAAGGTTTGAAGTTATTAAAAAATAACCTAATGAACAAAAATACAGCTGCTAATAGTATTCTATTCTGTAAAATATTTACATTATCCATTCAAAACTACAAAAATTTCCCCTTCACCATTATGGAAATATATTAATGCTTTTAATCCTTTTACCTATTGGGTAACCTTTGTGAAAAAACATTGTAGAGCAACAAACAAATGCGGCAAAAAGACCCCAAACATTCCAGGGTCATTTAGAACAAAGCAGCTGTGACAATGATTTGTCTCTTAAGAGTTGCTTCTGAGTGACACAGAAATAAAGTAGCTTTCCTAAGTTTACATGGAAGAAAAACTCATTATTATACAACTCGAGATTCAATACAGAGCATTGACACACACAGTCCTTGTAAAAATTAAATCAACACTGAGCAGAATCCAAGTCCACTATTGTAGTTAGTCTCTTTCACTACACTATTTCTCTGCTTAACAGTACAATTTAATTTACAGCATGTTTTTATAAATCTTAGTTTCTTAGTCATGTATTTTACCTCTCTTGGCTGTGCTAGAAATAAGTAAGTAATCTAAACATTTATCCTTCTTGAAGTGTCACGAACTTCCAAGGAACCTTCCCCATCAAAATCTGTGCCACTCGAAGAAGGACGTCACACCCAGCAAGCCTCTTTCTAATCTAAACACAATTTTTAAAGTTTCCTGTCTGACCATCCAAGAGCCACTGCTGCAGTCAGACCTGCACCACCTGAGCTGGGACTGAGGCTCAGTGGCTCCAGTGAGCTGATGGGTGCACCTCTTGACTGCCTGCATATCCCACACTCATATGGTCAGAACAAGGTTTCCCTACCAGCTCAACACCAGGTTTTTCACAGCAGAGTCTCAGACGTCTGGATCCTTTAAGTAATTCAACCATGTTGCAACAAGTAACAGATCGAGCTGGGTGCCTCTGAGGAGGAGAAAAGGAAACCCTGAGGTTTTATACCCTCACTGTCTAAGCGCACAAAAGTCTGGGGCCAGGGCCATGGGCTCCTGCCGTATCTCTGAGTGTCCCCTCACCTGCCAGGACCCACAGGTCCCCAGGCCCTTTGTTATGCAAAGGGTCGGCAGTTCACGGCCTCTTGTCTCAGGCTCCTGACACCCAGAGCTCAATCTGCAGCTGTCCTGCAGCTGCACACCAAGCTGCCTGCACTAAATGTGTTCCTGAACATCAGAGTCTACAAAGATGGTCCTTTGATTAGCAGGATACCCCCATATATAACCATAATAGCTAAGGTTTAAAAGGGCCTTTCCTTTAAAAACTTCCATCGAGCTCACGGAAAATGCTTTGTTATGTGTGTTTCTCTTATCAAGAAATGCAGAACTTTGTTAGACTGAGGACAATTCTTTCCAATTCTGCAGCACAGCGTAACTGTTCTTGGTCAGACAAGTATTTAGTACCAGGTGAAGATAGACAGGTAAGCTTCTGTTGCCTCAGACGGTGCCATAAATTAAGGTCTTTAAATAAGTATGAGCAGACAGAATTCTGCTTCTTAATGAAATGGATGCTGTGTGACAGCAGAGAATGCAGTGGGCACTGGGTTGGGGCACTTGACAATGCCTTGTTCAGAGCAGAGCAATGCCCCATATGCCTGTTGTGCTATTTCCAAGGTTTCTAGGGAGTCTCCTTTATAGCTCTTCCTAAATGGACATGTTTATTACACAAAAATCTACAGTAGTTAGACACAGCAATGGGTAATATAGAATAATATATAAAGACATGTACTTCGTAGTTGTTCTGGATGGCTTTAATGATCGATTTCTTAAGCAGGGATAGGCTGTCAGTGACTATGGACCCCACTGCATAATTACTGTTGTCAAAGAGAAATGTTTATTTCATCTATACTGGAGTCAGTATGTGTAGCAAGATGAATCACTACAACTAAAGAAATTTATGGTAATGCAAATAACACATACCAGCATTTCATTTTAACCACAGTTTCAGTGATACGTATAAAAAAATACAATATAATTCTTTTATGAGGTAGTGCCTCAATTCAAAAGAAAATTATTCCCTTTTGCTCTCTCTTACTCTATATTCCCCTGCGTCATTTCAAACAGATTCCTTAATACCATGCTGCTTCTGCATGGAGAAAGAGAGTCATAGCAAAGTAACCTCACAGCAGATTTGCTGTTATGCTAGTGTTATGATCCACCTTAAAATCTAAAAAAGTTAATTCATACTCTGCTACTGTGTCAGAGCCCAGTTCTGTGATATGCTAGTTTTGATGGCACTTGCTGTTGCATGCAAATGCTTACCGAGCTCTGGCACATGAATAGCGTGTGGCTAACATCATCAATTGGGTCACTAAATTGATTTACTGAAATTATTTTCATTCCTTCCTCTCTTTTCCATAAAGCTGTTTTCTAGACTATGTCTTTCCAACTAGAACTTTGTTACACAGTCCTTGCTTGTTCAGGGATCTTCTCATCTGCAATAGCAGACATGTATACACCTAGCAGAAAAAACCCAAAATACTTGTTTTTCTATTAAAACTCCATTTATTG
>NW_008236509.1:5509362-5513478 GCF_000691975.1 Corvus brachyrhynchos
CAGCTAGAATAAGCATGGAAATGATTATAGCATTAGTACAGAAATTTCTCATGTTGTTGAAAAAGTTGATTAATATTTATGGTTTAATTAGACCCTGCCTCTTTTATTTTAGCACTTCTGCCTTGGAAAGTCTTCTTTCCAAGGGAATGCTGGGGACTCCTGTTATAGAGGCAAATCTCTACATGGCTCGAAGTCAGAACAGAGAGCTGTACTACATCTCATAGCTTTCTGATAGGGCAGGCAGGAAAGATGGAGCTACAATATGATAACCTTTTCTGGTTTTTAAATTAGTAACCACAATTTAACGCATGCTCAATATTATGCCAATCTAGAAAGACTCTAAATGAAGCAACCTCTCAGAAGCCTTCAGGTTTTGGCCATTAGAAACATAAAGGAAAAATTTTGCTATGCCTCATTGTGTGAAATACCGACTCAGTTGATCATTTTGGTACTGTTAAGAAGAAAATGTGTCTTTCATTTGCTCCTAATTTTAGATGAGGAAAGTTTGGCAGCTAGTCCATATGCATTGTTAACTCAATGCTGGAAGCAAGGCTGGATCAGTGTCAACCTCATAAAAAACAGCCCAGTAACTATTCCCTATTTAATCCAGCATAAATCTAGCATAAAAAAGGAGTAGCTTCTATATGAGTCAAATCAATAAGATCAGCTTTAGAGGTATGCTCTATAATAATATCCACAATCAATATTGACAACATGCAAGTCTTACCAACTACTCATTGTGACACCCCACCCCTAAAGGGAAGGGAACACACAAATGCACAGATGCTCATGGTTGAAAAGGAACAACAAAAGTCAGAGGGTCTGCAAAAGCTTACGAAGTTCTATTAGTGAATTATACAGTTGGCATGGAAATCAGCATGTTAGCCCCTGATCTCCTAGTATAAACACACAGCAGTGGATTTTGAGTACAGGGTAGGGTGAAAGAAAAGAGAGAGAGTAGGAGAGAGAGTTTAAAGAGGGGGAGAGGGAAAAGAAAGAAAGGAAGAAAGAATGAAAGATCACCAATCCTGGCTCCAGTGTTGATTCAACTGATGGGGTGTCCAGGGTCCTGGAGGCACTGCACAGGCTTTGCAGGGGTCCCATTTGATAGACAAGTTTTCCCTGCCCTGGAGCTAAGTTTCTCATTTTCTATGCAAATTAGTTATCAAGTGCAGTTTGTTCTTCTAGACTTTTTTGGAAAGGGCTCAGAGGGTCAAGGGTCTTTGATGATCTTAATCCTCCCCTACTGAGTCGACCTTTGGTCAACAGACCATACCCACTTCTCAACCTCATTCTTGTGCTGTACTGTGTTGTGCTTATCTCCAGGACTTAGAATGAGGACATGTGTCCCAGAGATATCCTACCACCATATGGCCCCCTTCAGCAGCTACGTCCTGCTCTTTTCACAGCTTGCTCTTACCAACAATTCTTGATTGACTCCACGGTCATCTGGCTATTGGTATTTGAGACACACACATTAGCCCCTTTTCTTCTGGGCCTCTACATTCACCTCATCACAAGTGTGATTGAAAAAATACCTTCCTAATTGTAAAAAACTTGTGTAAAGCCTTTGCCTTTACATACCGTACAACACTAATTAAAATTAAATGCCATTCATAAAACACATTAACCAGACTGAGAACCTGATAAATCTCAAGTGTTTCTGTCAATAGCATCATTACAATTAGAATCTTTAATCACATAAATTATGAAGAAAAGCTTGCAGTGTTTTTCATTACGTTTAAATGCGAAAGCGTTTTAACAGTGTCAAGTGTGAAACCTCAGTGTGGAAGATCATGTAGTTTTCAATACTCAGTGGATGTAACAGGCACCTACTGTTAAAGAATAAGCTCATTCTGATTGGCAGCTGCATCTACAAATAAAACCTTAATGTAGGATAATTAGTCTATTAAATTCTGAAAAACCGTAACCAAGAGATACTTAATAAGGAATAACAACTTATTTCAGTAACAGCGGAAGTTTTCTTATCTATTTGTAAGACCACCACACATACAAAAGGTATTCAGTTTCATATATTAGACCTGTATTTGAATAAGCCATCCATACTTTCCTTTTTTTTATATAAAAGCTAGACTCAAACTAGATAACCTTTATCTTCATTTTATATTCCTACAGAGAAAAAAAAAAATACCACAGCATCTGTGGGAAGAGATGGAATAAAGTCGAGTTACAAGTTGTAAAACCTGCCTGCAGAGGCACATGGCAGCACAAAGGAGCATATGGTGGCACAGAGAGGCTTGTCTCCACCGGACCCTGGGGGGAGGAGGTGTCACACGGCAGATCCCTACGGAGAGGAGCCTGCCGGGAACTGACAGACGGGTGAACAGCAAGTCATCATCCCACAGAAGGAAGAGTGTTGCTGATGTGGCAACATGGGATAGGTCATGTAGTGAAGATTACCGTATAAAGAAATACTGTGCCTTAGAAAAGTGCATAAAACCAGCTCACTTCTTTGAATAAACAATCCAGATTCCCTGCCGGTCTGGGTCCTTGCATCAATTGCCGACTAATGGTGCTCCGTGTGAGGAGTTTATTATACACCTAACTGTGCGTCCACTGGTGAGCCCCATGGGACTTGAAGGGCTGCTGAAAGAAGCAGGAAACCTGGCCAGCGATTAATCACTTGAAGTTGTAGGCGAGCCACGGGGAACGATGGGGGATGGTATATCCCACTAACAGAACATCGCAGAGACACTGGAACAGATTTTAAAGAAACACAGAAGGAAAGTTGAGCCTACAGATTTGAACAGACTCTTGTTCTGGGCAAAAGACTGTGACTCAACTTTAGATAGTAAAATATTTTTGATCCTCGGACATGGGACACTTTAAAAGATGCGTTGTGGGACCGAGTAGCGCAAGGCAACGCAGCGCTGACAAAGCTTTTTTGTCCATGGAAGACAGTGTGTAAGGTGCTCATAGCGCATGCGGCACCCAGAGACCGCATAAAGAAAGATGCTTGTGCCACTGCAGCAGCTGTGCTAACCCCTTCTGCGCCACCAGCAAACCACCGTAAGTCTGTTGGGGCTGTGGGAAGAGAATCAGAAGCTGGCCCCTCGTCCCCCAACCCATTTGACCCTGGAGGGAAGCCGGATGGTACCGTAGAAAAGCTTGCGCTGCCCCGTGCCATGCGGCAACAGCTGGAGCTGTGTCGCTGTGAGTGGCTGGAGCCAGGGAGGCCCTTCCTGGTAGCGTATTCCTTCTCCATTTGCCCTCTGTGAGAGTGCAGCAGAAGATGTGGCAGTGGGGCAAGCGTGCGGGCCTACAGGGGTGTGGCGCCAGCAAGCATATGGCGGCAAGCATGTGACAGAGCAGTGCCACACTGGTGAGCAAACAGCAGAGCTGAGAAGCGGCAGTGAACACCGCGCCGGTGACACAGCGGATCTGGTGGGACAAGCGCAGCTCTCTGCATGTGGGAAGTGAGGAGACAAGCCGGCGGGACCTGCGCAGCCACCCGACCCGTGCAGCTGCCCAACCTGCGCTGCTACAGCCAGGGTTCCTGTTTCCTGCAGACACGCGGGAGCTGATACTGTGCTAGACAAAAGGACTGAGGGGACCAATAGCCCCTTCCTCGGGAGTGGGGGGGGCTACAGCATTAGCACCACTTTGTGCGGGAGCAGCCTGCAGGCTAGGTATGTTGTTCCTGCAGCTGGTCTATAGAACTCTCCTGTTTTCGTTATTTAAAATATTGCCACAATCCTGGACCCTATCTCAAAGATTGCTTTTTTACTGTATCACCTTGTGACACCTTGCATTGTGTTGGGGTTTTAAGAGTTCTAGTTTTTTTTCTGTTAAAGGAATTTTCCCCATACTGTTCCTAATCGCTGGGTACTTAAGAAACAAAGAGCTGGGGGTGGGGTATGCCTGGCTACTCTTTTGTTTCACCTGGGTGTGGGGTCAGTTCACTCTCGATGTTCTAGTTCTCGGAGAGAGAAGCTGCTGGTTCTTTTCAGGAAGAGAAGCTGCTGGTTCTTTTCGGCCGTTTTTCTTTCTGCGGAGAAAGATCCCAGGACCCCCGGCCCACCTTCCCTGCCCCACTGGAGGCCGGGCTGTGGCCGCCCTGCCCTGCCGCTGATTCGAGCCTTCGCTGTGTTGTGG
>NW_008236509.1:5513798-5539665 GCF_000691975.1 Corvus brachyrhynchos
ATTGTTGTTTGTTTGATTGGTTATATATATAATAGTAAAGAACTGTTATTCCTATTTCCCACATCTTTGCCTAAAATCCCTTGATTTCAAAATTATAATAACTCGGAGGGAAAGGGGTTACATCTGCCATTCCAAGGGAGGCTCCTGCCTTCCTTAGCAGACACCTGTCTTTCAAACCGAGACACATTGTTCTAATTGGTTTTTGCTAAGGATGCTCCTGTAGTAATTATAATTTTTAAGCTATCTTTTCAAGCAGAAATTAGGCTTGTTACCTTTTGAAACCACATAGAGAGCTAACGTTATTATAATTGTAATGTCCAAGGCCTGGATTTATATACATTCTGTGAAATGGTACAGTATTTAAGCAGTTGATGATATTACCTTGCTTATTTTTGCTCGATGAGTGCTTGTTTGTTTATTAGATGCATTATTTTACTGTTCATAGTAAGAAAACTGCATGTTATGTTACACATTTTCTTGAATTTGGTAAGTTGAAAGATGTTCATGTTACATATTGTTAGAACAGAAAAGGGGGGGTGCAGGTATGGGATGTGCCCCCCGCAAAAGACTGCAAAGAGGTTTATATGTTCTTAATTTTTCAATTGCATTCAGAATGATCATAGGCTCACTTAGAAAAAGCTAAGGTACTTGTTAAGACTCTTGAAAGTGGGAAATGGGAAGGCCCCTTTCCGTTAATAACCTGAGGGTGAGGATATGCTTGTGTTTCTACAGGTTCCAGTCCCAAGACGGGTACCTGCAAGAGTGGTCCGACCAGCCTTATATACTCCAGCTTCATAATCAGCTTGTAGGGAAGATAAACTCTTCTGAAGTCATGTTCCTAACTGATACTAATAAAGTTTTTAAGCAATTGTGTAAGTATTTTAGGGAAACCCTCTCAGTCAAGGCTTGAGGCTCTGGCCAAGCCCTAGACCTGGCTGACTGGGGATTATACCATCAGACCCAGGTGTTTTTGCCCTAAAAGTGTAATCAAGTCACTTTGACTTGTTGATTTGATCTTATAAAAGCTGGACTCTCTTTCAAAGTAAACTTGGAAGTCTTGCCTAGGAAAGACTTTCTAAGTCTTCACTGTGATACAGGACCACCCAGGCATTGCAGACACTGATGGTAAAAGTTTTAGACAACTTTATGTTGTTTCTCAAAGTTCAATCTGTTTAATCATTGTCTTCACACATAGGACTAGTTATTGGGTGTTTTCATCTATCCCCCTGTTCATAGGAAAGATACTGCTTTTGTGAAGAACGGAGCTTATTTGGTTCAAACAGTGGGCCAAACATGTTCTAATGTTAGCAGGGTTTTGTTTCATAATTCTTATTGTATAAAACAAGAAAGGGGGAATTGTGGGAAGAGATGGAATAAAGCTGAGTTACAAGTTGTAAAACCTGCCTGCAGAGGCACATGGCAGCACAAAGGAGCATATGGTGGCACAGAGAGGCTTGTCTCCACCGGACCCTGGGGGGAGGAGGTGTCACACGGCAGACCCCTACGGAGAGGAGCCTGCCGGGAGCTGACGGACAGGCGAAGAGCAAGTGATCATCCCATAAAAGGAAGAGTGTTGCTGATGTGGCAACACGGGATAGGTCATGTAGTGAAGATTATCATATAAGGAAATACTGTGCCTTAGAAAAGCGTATAAAACCAGCTCACTTCTTTGAATAAACAATCCAGATTCCTTGCCGGTCTGGGTCTGTGCTTGAATCACTGACAAGCATCAAGTATTGTTACTATATTAGCACTCTTAAAAAGTCTTATCATGGCTGAAAAAAATTAATTAATCCTTTTCTTGAGAAGAAAAAGAAAACATGAGACACATACTAAACGTGGCTAAAAACAGCCTACATGGATGAAACCTCTTTCTCTTCAACACTATCAGAATGTCATGAAAGTTTTGGAATCCAAATTTTTAAGTATATTTTTCAGATCATCTTAACTGCCTTTTACATTGTGAAATAAACATGTCAACACAGAATCATACAATCAATTAAGTTGGAAAAGACATTTAAGATGATCAAATGCAACCGTAGATCATCAAGTTCAATATTACTCCTAATAAAAGTTTTAAATGCAGCCACTTGGATGAGTGTAACTTCAAGGCTGGCCAGTAATTACATCCTGAATGATAGTAAGTCATTATGATACTATTTTTCAATGTCATCTCCCTACACAAATAACACTGATGATAACATTGAGCCTCATCTTTATAAATCAATCATGCCTTTGAAGATTACTTCAATTAAGTACCATAACTTTATTTCAACCTTTTGCAGGTTTAAGTACAGTGAAAAGATGAACATATAAAATTAATTGTAAATGCCTATACTTCTGCTAGGTTTTCTTTTCTCTCATGATAAGATGTGAGAAACAACCTTCAATCCAGAAGCAGAGCTGAGGAAAGACAAAGGAACTGATGGAATTATCTGAAAGCTCTCAATGAAAACACACATACACGACAGGACTTATAAAAATATATTATAAGATCAATTAATGATTTAAAACACTGCAACCTGGTATAACAGTTTTCAGAGATGGTGAATTTTTCCCCATAGATCTTGTAAACAGGATCAACATTTTGTGCAAGCTTCAGTTTCTAATTTTTAACAATACGTTATCCATTAGATTAAAAGAAAGCTATTACTTTGATAGTCCAGAGATTTTTATACTAGATCACCTCTTTTTTAAACTTATTTTTCTGATGAGCTCTTTAGAAAGACCTTCAGTATAGCATTACAAGGAAGGCTTAATGGAACTCTACCAATATTTCAGCTTTTTCCTTTGATTTGACAATAGAGCAGCACTCAACCTTCCAATAGCACTGTAACAGCCACAATGACAAAAGTTTAGAAGCCCATTAGCCGTTTTGGGTATAGGCCTTGCACGGACAATAATTTTTATTTATAAAGAGTTGCCCCTTGCAAAAATAAAAATCCCCGAGATGCTGTTTCCCAGGAAAAGACTCCCAGCTTCTGTTCTGAAGTGCTTATTGTTGGCCAGCACTCCATTTAGTGAGATATTCAGTACTCAAGACCTCTGGACATTACTTCCAGGTCACTACTAAAAATACCAGCTATGGTTAAAAGTGATTCCTAGAGAATCTACTGGAAAAGAAAATTAAGGAATAACCGTTTTGCTGGTTTTAAGTTTCTGAGTTTTATATTTGTGTTTGGGTTCCCATTTGATATCCCCATTAATTTGGAACTCTATTTAATACTCTCTAGAGACATCATCTTCACCTAGGCATTTCAATTGCACCAGGGGAAACAAACCAATAGTGCAACAAAATCTAAGGATTTAAAGAATGCAGAAGACATTCCTCCCATTTAAGTTAGGTTTACAAACAGAATTCTGTTGTTCTGCACCTTGGATTGCAAACTTCTTTTCAACAGCCATGGTCTATAGGGGTTCAGAGTGTGGCCAGGGATAACAGCTTTGGTGAGTGTGGGGCCTTGGGAGAGATGGGTGGGCCTAGTCTGGCAAGAGGCAAGACAAAGAGCAGGAGGTGAGACAAAGAGTAGGATAGTTAATGGGAGATTGGGCACAGAGATTGTAATCTGTAGCCATTGAAGATGTAAAACAGGTAACCCTAGAAGCTGAAGTTGGTAGCTGCTGAACTGTTGGTTTGTTACAGTATATAAAGACGTGCCTTTTACTATAAAATTCGGCTTTGCATGCACTTGGCAAAGTCCATGTTCAGTCACCGATAATGGTCTTATTTTTGTCACAACTATAACAAATGAGGAGTAAACAACAAACAAACAAGGAAACCCTCAAGCATAGACCTACTACAGCGCTTTCATGGAGAACCAGAAATTACATTACTTCCTCTAATTACATCTCACACTCAGACCAGTGAAGCAAAGACCTAATTCCTTCTGGAAGCAGCAGGAAATTCAACTGCTGGAATTAAAGAACCACTTGCAAGCTGCCCAAAACTCTCCTTCATAATATAACATGAGGTTGGCCTTGCTCCCACATGGTGTCTATCAGGATAATTCAGATGAAAAACTGAAGTAAAGTCTATTAATTTAGAAACCTTTACCCTGATAGAAATTATATAATTAACTGACAGGATGAGAGAAGTAAAATTTTAAAGTATACATGTGTTCTCATTTCCACAGACAAGACAAAGATGTTTAATCTTTCTTTGCCTCTGTCTTCAACACCAGTGATGTGCTAAGGGGCCCCCAGTGCCTTGCCCCGGGCAGTAGGACCATGGCTGTGCAAATTATAAACTCCCAGCTGACCCTGAACTTGTACAGGATGTGCTGGTCCAGCTGGATCCCTATACGTGTATGGAGCCTTTTTCAGCATTTGTCCCTCATTGTTTTTCATTGTCTTGGGCTCAGGGAAGGGAAATCTTGGTTTGCAGAGAGTGTTCACCCTCTTGCCTTTGTTTTGGGGAGGCCATGTGGCACTAGCTGCAGAAATGTCCACCATCTTGTCTCTGTCTCATCCAACACGTGGAACCGAATTGAGGTGATGAGCACCTTCTGTGTGTAAATCAACCTCTCTTTTGTATACTTTAGTTATTAATATTGTTGCTGTTACTGTTTGTTTTTTATCCTATTGCTGTTTGTTTTCAGTAAACTGCAATCTCAACCCATAGTCTCTGCTTTTGTTCCTCTCTCACCGGAGGGGCTAGAGGGAACCAAATCACACAGAACACAGAATCACCAGGTTGGAAGAGACCTTCAAGATCATCAAGTCCAACCCATGCCCTAACACCACCTCAACAAACCATGGCACTGAGTGCCACATCCAATCTTTGTTTAAATACATCCAAGGATGGTGACTCTACCACCTCCCTGGGCAAATGATTCCAGAACTTTATCACTCTTTCAGTAAAAAACTCTTTCTTTACATCTAACCTAAATTTCAGTTGGTGCAGCTTGAGACTGTGTCCCCTTGTTCTGTCAGTTGTTGCCTGGAAAAAGAGACCAACCTCCACCTGACTACAGCCACCTTTCAGGTAGTTGTAGAGAATGATAAGGTCACCTCTGAGTCTTCTTTTCTCCAGGTTAAAGAACCCCAGCTCCCTCAGCCATTCCTCATAGGGCTTGTGTTCCAAGCCCTTCACCAGCCTTGTTGCCCTCCTTTGAACACGTTCAGGGGTCTCAACATCCTTCCTGAACTGAGGAGCCCAGAACTGGACACAATACTTGAGGTGCAGCCTCACCAGTGCCAAGTACAAGGGAAGAATGACTTCCCTGGTCCTGCTGGCCACACTATTCCTGATACAGGCCAGGATGCCGTTGGCCTTCTTGGTCGCCAGGGCATACTGCTGGCTCATGTTCAGTCAGCTGTTGAGCAGTACCCCCAGGTCCCTTTCTGTCTGGGCACTGTCCAGCCACACTGTCCCCATCCTATAGTGTTGCAGGGGGTTATTGTGACCAAAATGCATGACTTGTCACTTGGACTTGTTAATCTTAATCTTACTGGACTCTGCCCATCTATCCAACCATTCCAGGTCTCTTTGCAGAGCCCTCCTACCTTCCAACAGATCGACACACACTCCCAGCTTAGTGTCATCTGCAAATTTACTATTAGTAGACTCAATACCCTCATCCATATCGTCAATAAAAATATTAAACAAAACTGGCTCCAGCACAGATCCCTGGGGGACTCAACTAGTGACTGGCCATCAACTGGATGCAGCACCATTCACCTCCACTCTCTGGGCCCGGCTATCCAGCCAGTTCCTAACCCAGCAAAGAGTGCACCTGTACAAGCTGTGGGCTGCCAGCTTTTCCAGGAGTTTACTGCAGGAAACAGTGTCAAAGGCCTTGCTGAAGTCCAAATAGACAACATCCACAGCCTTTCCCGCATCCATCAGGCAGGTCACCTGGTCATAAAAGGAGATCAGTTTGGTCAAACACAACCTACCCCTCCTGAACCCATGCTGGCTGGATCTGATCCCCCAGCCATCCTGTAGGTGCTGTGTGATGGCACTCAAAACTATTCCATTACCTTACCAGGTACCGAGGTTACACTGACCGGCCTATAATTTCCAGGATCCTCCTTCCTACCCTTCCTGTGAATGGGCATCACATTGGCCAGCTTCCAATCATCTGGAACCTCACCAGTGAGCCAGGACTGTTGGTAAACGACGGAGAGCGCAAGCTCATCTGCCAGCTCCCTCATCACCCTGGGATGGATCCCATCTGGTCCCACAGATTTATGAACATCCAAGCGGCTCAGCAGTTCTCTGACTGCTTCCTCCTGGATAACAGGGGGACCATCCTGCTCCCTGACACCATCTACCAGCCCTGGAGGACAACTGTTCTGAGGACAAACCGTCTTTCCAATAAAGACCAAGGCAAAGGTGTTAAACACCTCCACCTTCTCCCCATCTGTGGTCACTAAATTCCCTCCTGCATCCAGTAGAGAACCAAGGTTGTTCTTACCCTTCCTTTTGCCATTAATATATTTGTAAAAACATTTTTTATTATCCTTCACAAAAGTTGCCAAATTAAGGAAAGGAAGTGGTTTGTTCGGCATTTAATTCCTAGTGGTTTTAAACCACTACAAGCCCACAAACTCCTTGCTTTCAATTCAACACACATGCTCTAGTTTCCCTTTACCTTGAATGTTAAGGTAAAATCTTTTTTTTTTTTTTTTTTTTTTTTTTAAAAAAAACCTTCAACAGGTAACTCAGTAAAGATCTTCTCCAGCCTCTGGTACGCAAAACTAGAAAAAATACACTATTCAATAGTATTAGGAGAAATACAAAAGACTGGAGAAAATGGAGGAACCAATCCCTGCTGATGTGCTCACATGGTGTTTTTAAGAGTGTGATAGAAAAAACAGCCATTCCTGCAGATGGCCTAGTTTTCACAATAGTTCCACTAGAATTCACAGCCTTGCAGGCTTTATCTCAGCAACCAAAACTGTGCTGAAGGCTTTAATTCTTTCAGAAGGAAATCATGGACCAACCTCTCAGGACTTAATGACACAACAGAAAATCAGCATCTGGAGGGGTTTGTTCTTTATTCATGTTGTTGTGTGCTTCCAGAGCTGAGAATCAACCAGTCCTCCCGTTGCTTAACTTACTAGCTCTCTTCCACTTTCAATGAGAATAAATGTGTTTACTGCTAAATTCTGTGATAAAATAATCCATAATCAACAAAATTTTCATACTACATTTCATATCAGGATTTAATGGCTCAACATGTGAGTCAAATAATCCCTGGATTTAAGAATCCTTAAGTACTTACCTACAAAAGTGACGCTAATGGCTTCAAAACTTTTTCTGCAGACTTTTAATATTTATATGGTCATATGCGTAGGAACCCAGAGTGCCGAGAATATTTCTCTGCCTGTTTTTAAGGGTTCTTACCCCCCTGAACAACACTGTTTTAGCCTCAAACCTTGGAAAAAATTACCAACAGTCAGACAAGAACTAGAAAATACAGTGGTGTGAATTATGTGACAGACTACTATGTAAGATTGTCACAGGGTGAAAAATTCAGAGGTTTTGGGCTTTTCTTTGTAGTAAATAGGTAAGAGTAAAAAATACCAAAATGGAGGATTGTTGTTGTTCTCTAAACCTTCTTCTCCTTCTTCTACTACTCTATATTCTGCAGTAAAAGTAGTTTGGAATGACTGGATAGAAAATTCCGCAGTTCCTAGTCGTGTTACTGAATAATTGGTAGGAAAATGAAAATAATGTACTTTTTTAGTAACTATTGGTTAAAATATCTTTAAAAGGCTCTGTAAATCTTGATAGAGAGCTCTCACTCCTGCTTTTCTGTGCTCTATGCTGTACCTGGGTCACACTAGTGGCTCTGTTCCTCTGATAAGACTTAATAAACAACTATCTGGAAGCATTGAAATTCAAGGAAAAGTCTCAGTTTATCTTTGAAACTCCTTGCAAGGACTTCCAGCAAATTCTCTCCCATCCGGAGGGACTTGATTTACAGCACAGTTCAGTGTCAATATGCATTTCATAATGCCTCTAAATACTGCTAAGATAGTGAACACATAACACAAAGTACACAAAATGTATGTAGAACTGAGACTGGGAATCACCATGACTTATATGGTGATGTAAGAAAAACATTTCAAGTGCATGAAGGGTAAAGGAAATCAGTTTGAATCTGTTATAGGAGAACAAAAGCAGTAAATCATACCAAAACCCTCTTACTATTTTCAACAAATACATAAGATGAACTTGTATTACCCATTACTTATGTGCAGATATGTGAAGATAAGAGTTCAGAATCAGAGAAACTAGTTTTCTTTCACGTCTGTCACTAGCTTGACAGTCTCTGATGAATGGAGAAATTTCACAGTCCTCCTGAATGAAAAACTGATTGAAAGCCTACATCCACTGAGAAGTATTTACCGGGCAAAAACAAAGGCCACTGTGTATTTAGCTGTGTGCTCAGTAAAGTAAGGATTAAATCTTCAGTTATCCTATTCTGTTCTTATCTGTGTATAGGAGGGCTTAGCTCATAGCACTACTGAAATTCAATTCTACTCTCACATTCATATAGTATGTCTTCTTTGTTGTTTAAGGTACATATAGTCAAAAGGGTCAATTTTGCCTTCAGAAATTTTTGTTACAATTATCATAACAGAGTATGTTTGAATTCAGTTCTAACTGGAATTAGAAATCTTTAAACCTAGATACATAATAAGTGATTTATTGCAAGATAATTTAGAATCTAAGTACCATGCAGCAGGAAGGCAATCTGCAAGGTCCTTTATAAAATATTTTGAGGTAATACCTGTTAAAGGTACCTAGAGCACATGCAACGTGGTTCACATTTGAAAAAAACAGAACAAAACAGAGAGAACTGATGGGGTTTTTCTTCTCTTCATTTCCCCATGATTGTTTTTACTCCTGCTTTTTAATTGCATTAAAAGCTAAATCAGCAATTTTAGAAATGTATGATGACAGGTAATTGTAAAGTTTAATTCACTTTCCATCAAGATAAAATATCTTAATTCTTAAGTGTGCCTTTCCAAACTGACGAGACTGCAAATCATCTGCATCACTTTCAAAAGCCTCTGTTCCCACCCTTGTGTCTTGACCCTCTGCTGAGGACATCTTAACTACTGCAGAGACATTACGAGAAAGCATGTGAAGCCAACACAGAGTTGTTCAAACAAGCATTTCTTCTTATTAATGTGTTTCCAGGTTCAATGTGTTCCAGTAGTATTATTTTTGGTTTATTATTGCTGAAGTGAGAGGAGGAGGACAAATATTCCCAAAGGCATATTCAGCAAGGAGAAATGCTTGGATGTAAGGTGAAAGACTAGGTAGATCCTTTTCTCCCATTTACTCTCTAAGGTCTCTATTTTTTCCTGGAAGAAAAACATATTCTCAGTTTTAAAATCAACTATGCATACATGCATTTTGGTACTCTGCCAGATTGTCTTTAAAGTTTGTTCTTACTCTTGCAGACATTAACATCACCCCTGAGAAGCCTTTCCCTTTACTCTGAATTACAGCAGCTGTTATGTAACTCATTCTCTTCTTGCATTTTCCTATAACTTGGAGAGAAGCACTTGTGTTCAGATTCCTTAGTACCTGTACAAATGACTGTACTTGCCATTGTATATCATTCCTTTATGTATTTTAATTTAAAGCAGTGACAGACTGCTGCCTGATGTCTGGGAAGGAATACTTAGTTATGCTAAGCACACTTCTGAGTAAAGTAAGATACATCTGTTTTGCATACAGTATTAGACAGTGCTCCAAACTAAATCATTGACACTTCCTAGTTTGCTGGTACACTGTTTTTGCAGTAAATTGGGTAAATCTGTATACAGAATATAGTACTTCAATATTTCATTAAATGTCATCTAGATTGGAATGAGAAATTTAAAATAAATGCATTTATTTGAATGACTGCAACATGTATTTGTCCCATGTGTCTCATACACCACATACACGTTGTTCTAGTGTTTTGTATCTGGGATAAGTCTCAGCCATCTTTTAAATTAGTTTTAAAGAGGTTCTCTTAAACCAGTCAGAAACCCCCTTGTAATTTAATGGGGAAAAAACAAAACAAAACAAACCCATATTGACACTATCCCTTTTTGAAAGCCATTTACGATGTCCATGCAACATAAACTGGATTTTTTGTCCAGAAGACCAGAGCACCAGCCACAGACTCCTGAGCTCTGCAGAAGACACTGTAGTGAATTTGCTGTGCATGTCACAGAGAACACAAACCAGGAGACAGCTTAGACATCCTGATAAGGTCTCAACATTTTTATAAGAGACCCCACTGGACCTCACTGGAAGCAGGAACTTAGCACTTTTTCTTAGTTATAAATTTTGCATTTTTTCTGTTATCCTTTCAAACATGCCATGTGAGGCAGTAGTATGATAATTAACCTGAGGCCCACGTAAAGATTGTTGTCTGATTATACTCTCCAAGAAGAAAGGAAAAGCTGCAGAACTACAGCAGTGACTTCTGCATAGGAAAAACGGGTCTAAATGTCTTCACAGATGACTCGATGGGTGTGGGGGTCTTCACTACTGATAGGGGAAATGGGTCGTAATGTCTTCAGGAACGACTAGGTCTGAAAGAACCAACCAGGTTCTGGAAGAATGGCTGTGGGGGTCTTTAGGAGAAAGAGGGTCTTACTGTCTCTATGAACATCAAGCCACTCAAGTTTGTTACAGAACCCAAACAGTTTGAACTTCTGCACTTTAGGGTAATAGGAGAAATGGGTCTGCACAAGTCTATTGCAGAACCCAGACAGTCTGAACTTCTGATGGATTCTCAGAACCCAGACAGCCTGCACTTCCGAACTTTAGGGGAAAATAACAATACATGTTCAAGGGGGAATATGTATTAGCTGGTATGGGAAGTCTGTACCTTCCTAGTACCTCAGCCAACAGGGAAAGGAAAATGACAACATGTGGTCAGGAGTTTAGGATAAAAGGAGCCTGAGTCCTCCAAAACCTAGGGACAGATCCCAGAGTCCCCAGTGGACTCTCTCCCTTTATTCAAATAAAGTTCCAGAACTCCTCTGTCTCCTTTGTGAACAATGGCTTTTCATAGCATGGCTTTTCCACACACTTCAAAATATTATGAAGCAATGGAGAAATACAGAAGCTTTCCCACATATTTTCAAGACACTTTTTCACTCTCTCACATCAAGCATACAGCATTATCATAGCATCTCTCATTTCAAAATTCACTCTCTCCATGCTGTGATAATCATCCCAACATACAATGATTCAACAAGAACCAAACAGTGCCCTACACAACACCCTTCTCTGAGCTAGCAGCTAATGCCCACAAAGCAGCCCTTCTGCATGACATGGTTTTCACCATTTGATTTGTCAAGCATTTAAACCTTACTGCAGAACCAGCAGGACAACATCAAACAATTCCAATTTTTATTAATACTTTCAAATATAAATGTAATCTTTTACCTCATTTACTCAGCAGATACTTGAAGCTTTGGCTCATTTTACGAGGTTCTAAAAGTTTTTGGATAGCAGCTATCTTTTGCTGGCACAAAATCGCTGTCTTTAGCACCTGGGTGAACTATAATGTTATGGACTTTTAAACTCCCAAGAGCCGGCCCAAAACTAAATTCATCTGTTACTAGTTAAGAAATAAAAGGTATTTTAAAGTCTTGTTTCTACTATAAGATGTGACCAAAAAAGGACCAGAGATTGTATGTATTCAACTTACGTGTCATATTTTCCTTCCTATATTTACAGGAAATAATGTCTAGGTCCTTTCCCTCCTGCTTCTAGCATATTTCCTGCCTCTATCTAATAAATAGGATACAAGTAAATCTGTTTTTAATGATTTCTTAAGTATTTAAAAGTTTAATTTCTAAACATTTTGGATCCTCTGGTCCTGAATCATCTATCTTTTGAGATTGTGTGTGTCATCAAAAATATCATTCATTTTATTATAAAAGAAACGATTTTGCTTCAGTAACTGAAGCTGAGTTATTTCTATCGGTATCCAGTTTTTCTGGGAAAAAAAATTAAAATAAGCACCAAACAGACATAGTTGCAACACTCACTCAACAGGCACAATTAGTACAGTTTTGACATAATTATGTCCATGAGACTGCGGTTTATGTGCTGCTAGGTAGCGGAAACTACTACTAGGTATGCAGCACTTATATTGTAGATAAATAACAAAGTTTAGTCTTGAGGGAATTGAATCCAACATTTCTTTTCTAAGAACTCTGTATATTCATAGTTTGTTTTCCAACTGCCATGGTGATATTTTTTTCCCTGTCACATGGTTATTTGAAATGCTTAGGTTATATTTTTAAGTCTTGAAAAACTTCTGCAGAAAAGGTGCATGTATTTTACTACTACTTTAAAAATACTCCATACAGGGTTAATATCAAGCATCTGAAGCCTGAAAGGGACCATAATCTCTAGCACTAATGGCTACACCAATCAAGCATCCATTAAAATATTTATTTATTCTAATTAATAATGTTATTAATTTAAAAGGTTATATTCTTTCACAGTCATCTCATTACTGAAAAACACAGCACACCAGAAGAATGTTAAAAATGTTTACTGAACAGACAAGCTATCCTTAGGAGCCTCAGCCGTATAAGACTTCAGGTTTTCTCAACCAGAGATGTTGGTATCCTCTATTCAGAATGGGCAACACTACTTTTGTTGTGTGGGAATTGCTTTGCAAAAACAAGGAACATAAATTCTTCAAATACTGCAAAACACACTGTGCTTATGTTCCATCAGATAGACTGCAGCTCCATCTGGACCAAGATAAAAACTTAGACTACTCTAAATCTTCACATGACGAAGCAAGCTCAGAAGCCTTTCTAAGACCATAATTTTTAAATTTGCTTATTTAACAGGTCTACTTTTCACCATGAAACTCTAGCGTAACTCCCAAGCTTTTTAAAATGGAAGCTTTATAACTGATACCTTTATTGCATAAAGTCAACTGGTAGCAGAATCAAAGCAAAGTAACACTATCTAGAAGCAGAGCTATATACATTTCTCTCCTAAATGCATTTGGGTGAGACACAGATCCGGATGACTTCACATCTGAAGTTATAGACAAAGGCTAACAAAGAGGCACACAGTACATTGATGTGATACCCAGAAGAATCGATGAGTTGGGATACCTAGAAGAACAGAGGATTCTCCTTAACCCTAGCTGCCAGTTTGCCCCTGTGAAAGTGAAGTTCAGTTTTTGTTCTCACACATTTGTTTGCTCACACTGAAACAAACTGAGATGCAATTTTGTTGCTCATAGCCGTATATGAAAGCCACATGCATAACGTGTTGGCAGTTCACGGCTGTGGAACTGCTGTTCACCTGAGAACTTGTCTTCAGATCATTAGAGCTCTCAATCCTGAAGAACGTAGCGTTTTTTTTCTTGTTCGAACAGCAGTGCAGTTTCATGTTAGCTTTAAGTCACTGATGAGAGTCAGCATGTGACAAAGGCTGCTTGGAGGAAGGAGCACAATATAATAAGAAGCGTGTTTAAAAGACAGCTTTTTTTTTTCACCTTCTTCTACCAAACTCAACTCAGCTGCTTGAACATTAGGCCCATATAGGCAACTCAATGCGTGGAGGTGTACAGAGCTATTTTTAAAAATCTGTAATTTTAAAATTTTCCTAAATTACAGGGGGAAAGTTGAGATTATTACTAAAGTACTTAAAAAATCTAAAGGTTAAATATCTGAAAAAAAAGTTACCCGTGCTCTTTCAAAGCTTATGATTTAAAGAGAAAATGCTATCCTTTCAACAAACACAATTAAGCAAAATGTACAAAACTATGTAACTCTTCTATGTTCATCTTTGCACCTGATTAAAATTTCAATATTACTGGAAGATATTTTTTCTTTGCATGCATAATATATTTTATTAATGTTTTATAACTTTATGAAGTTACAGAATTGCTCATATAGAACATAATTCTTCTCTCTCTGTTTCAAATCCAGATGTAGATGCATTTTAAGCATTATTTTGTCACTTTTTAAAATATACACTGCATCTCCTTTCATAAAAACATGGAACATCCTTCCAACCATCTCTGACCTTGAGTGGAAAAAGATTTAATTTGCAACAGGTTCATGAGAGGTTGCAGAATTACGCATCCTGCAGGATACGTCTTAATATATACACATACACACAAGAAATTAGGAGTGACAAAAGGTCTTTCCTGATAATGCCCTTCACTGAACACACACCCCCATTATAAATGCATACAGCTACAAAGATTGATCTTATCTTTGCCAAATGAAGCATCCTACAGAACCTATCAAGTATATTAAAAGTAAAACACTTTAATAAGAGCTACTAAACACCAGGATGACTCTGATTAATTAAAATTCAGTTAAATCAATTAGATCATCTGAAAGAAAAGACAGGGTATCGTGTTTAACAGATGTTACTAAACTTATAACAATTTCTTAATTTACATTTGAACTTTGCAGCTTTTATTTCAGATTTGCAAATAGTTCTTACATGCTAAGAAGCTTATCTGACTTTTCTAGTTATGGTAGCAATTAAAAAATACTTTCTCTAGCACTGCAAAACTTGCCTCACTTTCACTCTTAGAGCAGTGCCTATAAAATTATTAACATTATAATAAGTTCTGTGGAATTAAATACAGAGGAAGCCTATCCAACACAAAATCAGAGCCTAAGTTAAATCCATGAAAAGCTTTTCTGGAAGTGATTATGGACCTTTTTAAAATTACTACTTCCATTTAAGGATTTGAAAACCATGTCTATATATGTTAATGCATAAAAGGGGGAGAAAAGGAATACTTTAAATTTTTAAGGATGTAAAACAGAAGTGAATATAATATTATGAATAGCTGGCGCTAAAGGGATTGCAAAAATTGTAATCTGGAATTAACCCATTTCACTTAATATGAAGACCCACCTATTTATTTTTTTCAAATTTTCCTGAAGCACAATTCAGAACAGTAAAACTTGACTAAAAAGCCCACTCTAAACACCCAGCAGAGTGTGTGGACTTAGTGACCAAAATCAAAAGGTGCACGAATGATGTTGACCCAGGAAAAAGTTGCTCAAATAGTAGACTAAAATTTAACCAAGAAATATAGCAAGGTTTTAGTAAATCAACCACAGTAGATGGATCAGCCATATCAGGACTTCAGAAATAAAGATGTATCAATCCTTGAGATTTGCTAGTCTAATGTCTGTTTGAGTTATTTTATGAATATTGGTCTGCAGCCAAAATGTCTACTAAAGAACTTTATTTCATTTCTATACACTTCCAGCCATCACAGCCAACATGCTCTCAATCCAATAGCTATCCCTAACAGGGGTCATGCTGAAGAAGACAATGAGACCAGTTGCTAACAGAATTCCAAACCATTTCTCACTGTGCTGGTTTGGCCAAATTTAGAAATACATCCTCTGAGAGAAGGCAGGTTACAAACCACCCCTCCCCCACCCAGTTCAGGAAAAAAAAAAGAAACTTTTTCCTCAAAGGAAAGTGAAAGAGATAAAAACTATTTATTTAACAAACACATGGGAAAACGAAAATATGCTAAATAATAAAATCTCTTGCTGTGGAGAAAAACCTGGGAAAATGTTAGTCCTCCCTTTGGTCTCCTTCCTCCTCGGAGCTGGGACTTGGCCCCAGGCCAGGCCCTCTGTGCTCGGTGGAAAGTTCGCCAGATGTGTTCTGATATTGATGCAGTCCAGCAGAAAAAGGGAAAAAATCCGAAATTCCAGAAAAAAAACAAAAGTTCAACTCTCCGTCTCTCTCCGGAGAAAAAGAAGAAGCTGAAAAACTGACCGAAAGCTGGCTGGGAAAAAAATCTGCTTCCTCCCACTCCTGCCGCTGCTGTTAGAAACCAGAGGAGTCTGTATCTCTGTGTCCTCAAAACATGAAAACAAAACTGCAAAACTGCTTTGAAGAAGTTTCCTCCCCCCTCTCAGGCTCAGTTTAAAGGCATAGAAAGGCACAAAATTAATTTCTGGGCATGGGGCAGCAACAAGGGATACACATCACAAAGTCACCCCAAGACACTCACTGTCCACTCTTTTCTTCATTCCATCATATAGGCAAATCGTTACATCAAAATGACAGCTAAAATCTGCCTTTCTATAACAACTTATCAAGACTACAAAAATGGGTCCAAAATTTTATGTGGTGCTATGACAAAACTTTATCATGCTCCTCTGGATTCATATTGTGTAGGTTTCTAGCTAGACTAAATACTGATAGTTCTTGCTGCCACCACCCATAAAATTTTTTTTTTCTTGGTTGAAGATAATGAGCCTGAACACCTCTGTAATTAATTATCTTTTGTCAGAAATACTTTCATAAAACCTTAACTAAAGCATGAAATTATTTATACATATATATATAAATTAATTTCATGCAAAATTTACTTAGTGTTTGGGGTTTATAAAAAACTTCTTGTTCTTCTACAGGATATAATATAATGTTTACAGTTAGATATGTAAACACCTGTCATTAATATGAAATTAGTGTAAGTAGCAAGATTGTCCTAGTGCTTCTTTCTCTGCAATTCTTTTGTCCATCACAAATAACAGATTAGAGTAAAATAAAGAAAGTAGCAGGAACAGGAACAGAACTTCTTAATAAATTGCCAAGGTTGATAAACTATTTGAAAGAAACATAACCTTAAAGAGAGGAAAAGAAACAAAGTGTATAAAGTCTCTTTTCAAGTACACTTGAAGAAAAATCTTAATGATATATTAATTCTAAAGACAGCAATGTTCAGCTGACAACCATTTCTGAGCATCAGCACACAAAGCAATGACAAACCATGATTTACAAGACCTGACAATTATTTTCTAATTATTTATATTTATAGATGTCTGGTTTCACTTCATGAGCCATGAAGAACACTTCAAATGGAGGAAAATAAGTGTCTTCCAAGTAAAACAAAAAAGTTGCCTTCAATTTTATTTTTTGTTTCCATATCTGGAAGGTTTCTTAATAATTTGTAATGATGCTGCCCTGGCTAGGCTGCCAAGAGCATACCTATGGACCTTTCTGCTTTTCCTGTCCTTCCATCCACAGATGCTGCAGGCTGTCTTTTGTCCCAGTCAGGTCATTACATTACACCAAGCCTTCGAAGGCCCTTCAGAGGGACTGAACCTTTTGCAGGGGAAGGAGGGCAAATGGAAGACTAATGAAAAGGCAGCTGCAGAGCTGCCTTTTCATCAGCTACTGTGTTTCCAAGGCTATCTAAAGTACCACCTGAGAATCTCCAACCCTGGGGATGCCCAGTGACAGACAACAGGAATTACAGAAATTTTCAGCTGCAAAACAGAGCTTAAAGACTAACTAGCAAATTAGATAAAAGAATATAAAACTACAGACACAGGATGCTAAACATAGCTGGAACCAGTGGATAAACAGATAATGAGGAACCTAAGTGGTTTTTGTGGCAAAGTTATGTAACAAGAAACAACAGCACATGCCCTAGGAGAAGTTTAAGGCAAGGTCACCTAAAATTTTGGGAAATCTCAGTGAATATGACCACCAGAGACCCCTTTAGACGACCCCCTAAGATCATAAAAGGACTTCCAGTAAGGGACAGAGGCATGTAAATTGGTTCTAGGAAAAGTGATGTTTATGTATTAGCTAGGAAGTACATTGTAATGAATATGCATGATCATGATGGAATAAATACTTTGTTGTGACACACATTCAATTAGAGGAGATATCCTCTGAATGTGTCCAGTCCAAAGAATGCCTGCTTTCTAATATTCAAATTGTGTTAAAAAATTTATTCTTCATCAGATTTCGGTATCACCAGGACATCAGTGCAGTAAAAGCAGTTTAAAGATGACGGCTGATTTGCACATTCTGCTTCTGCCTTAGGAGAAAGTGTAATGCCTTGGGCATTATGAAAGAGCATCAAACTTCTTGGTTAATATTATAAGCTTCAACACGTAGAAAACTACCACTGCCAGAGAGAAACAAGCTGGGAAGAGCTCCCTAGTCTCACCAGAAAAAAAGAAATTTAGATTAGATTAGAATGGAATGGAATGGAAATACAAAATAATTTCAGTTTGAAGGGGCCTACAGTGATCATCTTGTGTGACCACTGCCTGACCACTTCAGGGTTGACCAAAAGTTAAAGTATGTCATGAAGGGCATTGTCCAAATGCCTCGTAAAAACTGACAGGCCTGGGGCATTGACCACCTTTCTAGGAAGCCTGTTCCAGTGTTTGACCACACTCTCAGAAATTTGTCACCCTCCTCTTTTGACATGAAAATGGATGGACATCCCTAATGATCCCACTATGGTATTAAATTAATCATTTAGCATTACAGTTATAAAATTTTATAATCATTGATAATTCTTAATATTTCTCTACAACAACAAAAAAAAATAGAGGAAGGTATAGAAGAGTCATGCTAACCATACCTAGTATGGTTAAGGCAGGGCATACAGATTCATTATTGGAGCAAAGCAGAGCTTCACCTTACAGAAAATTAAACCCTTCCCTATGTGTGAGGCATCTTTGTCCTACTTCAGTACAAGCAAGTTAACGGAGCAACAAAAAAGTATGTATGCGGACAGGGTAATCATGGTATCAGGTTAAGCTAAGGCATGGGGTTTTTTTGGTATGCAGAAGTGTAAAAATGGAATGGGATGGAGAATTTTACATTCTAGAAGTAACCTATAAAGAGGATTTCACTACAAAGGAGTATCTGTGAATCTTTATGAAATTGTAGTATTATATGAAATGAAAGTGTCAGACAAGAAAGCAGCTCATTCTCATAAATATGCGTATATTATTATTATACTGCTTGAAGTTTTTTTCATTTTGACATGTCCAGAACTAATATTTTGAAGAATAGTCATAAAATTTGCAAGGAGCATGACAAAATGTGGGACAACAAATCATTTATTTGTATATTTATTTGCTCTAACAAAAACATACAATACTATAAACTTGCCGAAACAAAATCCTCTTGCCTTTGAAATGGTACTAACAACATGCCAAGCACAAATAGAATACAACCTCTCCAAACATAGTAAAGATTTAACTCTATTTTCAAATAGTGAAGGGAGAGACAAGGATAGATAACAATTTCAGTGTTTGAATTTTAAGAGAGAGTTTCTGTTAACTTCTATTGCTTAAATAAAAGCATGAAAAGAATGCAACAGAAATCGTTATCCTAAAGGATAAGGAGAGCTACATACCTATAAGCCAAAATCAAATGGCAGCCAACTAAAAATCAATCAGCAATTGGTTCTATGGAATGATTATTTTTCATGCCTAAGACATTTGGGTAAGTTTTCTTTGCCTAAAAGACAACAGGGAAAAGAAGGAAATAAAGAAAAAGAGAAGTAACAAGATGCTATTACACAAGGGAGAGATGAAGGAATGACAGGAGTTTGGAGAATACCTTTTACATGTTCCCTGTTCAAAAAAGTGTTTTAGAGTTTGACTACTGTAAACAAGGGACAAATTAACTTTTTACAAAACGCTTGCTAGGAAGCAATTCAATAGAAACATTCCTTTGATAGTGTAAAACTTTCATATTTTTCCTTGGCTTCAGCTGAAAGCTCTGCAGCTGTACCCACAATTCTGCTTTCTTACTCCTTCAGGTAAAATAGCAAAAGAAATAAGAATACATTCTAGAAAAGAAAAAAAACATAGAATCTCAACTTCATTCTTTGTCCTTTTTTTTCTTTCTTTTATGTAAAAGCAATTATTTTGCCTTATTACATGAAATTTGGGTGGTGGTTATAAAAGTAAAACTGCCTTCCAATGAGAACTACATTTCTACTTACACCATTAAAAAAACCCCAAAATTTCCCAAATGAATCAATTCACCAAATGGATTTTCAACCCTGATACTGAATTAATACCGTAATACTAAATCTGACCAACTGCTTAGATTCAGCTTCAGATAAAATAGAAAATTAATCTTACTCGATATTTGCAAAGAAACCAAGAGATTAAACATCTTCTGCTGCAGTGATTCCAGCTGTCTCCACAATCTTTCCACTTTTGATTTCAAAAGTTTTTTCAAGTTGGGAATTACATTTTGCTGATTGGAAACCTTTGCGCATTATCATCAGAAACACTGTATCACAAGAACTGTTCATTTTGATTACTTTCTTGCTGGACTAGTTACTGAAGCATAAATAGTGATGACAATGAAAATAAATATTACCTATCTTACCAGAGAAAAAACAACCTTATAGGAGTATCTTCTTAAAACAAACCATAAGCACCATGTTTTCCTGTGATATTAATACAAAATTTTAGTGAGGCAGTTGCAAAAGATCAGCTTTCTATTCTACATTTCTGACTGCATTTTGAACTAGGCTGTGCATAATGTTACATATGTGGCCTATAGCAACTAGCCTGAAAAAAAAAATATTTCCTTCAACTGATTTAAAATCCGCTTTTTCTGATACACATAAATGATGGAAATCACCCATTTTTGTCTGAAAATTATTTTATTTAAATTGAAAAAAAAAATCATTTGCTTCTATTTTTAAGTTAAAGAAAAAGAACTTCTAAAGTAAAAATATCAGATAAAAGAAGCCTTCAGTGTGCTGCTACTCTAAAATTTTAAATTCATAAAAGCTTCTCTTTTTGGTAGAAAAAAAATTGGCTGAATGAAAAATCATTTGTACTTCCCCATCTTTTGTGAAACCAGATTGGAAGAAGCAGTGCCAAGAAAGCTCGCATTTAAAGAACTGAAATTTTCTAGGAGATCTTCAGTCAGGATCTGTTGGGGAAGATGAAATTGGAAAGCCTTGGAAATATGATTGCCTGACAAAAGATTTTGGGAATATGAAAACTACAGGCAACATCGAAATGAAAGCCACTTTTGAAATACCAGGTCTTAGTTACTGAACAACTAGAAAACAATGGTATGGCCACTGAAGTAATCCCCTCTTGATTGAACAATACCCTCTGCTTGCAAGCGGTCCAAGGGTCAGAGCAGACCCTACTAGCTCAGCAGAAGGGGTCCAAAGAGTAGTTTTTAGAAGTTAAGATGTAACACTCTATGGTAATATAAGAACTCTTATAGGCTGTATGTAAATGCTATAGGATTTGTATCTTGTATTAGATTGGTTAGTGACAATTAGAATATTCAGTACAGAAGATGATTTATTGTATTGTAACCAGGACTTCAGACATTCTCATACTTCTCTCTTCCACTTCTACTCTTGCTCTTACTCTTGCTCTTACACTCTCTCTCTCACCCGTTCACTCTCTTGCTCTCTTGGGCCTGCTCAGAGCTGAGTCTACCAGCTCTGAGCAGTGCCCCTATACCCACGCCTTTACAATAAACCGACTGTGTCCCAAGACCTGCCTATAGAGATCTCTCTGTCTCCATCCGTTACCGTCTACGTCCGGCCGTCCCGACTGGACCCCAGAACCCCCGAAACCTACAAGGATCAGAGGACAGAATAGTTACTGAATGCAGATAAGCAGATTTATTTTTGAATGCTTAATAAATAGAATTTCAAAGTAGATGTATGATACTCTCTGAATTCACTGAATCACTGTCATAACAATGGATGTTACACGTGATTTGGAAAGTCATTCCATATATTAAATGTTGGATTTATTAAAATCGGATCAAGTGAAATCCTGATCTGACTGAAAAAGAAACACAAAAATAAAATTCTTCTAAAACTCCAGTAAAGTGATGGCTGTTCAATAGAATCACTGCTAACATTAATAATTAAGAACAGTTTGAGTACAAAGTTTTCCTTTTCTTTCAAACATAATTAATAAAATGATAACTACAACTTTTGGTAAGTCATTAATATTCTCTTAAGTTATTTGAATCCTGGGTGTGATTCACAGACACTAATAGAATAGCTTACTACTGCTTACAGCTTTTAATTAATTATTTTAAAAGATGAACTTAAAAAAAACCCCAAAAAAATATGGCAAGTAAAAAGTTTTGGGGGAAAAGAAAAAAAACCCACAAAACACATTTCTTGTGGAAAAGCTTTAGTATGCAATTTTGCCTTGCATCTAAAGACACCTACATCATCTTGGTTTGCACACCAAGGTAAACAACAATGGTAACAGACACATATCTCACATCTCTTGGGGCTCATCAGCTGCTTTTGTTCTAGTCCTCTTCAGTACATTCAGTTGCCTTCAATTTTTTCCAAAGCTCTATCTGTAAACGCTGCACATTTCTATACTTCACACCAGGAAGGTTGCCCACTTGCCCTAAGAACTTAGTTTTCTTAAGTACTGAAATCGCTGCTAGTCTGATTCCTGACTGACAAATTGTCACACTGATGGAAGAGTCTGCCCTTAGTGTTTTTTCACCCCCACCAAAAAAAAACCCAAACCTTTGAAAGGTTGCTTTAGGGAGGGTAACGATTTATTCTCTTTTTTTTTTGCTACTAGTAGGACACATTAGTTGATTATAGGTATTTTATTGAAGGCAACTTTTTAGGCCCAATTCATTCAGTGTGTTGGGTTAAAGGCAAATTAAAATAGCACAGCTACAGTTGGTGATCTGCCCTTCTTTGAGTCATCTATGCCTATAAGATCTTCCAAGTACAGCCAGGATTCCACATTAGAAGGCATTCAGTATTTGGTGCCTTGAAATGTTTCACAGATGTCCGGTTACCTATTCAAATACTTAATGAGCTTTTGCTTCTCAAGACAAACCACTCCAGCAGCCAAACCATTCACCATTCACACCAACCAACAGAGCCCATGCATACTTCTTTTGAACAGTTTCCTCCTCACTTTGCTGGTGAAACCAACAAAACAATTTAATTAAATTTAATTTAATTTAGAAATTAACGGCAGTGGCTATTTGCTATAATAATTGACATTGCACCATTCAACAGGTTGACTCCCAGTGGTGTAAGCAGAGGAGACCTTGCAGAAACAAAGGCTGATTCCTTCTTGAGCTACTTCAACATGTGTGAAGCTAGGAGGTCATGGGAAGAGATTACTCCTCTCTAGTTGACTCTCCTGCAGCCACATCTCAAACAGCATCCAGCTTTGGGGTGTTCCTAATGAGTAACATAGAAAATAAAAACTTTCAGTTCCCCTGAAGCTGCTGAATAGCGCTTCAAGACGAATTAGCAAAAAAGATAGAAGGATGCAAAGGTATGCACACAGGATGATAACTATAGCTGGAAACAGTGGAGAAATAGATAAAGAGAACTACAGTGGGTTTTTTGGCAAGTTATGTAACAAGAAGCAATAGCAGATGCCCAAAGAAAAAGTTCAAGGAAAGGTTGCCTGTAATATCGAAGCATTCAGTGAACACAACCACCAGAGATCCCTTTAGAGGACCCTCCAGGGCCATTAAAGGACTTCCAGTAGGAGGCATATGCATGCAAATCAGTTCTAGGAAAGTGATGTTTATGTATTATCTAGGAGGTACATTGTAATGAATATGTATGATTATGATGGATAAATACGTTGTTGTAAAGTCCTGTCACACACATTAGATTAAAGGAGATAGTCTTGTAACATGTCCAGCACTGATAAAGAACGCCTGTTTTATAATGCTTTAAATTGTGTTAGAAAGTTTATTTTCCAGCCGATTTCAGTATCACCTCTGTACAAGACGCCTCAACATCCTGAAGGCAGTCCAATGGAGGGTGACAAAGATGGTTAAGAAGCTAGAGGGCATGGAACAGGAAGAGCAGCTGGTGAAGCAGCACTTTACCAGAGCAGTCTAAGACACCACTTATCTGCACATCCCCTCTGAAGAAAACTCCCCTACCTTAAAAAGGGAGTTAAAGAGAGAAGAGAGAGATACATAGATGCCCAACAAAAAGACACCTGAGAATAGTGAGAAGATGCAACGTAGAAATTTTCAACTGGTCATAAGGGAACAATTCATCTCAGCAAGAGTGCTGAAATACAGGGACGGAGAAGACCATGGAACGGGTTTTCAAAACATGACTGGATAAGGCCCTGAGCAATCTGACCTAGTTTCAAAGTTGGGCTGATAGAGCGGAGTTTTAATCTAGATGCCTCCAGAGACATTTTCTAACCTAATTTCTTATAAAGTTCTGGAAGCTTTCCTCAGAGTAAGAGAGTAAAGAGTTAAGCTAATACAGCAACTACAGCAGAATGAAAACAGAAGATTTTTTATTTATTCATGATGAAGGTTCAAAATATGGGAACAGAAGGGACAATAAGAAGTCAAAAATGGTCAAATATGAATCTCACAAATTCTGCAAACTAGCAGAGAAAAGAAGTAAGAAAATAAAAGATGCAAAGGAACAGAGACATCTTTTTGACACAACCATACCCACTTTTAAAGAGCCTCCTGAAAGAAACCTTTGCTATCAGATATCCAGCAAATTAATGGTGGCTGTTATTCGAAGTTCCACCTCTCAAACTACAAAGCTTAACTTCCATATCTATGAGATTAATACTGCAAGCTGATAAGGCAGATGATCTCTTTATACTAATAAGTGTTTATAAGGGATATTTTACTGTTCAAGTATCTAATTCTTAATAGTATATATGCAAATTTATTTTTTAAATGAAGCATAAAAAAAGTAAAGGTTTTATAGAACTGAAGAAATGGAAATTCTGAGCTGTTTCTCTACAACCTTCGGTTTTCCTAAGTAATCTATTGAGAAGTGCTGGTTTTCCTGCACTTTTTTACTAAAAATGTGGACATCCATTTCAGACAACTTGGCCATAGACAAATATATGTGACCTCTGCAGTTATAGAAGCATGCAATACTCTCAAAGAAACAACACCTTCCAAATAGAGCAAGATGGCAATTGTATGCAAAAACCACCTGCTTACCAAGAAATTGCACTTCATGTAGAACAATCAGTTTCCCACCATTACAGACTGAATCTTTGCATGACTTCCTGCAATGAAAAATGCACTATTTGTGGAAAATTTACTTTGCATCTTATATTCATTCAGGACATACAATCACAAGACTGTGAAACAGCTCTGTTCCTTAAGCAATTGTCACATACTTCCTAGTGCCATCCTCAAGACTTTCTTTCTCATGAACTAAAATTGATGCAACTCCTAACCTCCAATACAATTTTATAAAAAATTGACAAAGCAAATTTGCATTAAACTGAGAGAAAAATAAGAAGATAAGAAGATCACAAAACAATAATATTTTATAGAATAACGTCACATATGGTATTTTTGAGTGTTATTTCCTATTCTGAAGAGCACTATTTTTTCCTGCATTGGGAAAAAATATTATTGATGCCATGATGATTTTTTGCCTTTTCTTTTATACCCCTGTTATATCTTTTACAACTCCTGTATTCTTAGTGCTTTTTGCCTACATTCTTGGACTTTTTGTCAAGCTAAGAGACTAAACATTTTAGAAGCTTCGTAGGTAGGGATCAGAACGCCTCAGACACCAAGGTCCTCTCCACAACACATTTTGTAAACTAAGATAGAATGATCCAGGGGACGGTTCCTTGGGGAGGGGGGCTCACTCGAGCCTCCCACTGGGGAATCTTTGATAGATATGCTAATTAGTAAGACCTATAATGTTATACCAGATCTTTTGCAGGGTGTGCATTGCAGTGTGCATTGAGGTTTATTTGACCTGGACGTAGTGCACCTAAGGATCCTTAAAATAAATACCAATGTAAAATCCCTTTTTCCCTTCGAACTGTGTTTGACTCTTGATCTTAAGACCAAGGAAAGGCATCATTACCATAGATATAACTAGCAGGATTAGATCTTCTGCCCTTTCCCAGTCTCTCAAGCCTTTCTTTGCCCAGACCTTTCCTCCCTTCAGTTCAGGCTCTTGGATAGGAACCATCAGTATTTCAGTCTCCATATGCTTCTATAATGCAGTGTGATAGAGTATTTACTTATTGGATGCCCAGATTATTAGACTAATTTAAAAAAAAAGGAAAAAAAAAAACACAGAGGGAAAAGGGG
>NW_008236509.1:5539677-5541267 GCF_000691975.1 Corvus brachyrhynchos
AGATTTTTTTGACTACTATCTTCAGATTTTTTTGACTACTATCGACGAATGGTAATTTTTGGTCAGATTCTTAGGTATTTTTTATTGTGAAAAATGAAAAATAAAAGCATATTTTACAAATCTGAAGAAAACTGGACCATCAGAGCTAAGTAACTTTAAAATTCACACAATCTGCAGGAAAAACAACACCCTAAAACTATACTGTTCTGTTGACAGATAATACAGTTTTCTCATCAAATGTATTACTTTGGCTCACTTCTTAGAATACACCAATATGCAGTTATAATCTTATTAGTAACCCTGATACCAATACTTAGGAAAAATAAATTCTAAAAAAAAGCAAATTCTTATTAGTAAGATATAATTAAAAGCTTTTTTCAACACTTACCTCTAGAAGCTCACTTGTCCAGCAACGTCCAGAATTACTAGCAGAAAGCTTGCAATAGTAATAAAAGTTCTGATCTGCTACCTGACTAGTTTTAGCAAGTATTAAAAAAAACCCAAAAAACCCACAGAATTGATAACTCAGTGTCTTGGGGTGACTTTATGATGTGTATCCCATATCGCTGCCCATGCCCAGAAATTAACTTTGTGCCTTTCTATGCCTCTGAACTGAGCCTGAGAGGGGGAAGGAAAAACTGAGCAAAACTTTCTCAAAGCAATTTGCAGCTTGTTCAAGGTCACACAGAGATAGCAGTTTTTTCCCCCAGCGGCGGCAGGGGAGCGAGGAAGCACCCGGCTTGCTGCTTTCCAGTCAGCTTTTGGCCAGTTGTTTCAGTTTCTTTTTCTCCGGAGAGAGACTGAGAGTTGAACTTTGTTTTTCCTTCCCTGGAATTCTGGATTTTCTCCCTTTTCTACTGGACTGCTTTCAACCTCAGAGCACATCAGGAGGACTTTCCACTGGGCACAGAGGGCCTGGCCCTGGGCCAAGCCCCAGCTCCAAGGAGACCAGGTTTTTCATCCACAGCGGAAGATTTTATTATTTAGCATTATTTTCCTTTCCCATGTGTTTGTTAAATAAATAGTTTTATCTCCTTCACTTTCCTTCGAGGAAAATTTATTTTTCCTGAACCTGGTGGGGGAGGGGTGTTTGTGCCTTCTCTCAGAGGATATATTTCTAAATTTGGCCAAACCGGAACATTCAGCAATTATTGTGTAGCATAAAATGCATTGTCATCCAATATTTATATCCCATTTTTAGGAAGAAGCATTTTGCAGTGACTTAGCAAAGTATAAAATGATATTTCAACAGAATCAGTGAGGAAAACCTTATTTCTACAAAAGATAGATCATGACCAAAAAAAATGAAGACATGGAACATAAGTGAAAGGAATGAGAGGGAGGTGTGTTTACAAACTGTGGGCCTGCTGGTAGGTAAAGCCAGATACTGATAGGTGAAAGAAGCAATGGGAGGAACCATAAATTCCATAGGAATTCCACTAATTGACACAGACTGTTGCTCATCCAAGGCCACACTAAATTCCTGGACTTAGAGAAAAAAAACAGAGACACAAAGTAAAAAGGGGGCAAGGGGGGGAGCAGGGAATGCACATTACAAGGGGGGTCTGCATTAGGGGATTCAGGAAGTCG
>NW_008236509.1:5541309-5545521 GCF_000691975.1 Corvus brachyrhynchos
GGAAAGAGAGAAGGTTAGAATAAAAAGGAGGCTGCATCCTCTAACAATTTGAGAGACCCTATGGGAAATGTCCCATGGCCACCTCTCCCTTTACTCAAATAGAGTTACAGAGCTCCTCTGTCTCCTTTTTGGACATAAACCTCTGACATCGTGGATTAATTTTTCTGACAAAAGCAAAGCAGCATAGGAAAGACACCACATAACCAAAACCACATTAATACAGAGTTTCTAGTGGAAACTATATTCAGTAATCACCTAACAATAAGTAAACAAATGAAAATAGCGGCAACAAAAGGGAGTGTTGCCCCTCTCCCCTCCAGCCCTTCACCTCCTGAAAACAGTTTATTTCAAATGAAGAGAGAAAAAAGAAGAGGAAATTACCCTAATGAAGATAAAAGAGGCTAAAGTAAACCAGAAGTCTAATTAAATGCATTTTCCATGGAAGTATACACTTTGAGGATATTCTTGATGAAATCTATGAAATGTTCTGGACAAAGCTGCTGATGTGAATTCAGCTGTCATCATTTCTCTCTGCATAATAATACGTAAGTAATGTAACAGTTGTGCTCATCGCTGCTTCCTTTCCCTGAAGTATGGACACATATATCAGATATATAAAATATAAATGGACATTTGGCAGCTTGACAAGCATGCTGGAAATGAACTAAAAATCTCATAACCATGTAGAAATGGGTAATTTAAGGCCCCAGTGTCACACAAAGGATCCCCAGATGAGTGCAGCAGAAGAAACAGCTTCATATATTCAACATATTCACATATGCAAATTTACAAAAAATTTGACCTTCTTTTTAGCCACTTATTGCTTCCCTGTCTCTTCAGAAGCCCATGCAAGGGCTCCAGGAAGCACAAAATAACAGATACTTGTCATACACTGCTCCTACCATAGTCTTCTACACAAAATACTGGAAAGTTGAAAAGGAAATTGGAAAGCCTCAGACAGAGTTTAGCACTGGTATAAATGCTTTTCAGAATTAAAGGGATAGTTGTTTTGAAAGCACTTCTCTCTTCATTTTTTTTTCCCTAAAAAAGGGAAAGGAAAAAATGCTGAATAGCCAGTTTAATCCATTACTTGATGCCTTGCTTTGCCTTCTTTCCATTCCAGGCTGCAAGAAATTTGAATTCCTTCTGCTTAGGCAGAAAAGACTGACAGGAAATACCTATGATGGCCATAGGTATGAAATTAATAATGTCTAATAGATTATACATGAACTAGATGATGGCACTAGTAGGCCCCTCAGACAACACTCCAGAACTAACATGCCAAAATTCGACAAAAAGCTGCAAGTGGCAGCCAAGATGGGAAACAGGCCAGCCAGACTGACGAACAGATCCTTGTCACCACAACATGAAAAATAATTTTGCTCTCTAAAGAAAACACTTCACTTAAAGTACAAGCATTTATGAATTCATATTTCAAAATTTTTTTATGCCTGAGATTGAATACAAGTCAATCTCAGGTTTACTTTGAGATTTCCCACAATATAAAGTAATAAAAAGTTGGAGATGGTCCTTTCTGACACCACAAAAAAATAGAAAGTTTTGCTTATTCCCTACCAACACATTATATTTAATTCAAAGTAATATCCTAAAAGGTATTTGCTTCATGCCTCAGATGTGGACAAACCTCTGACAGTCCAGGAGATAAAGATCAGAGTCAAAACTTGGAAGTACTATTCTCACCTTGATAGCCTATTCTCCTTATCCTTTTGGAGCATGGCTAAAGCAATCTTATTAATTCCTCTTCATCCACTATTTAGATTTGCTAATGCAATACAGAAGACATCATTTCTTATTCACAGCTAATAAAAGCATAATCCATAAAAGTAAATCCAATCAGAATCTCCAGTACATGCACTGTAATCCTACTGTTATCAGTGAGGGTTTTTGGGGCTTCTGTGCAGACTACATCCACTAGACCTTTATGGCAAAGTTTTATTTAAGTTCAAGTATGCTCAAGATAGTTATCAAATCAATCACTGTGAAATATCTTTGAGTCCAACTACACTTCAGGAAGGACAGCAGAAATGAGAACTACTTTTTTATGACAGGTTGTTTTTCCACTCTGTTTTTCCATTTTATTTAGATACTGGATTTCTGAAACAAGAACTTCAAAGTCCTGCATATCCTGACAGTGTGAATTATTAACAGGAACATGTTTCAGCATCTTTTTACTACTCATTTGTAGGTACAAAAATGCTGTTAGTGAGGATCTCCTTGTTATTTTCTAAGTCCATGAGAGATTTTTCTCTCTCACAGCAGAGGTAGCAGGGAATGTAAACAACCAAGCCACCTGCAACCTTGGAAAGTCTTGTTTATGGTATAGTAGAAAATATTTTGATAATGGATGTTTTAGGATTTTGGCCAATCACCCCCAAGGGGTGGCTGGTCCTTTGTCCAATTAGACTATGAAGAAAAAAGTCTATAAAAGGTTTGTAAAATAATTAAATAAATGAATCTTGCTGCACAATTCCTGCCTGCTGGATCTTCTCCTCCTCCTCCTCCCTGTGGCTGCGGGACACGGTGATATACCGTAGGAACCAGGCCTGCGGTAATATTCATTCATTAATTCATGCATTCATTCCTCTAGACTATTTTTGTTTCTGAAAGTCCTTCTCCTCCATTTTTTAATGAACTCTGTGTATGAAGGCACTTCACAACAGCAAGAGACATGCACTGGTGCTTGGTGAATGTACAGAATCTGCTTATAATGTAACCACGTTATCTGGAAAATCCTTGCTTTTGCATAATACAAAAATCTTCTGTAGTGGTTGTAAATTGATGATCCTAAAGCATCTTGATTTCTCTCTCCCTGAAGTCATTCCTCCTCTAACACGTCATTTACAGTCTTCTACCCCTACATCCAGTGATATCTCCTGGATGCTTAGGCAGGAACTCTCCAGTCTGTAGAGAGCAGAGAGCTGCTGACAGGGTTCCATAGCTTTTACATCTTTAGTTTGCAGTTGCTTCAATGATACATGCACAAACACACTATCTACCAATGGTCCTCAGGAGACTACATGACTTGTACTGAAGCTTGCAGCTTGCCCAAGTCAAAATTCAGGACCAACTCTGGGTGTAGCCACGATCATGTAACAAACACATCTATAAAAGATGGAACTAGGGGCGCCTATTCAGGTCTAAATACATATTTTTAAGAAATTATTGAATTTTCTGGTAAACAGACCTGTTTTTAAAATGGTTTAGGTACTAAGGGTCAACTTTTTAAAAAATTCCAAAACCTTGCAAACAGCATTAGGTACATGACTCCTAGCAATTCCTGTTAGATAGCCAAGTGCTATCAAAAGCCCTGACAGAGCACTCACCTGCACCTTTGAAAAATCTTTTAGAAAATTTGATTGTGTGTCGGGGTCCCTTCCCCCCTGCCATGTAGCCCTGGGAGAGGAGCCCTAGAGGGGAGACATGGGGTTTCCCTAGCCTCAGTCAGCCTCGTTCCCCATTGGTTGGTTTGTGTTCCCCTGCGCGGGCAAGGACCCTCTGGTCCCGTGATTGTAACTGTTCCTCAGCAGATCCTCAGTCATGCAGCTGGGAAAATAAACATCTCTGAAACATCTATCAAGAATCGGTCCATATATATTCTTTTCCACTGGCCTCCTTGTTTGATACATCGTGTTACAGAATCCCCACTGTAACAAATGGTGGGGAATTGCGAGCAGAACGATCCCTGATCCCTAAGCGACTGATGTGTGAGTAAAGAAACTCTGGATTCCTCTTCTTGTTTTTGTTTTGCTATTCCATATCTAAACTATGGAGGAACCGTGGAAAGACTCTTGGCTCTCAGAGCCGCATATGGACATTTATCTTAAACTTGAAAAGATTCTTGAACAACGATTTGTAAATTTTAGCTAAATTCAAGCTCAAAAGGAACTGAAACACTTCCTGGCATGGTTGTTTAAGAACTTTTTGTATGTTTCTTGGGATTTAATTCTTACCAAAGACTTTTGGAACACGGTTTGGACACAGTTAATTTTTGAGTCAAAATATATGCCAATGGAAGAATATTTTCGTGAATATTATTTAATTACTGAGACTGTTGAGCAATGTCAGCTGTGTCTTGGCGAAGGGAAGCCTGGCTCAGGGACTGTGCGACCTCGGCCACATGGACCGAGCACTCTGCAAGCAGCAGCGAGGCAGTTCCCGCGTGTGGGTGGAGTGATGCGAGCTGCAGGGGCA
>NW_008236509.1:5545555-5548573 GCF_000691975.1 Corvus brachyrhynchos
CCCGACCCGAGAGAAGCGGCAGCGCAGCCGAGAGCAGAAGCGGCGGAGCGCAGAGAGCTGAGCAGTGCGGCCCAGCCCAGCCCACACAGCCCTGAATGCGACACCGGGAAGAGCATGCAGGCACGAGCAGCTCCAGCGGCCCCAGCAGCACTAGCGGCCCTGGCAATTCCAACACGGGAGCAAGCAAAAGAGAAAGCAAAAATGCAGCGAGACAGAAAACAGCAGCCACTTGGAAAAAGGAAAAAAATCACCGTAGGTAAAGTTTTAGGAAAAGTAAAATGGTATAATGTTAAACAAAATTATGGTTTTATAACAAGATGTGACAAAGAACTGCTATTAAAAAGAATAACCCTGAAAAATACATCCCAAGCTTGGGAGATGGAGAGGTGGTGGAATTCAAAATTGTACAAGGTAGAAAAGGGTTACAAGCAGCAGAGGTCACTGGGCCTGATGGTGTTTCTGTAAAAGGCAGTATATATGCTAAAAATCGTAGTCATGTTAGACAATGACTCCATTGTAGGCCCCCCCTACAGTATCCCTTTCCTAATCCCACCTTTCCCTTTTACCCTATATCCTATTACCCCCGGTGTATTCCCAATCCGTTTTTTCCTCCATGGTTTCCCTCACAAAACCATACCTTTGCCAATTGTTTCCCCAAAAATCCCTTTCCAATGCCGAGTGGGGGATTAAAGGGGGAGGGAAGAAATTAAACCCTCTCCTGCCTTAGTTTCCCGACTGCATGCCCGGAGAGTCCTGTCTCCCTTCTGTCAGCCTGAAGATGTTCCGGAGAATCTGTTTGGACATTTAAACACTCAGGAGGGTGGCTTGTTTTGTTTTGAAACCATTCTTGTTATGTTTATCCAGTTGTTTTCAATGTTAAGTTTTAAATCTCTTTTGTTAAAAATAAACGGGTGAAATGTTGGGGTCCCTTCCCCCCTGCCATGTAGCCCTGGGAGAGGAGCCCTAGAGGGGAGACACAGGGTTTCCCTAGCCCCTGGTCAGCCTCATTCCCCATTGGTTGTGTTCCCCTGCGCGGGCAAGGACCCTCAGGTCCCGTGACTGTAACTGTTCCTCGGCAGAGCCCGGGCCATGCGGCTGGGGAAATAAACATCTCTGAAACATCTATCAAGAATCGGTCCATAAATATTTCTTTTCCACAGCCCTCCTTGTTTGATATGTGTGTTACAGAATCCCCACTGTAACAATTGTGAACACTTCTAAGTCCCTCAAGTGTGACATTCCTCAGTGGAATTTCAGCTAAATAATTTTGAAAATACAAAAATTTTTCTCTGGAAAAGATCAACATTCAGAGATATACAAATGTTTATTGAATGCTTAATATACATCAAAAGCAAGCTTTTACAATATATAAAAATATTAAAAAAATATAATTAAATGTATCAACAAAATGCAAGTTTTCTCCACAAGAGGAATATAAGTCTTCAGTCCTCTTCACTGAGACCATTCAAAATCCAGCAGTACTTTTTGCCATGTTTCAACTCTGTAATACAAACCCAGAACTATTTTCTGTGAGACCAAATGGTAATGCATAGGTCTTGCAGTTTCTTGCACAGGTAACCTGAAAGAACCAGCTTCTGCAGAATATTCAGACATACAGATTTTGCATTTAGATGGTACTGAATTTCTCTTGCCGAAGTGTTTGGCTCTATGCACGCATACATACACCCACAGTACCACCTTCTTCAAAATTTGAACTTTGTCACTCTAAGTTACTTTGTCCCCTTTCTTTTAGCAAGGGAATTTGGAAGCTGGTGCTGCTGAAATGGCTTTATGTGAAGAGGGCTCTGTTGTGATATCTGGAAATCCCTGGTGTACAGTCCTACTTCAGCATGACCAACTAAGGAGTGCTGCTTACACAGAGAAGTCTGCTCATTATATGCTTAAGTCTGCTTTCACCAACTGGTATTGTTTTATCTATCTACTTACCCACCCACTTACCATTTCCAGATCTCTTCATCAATACACACCTATCTATATCTGGGGTTTTTTAATTTTTTGTGCATGTGTTTTAAAAATTCCTCCCTATGATCTCTCAACTCATTCAAAAATGCTGGAAACTCTTAGGATTGCCTGCTTCTCCCAATATTTTCTCTGTTTGATCCCCTCTTCTTTTTTGCTGCTACTTTCTCATACTATTAAGTTACTTTTAAAGTAACCACACCAAAAAGGAAGCTAAAGGACTGTCTTGGAGGTTAGGATTTTTTCTTTTTTTTTTTTTTTCTTTTCTTTCTCTCAGGGAATTTTCTCCCATTTGTTGCCTAAGAGACAAAGAATGTGGCTGGGAGAAGGAGGAGGGGGAAGGGTGCAGTTGGCTACCCTCCTAGCTGGGGGGCTTTCTCTTGGGAAGTGCAGAGATACCAGGAGATTTTGGCTGCGGGGTGAGGGGCCTGGGCTCAGCTCCTTGCTCTCTCTCGCTCTTGGGACTGGAGGGGAACAGTCAAGTTGTTGCTACCACAGCTAGAATTTGCTACCACCACAGAGTCCAGCCCTTTACTGCTTCTCATACTATGGGTGAGCCTTTGCTTCTAAGAGTGACCGTTGAACTGGAACCTTTTTTCAACACCTGATCTCACTGCAAAGGACCCCCACCATCTATCCAGGTGCCTCAGGGGAAAAGCCAGGACCCTGACCTCCAACCCCCTCCAAAGGGAGCGTCTCCCAGCTGCTTGTAGGAGCCTGGCTGCTGCTGCCCAGCCCCACTGTTTTCTGCTGCTGCTTCAGGTTTCTCGATACACTTCAACCCAACACTCCCTGCCTGCCAGGACACCCCTTGGTTTCTGATAAGGCTGCAGAGTTTCTGCTACATTTTTTTGCCACCCCAGGTGTGCTGCCTCTGCCATTCCAGCTGCTGCTCTGAGGTTCCTGCTAGAGCCCATTTTGCCATCTGGAGGGGCACCGGGACCAGATGCCCCTGTGGGTTTGTAGATGAAGCCCCTTTCCTATCTCTCTCGCCTGCCTGCCCACCATCACCCACTTACAGAGAGGCGGGCGAGCGTG
>NW_008236509.1:5548616-5556118 GCF_000691975.1 Corvus brachyrhynchos
CCCCCCCCCCGCGCCCGCGGTGGCAGCCACCAGCGCCCCTGCCGGCTGTGAGCAGAACTGCACCCAAGGGGAAAGGGCCCGACCCCCAACAGAAGGTTGTTACTGGGCTTCTGGTTTTGTTTGTTGTTGCTGCCGGTGGTCTTGTTTGTTTGTCTTGTTATACATATATATATATGCACTAGTAAAGAACTCTTATTCCTTTTCCCATATCTTTGCCTGAAAGCCCTGTAATTTCAAAGTTATAGTAATTTAGGGGGAAGGGGGTCACATTTTCCATTCCAAGGGAGGTTCCCACCTTCCTTGGCAGACACCTGTCCTTTAAACCAGGACAGACAACAAATGAGCCCACGGCTATAAAAAGACTTTGTCCTCCCGCAAAAAAAAAAAGTATTAATTAAAAGCACTAACTAGTGCTATTATTTGTGTATTGAATCAGAAAGATAACAGAATCCAAATATTATATACATTAGACCTTTTGGATTATAAAGACATACTATTGATGAAGCTACTAAACAAATAAACAGTAAGGAGTAAGGAAATTCTTGAGCAAGAGTAATTCTACTGAATCCGACAAGCAGAGAATAGAATATGACAGTTCAAACGTATTCTAACTCCAGAGCTTGCCATCATCACAGGAGCTATCTGGAGCATACGTGACTAGCTACAACTCTTGCACAACTGTGATGTACTTATAAATTTTTCAATGCAGATTTGAGCAAACTCTAAATTCCTTTGTTTGTGCATCCTTCTTGTGGTAGGGGGCTACACAGGAATCCAGTAAGAACAACAGACAAGAAGCAACAAAACATGTATGGCTTCGTCCTATGTTGTTACTAAAGAAATCAATGAAAACCATATGGCAATTTGTTGTTCAAAAGGGATTTCTGCAGATACTCCTCAACCTACACTTCCTTTTCCTGAGTTACAGATGGGATCTACTTCAGCATGCTTTCACAGTACCTTTTTCCCCCCCTCAGAAGACCCTACCTTTAAGCAGATCAAACCATTACATGATAGATGTCGCTATTTGCCTGATGTGTGAATATTAGACATGGTGCAAAAGGACAACTTAAGGTACCAGTTTCTTCAAAACCTCATTTAAATACTCATATGTACTGTGAATGAAACCGTGACCTCACCAGTCAGACAAATGAACAATTCCTCCCTTAAGTAACTGCATTGGCTAAAAGCCCTCACAAGCCAGATGATAATCCAAATTGAGGCAGACTCAGAATCTCTTTCTGAGAAAACAATGATGAATTTGTATTCATTGTAGCTCAGAGTTGTTAAAACATATTGCTGTACACTGCAGCTTGGTTTTGAGTCACACCTGTCTCTGATAAATAATCTACTGTAACATATGCTGTAGAATATATAGAACTGACCTAATTCCAGAACAAGTTTGGTAAAGATTTGTAACCTGGGTAACCACATGTATAATGTTTTCTGCAAACCTCATTGCACGTTTGACTCAAGACAACACAGACACTCTCTTCAGCTTAGACAGGCCAAAGCAGAAAGCAAGTAATCTTCATGTTGCTCAGCAGACTTGTGAATTTAGCATAGCTACTTTCTGCTATCACACTATGTCTAAAATATGGATGGCTATTTTTTTCATTAATTTCCCAGTACTACCTAGCCATCTGCATTAACTGTAATGCAAGGCTCTTGGTACTATTAGCTAAGACAATGTTTCAATTTCTCATAGCTGCTAGAACTTTAAAATACCTCTAATTAAAAAATATGTTGACTAGTGCTGATTTTGCTGTAAGACTTTACAACAAAAACTGATATATTCAAAATACTACTACAACAGAACATAAACTGGCAGGGCTGTTTAATTTATCATACTCATTTATCAGATTTCAAAAATGACAAAAAGCAGAATAAATAAATCAAAATATGAAGGCACATAAGGAACCTGCAATTTTGTGGTGATACCCAATGAAATATAACTGATGAGGGTTCTAGAGAAAATGAGTGGTGGCGAGGGTTGCCTATTTTCATAGGTCCTTATTCAGGAAATTTTGAAAAGCTGTGGAATAGGTACAAGGCTTGTCCATAGATACTACTATATCAAGCTATACTTAAATCAGAATGTAGGAAGTTAATGCCTAGACATCTAATCACAGCATTATCATCTGTATCCAGATAGAGTTAAGCGACATCTCAAAATTTTCTGATATCCTTGGCTTTCTCATTTAAAATACTCATTCAGTGAAAAAAAAGAATTATATTTGACTCATTTCTACAGCACTCATGCACCTGCGTAATGTAAGGTTTAATATGTCATATTTAATGTTTTTTTTCAAAAAGCTCTACTTTTTTTGAAGTTACAACCCCCAGCAACACAATCTGGAATAAAAAGACATATTATGGGCCCTTCAAAGGTGTCTGAGTGAAAAAGATGGAGTGCATCCTAGGTTGAACAGTTGCATCAGGCAAAAGAAGTAAGAGTAAATATTAAACATTGAATCTTGCTTATCAGAGCCCTGAAAGAACATTTTAAGTAACACTGTTTAAATATGATATTGTTTTAAGGGACTGTATTAATAGCTGCACTGCTCTCAGCCTTCAGAGTCAAGATGAGGATGGCTTTGAAATTTTCTGTATATGTTAGTGCTCCTTGGAATGAAAATTGAAGAGCTAAGCCCAAATAAGTTGCTTTATTCACACTGACAGGAAAACTTGGCCTTTCTGCTTTGGACAACAGTAGCGAAGGGTCACATTCTCTCATTACTTGTATGACAGAATTCCATCTTCTAGTAATTTCAGCAGAATCTTCAGATTATTAAGCTTGCTAGGTTCACTCATGCCACAGAAGCACCAAACATCTTTGGAGAATTCTCCATGAGATTCTTAATCACAAATCCAAGTTCCTGAATACTGAAAACTCTGGAGCAATATAAAAATGTGATGTTTACAAATTCTCATTTAAATTCACAAGAAATGCAAATCAATTTCACAAGTTGTTTTAGAATGCAGGTCATTAAGATCTTAAAATCAGAGTAAAGCAACCATACCAGCAAGCTCAACTCTACAACAACAGTGGTTCTCAAAGTAGCTCAAAGTGATTTAACAAAAAAGTTACTAAAGCAACAAGCTCCCCTGTGAAGGCAGAGTTATTGGAGATTCTCAATCCTCAATCCCTCTAAACCACACTACAACTTCAAGTGGATAATATATAAAATGAATCAAAATATTTGGAAAAGATGAGAATTGGAATACATGTAAAAATACATCTTTTATAGAGAGCCCTGATTTCTTCAGAAGTCTCAGTTCAAGCTATTCCAAGGTAAATCCCTTGAGAGGCTAAATCAGTACTCTCAAAGACTTAATGGATATTGAAGTTGATTAACACCTTCCTGCCTCACTGAACCAGGAAACATTGAACTCCTTGACAAGAAACATGAGAAGCACCCCAAGTTACCCACTGGATTTCAATCTGCAGTCCACTTTCTTAAATCTCATACACCAATACGAAAACAACTAAATTTTAAAGCACAAATATGTTTTCTTTTTCCTTTTCTTATGAGGGAACTGAATTCCCTCATAAAAAAGCTTTGATAGGGGTATTAAAAAAACAACACTAGTTAATAAAAGCACCCAGCAAAGTATGCAGGAAAATTCAGTCTGTGTATCAGGACAAAAGTCCTAGATGTTTAAAATTTTAAGCATAGTAGTTGCCTTGATCTGCACCCTAAACACAGGTTTATTCAAACCCAACCAAGTATCTTGCAAATTCAGTTGCCTTTCCTTCTGAAGAATATAAGTTTTCAGTAGAGTTCCCTAATAAAACAAACAATTGCTTAGCACCTGTCTCGCACCTATTACGGAAAACACAAAATCTACCATAAGGCTGTGATATATTTTTATGTCCTGCATTTAAAAGATTGTGATTCCTAACTAGCTATCTTTCCCTGGAATTACTAAACTACAAAATACCTGCAGAGATTATCTTTGTTCTTATCAACATTATCTTATTTCTCCTGTATGAATAACTACTAATTACTTACCAGTTTTAAACAAACCTGTATATTAAAGTTTGAAGAAGAAGATTATTCTTTGTAAAGGATGGTTGGGAAGAATCTAGTAAATAATAAACATTTATTTCCCTTTCCTCTGACGTAATTCCTCAGAGGCCATAGGTTGCATCACCTTTTGGAAAAGTAAAAACTATAAAGGTATATATTTAATAATATGGTTTTTATCTGAGAATATTACTGAGGGAAATAATTTCAGAAAATCAGTTTCTGCCAAAGCAGTGGTTAAAAATAGCCAGAAAATACTATACAGATGGCTAAACAGATCTAACACACTGCTGTGCAGAGACACAGATTAGTCTACCTCTAGGACACTGCTCTTCTCAATAGACATTATCTTTGGATACAAGTAGAAGACCAAGAATTGTGAGGATGAAGAAGAATGAGATTCATTTTTTCTACCCTTTCTGTGTCTTTTTATAAAACTATGTTGAGCTCTGCTGTAGGTTTTGAAACTGAGGGTTTCACTCTGCATACCAATTTGAACAAAGAGCAAGACAAAAGGATGGCAGCAGCCTCCTACCCTGAACACCTCCTCACTCTGTCAACAAGGGAAAGATAAATTAAAGAAAACACCTAAATTCTAAACAGTAACAAATCCTTGGGATATAAATAGGGGGTTTTTTTCTTTCTTCTCTCCTTTATGTTGAAGGCTCCCAGACACCCAAGAGACCAGAGAACTTAGTCTTCTTATTCCTCCAAACCTTGTAAAAACAGCTCTGGTACTGAAACCACAACTTCTCAGCTAGAACAAGTGCTCAGAGTAGGTAAGGGGCAAAAAATGCTCTCTACCCCATTCTGCCTCCCATTTTAAAAGTTACTCCTCTTTAGCAAGTGAGTTTGAATATTATGTTACCTGGCAATAGCTAGGTTCTGTTTCTGAAGAGTTTAAAAGTATTTTCTATTTGTTTTCTGGAACTATGAGATTTGCTGATATATATTTTTCCTATATGACTGAGAATCCACATAAAAATAATGCCCTTTCAATCCCCCCCAAAGAAATGAAGCTTGGTCTTTAAGCAAGTGAAGCATACAAGGCACAGCTGTGATGGGCAGTTGGCCATTTCATGAAGATTACCACTGATTCTGTAAAAAACAGGGAATTTAGGGCACTATTTTGTGAGCAGCTAGAAAACAAACATTTAGTCAAAATCTCAGCAACAGTAAGTTAGAAATTACAGTAACCAAATACTAAATTTTAAATAAAGAGTGATACAAAGTACTAAAAAGAAAAAAGACACAATGTTTTTTGCTTCTGAGATCGGTGCCTATGAACTTCAGAGTACCAGATGCTCAGCTTCTTCTAAATATCTCATGATAAAATGATGAATTCTTGATTATGATTTATGTTTGCTTAGTTTTGCTATAGCCTTTTGATCAAGATTACATGCTGTCCTCCCCCATTCCTAAAAGCTTTAGGCTGAGAAAAACAGAGGCTGAACTCAGGTACATTTTGTACATGTCACACTGCATTTGAGAAGTTTGGGAAAGTGATACTCATGTTAGTCAGTAATATACAGGTTACATAGCTCCATAAGAGCATCCTCTCTTTTCCAAAGCCTGATGACTGGCAAGGTACCTTAATCAGGATTTCTTCAGGAATAAGGAGATGAGAACAAAATCTTCCTCTCAAAAAGTAACTGGCAAAGCTCATTTAGTTATTACAAAGTTTTATGACTTGTGCAAACATAGAGTTTCATCAGTCATAAGGCAAAGAACCTGAACATAGTTCAAGTTGAACTGGAACACTGAAAGTTAGTTTTGGAGTAGGTTTTTTAAAGATTATTACAGGACAGCTGCATTTTTTCTGAAGGGCCATGACAATGATTCTGGAGCTTGCTAACCATTGTTGTAATGTAAGAAATATTTTCTTATGAAAAAGTAAGGACTAACACTGTGGCTCCAAGTCATCTAATGCTTTTATAAATGTAGACTTGACAGTTGAAAAAATATGTTTTTATACTAATTAATCACCTTTGAACCTGACTAAACTAGACTTTTTACAGTCTGAGACAGCACCACTCATTACTGCACACAAGACTGGCATTAAATGCAAAACCTCTAGAACAAAGAAGTAAATTTATTATGGGATTACCAGAATAGAATAAGTGCTTTGAATTATTTATTTTCAACTAACCAGTCAAAGAGAAGAACTTGAATGAGGCAGAATCCAGTAACCTCATGATTTATGTATAAAGAATACCATTTCCTATCATAATTTATGGCATGCTATAAGAATAAAAAAAAAAGTTTGTTAATGACTGAAAGAGAACAAAGTGAGAGAAATCTTGGTTCACCTAATCCACCAAAGTAGAATTAGAGAGATAAAACATAGTAAAAATACTGGTTCCATGACCAAGAAAAAATAAATAAAGTTCATTGAGGGAATTTTCTTTTTTCTAACATGAACACAATACAGGTTTTATAGTGATTGAAAGGAATGAGGGACTTGTCTTTACAAACAAGCTGTGGGCCTGCTGGAAGATAAAACTAGTACTGAGAGATAAAAGAAACAATGGGAAGGATTCCACTGATTGATGAATGGAAAGAAAGAGATTTGTCTTTACAAATAAATGGGGGGAGGGAGGGTGGTTATACATTAGAAGGGAGTCTTCGGTATTAGGTGTTTCAGGAAGTCTGTACCTCTCAAGTACCTCCGCCAATAGGGGAGAGATCCTAGGGGAATGCCCAATGGCCTCTCCCTTTATTTGAATAAAGTAACAGGACTCCTCTGTGTCCTTTTGGGACATAAACCTCTGGTGTTTGTGGATTAATTTTCCTGACATGATAGTAATCACAACTGGAAATTTACCTTTATATCTGCTGACCAGCAAAGAGCTTCTGTTTGGCAATTAAAATCCCAGACAAACAAACAACCCAATACATAGTTTGAACCTAAGTTGTATCTGCACTTAAAAGACCAGCTAATATTACAATCACGCAATTACAGCTAATATTCTTCCTCTACTTTTGTATTTGGATAACGGGATGATATGAAGACTAAAAGCTGAAACAAACCTAGTAACAATTGCAGTGAACTCTAGAGGGTCAACGACCTGTCGGTATCACGCATATAGGCATCTCTAGATTCACCTGTACAACAGTTGAGAACCAAAGCAGCACTGCCTTTCAGGAAGAAAACTTGGGCGGGGCGGGGCCGACGTGGGGTCAAGGCCGGACCGGGGGCCTCCGGCCCTCAGTAGCTGGGGCGCGGAATGGTCTGTGGCGCGGCTCGGCCCACCTCACGCCACCGGGCGTCCATGCTGCAGCCGCATTATTTGACACCCGGTAAAGCATCCAATAGCATCAGTGCGCCTCCAGAGCAGGACCCGGGCTACAGCCCGCACGCGAACACCCACAGGCACGAGTGTACGCACGGACATAGGACGCACCTGGCACGCACGGGGCGATACTGCATGGAAATCGCGGCGAGACCCGTGTGCCCCCCCCTCCCTGCGC
>NW_008236509.1:5556412-5583983 GCF_000691975.1 Corvus brachyrhynchos
GGCGGGAAAGTGCGTGTGGGCCCCGCTGAGGGAGAGCGCCGGCCCCAGCCCAGTTACCATCTTGGCTGTGCTATTCCTACTGCCTTCCTTGTTTCCCTTCAGAAGACATGAGGTTTTCCTATTGAGGTGAAGGGCAGCGAAGTAAAAATTGCACCTCCTTTATGCAGTAATAGCTGCATTTAAATCTCAGCGTTTTGAGTTAAGTTTGTATTACATCTCCTCCATCCCTGTTCTCACACCATGTCCCTGAGTTGCATCACCAGCTTTTTTGGTTTCTATGTATTCTATAAAACTTAGAGTCTCAACCTTACTGGAGATAATTTTTTACAAGAAGACACTAAATTGCACATTCAAGCCTGATGTGGCCCATTTCTATGCTATATGTGTTACAATTTCCCTTTTCTCTAGAGTGTATGCCATGTGGCTCCTTCCCGGCAACAGAAGATTCAAACTTAAAAGGTTTTTATTTCTTTCCTTGTTGCTCTCTGCTCACATTATTCTCTCTGGATTCTAAGTTTTGTGATAGCATCATTCAATTCCTGTAGAATGTTTTGGGGTTAATTTTTAAATTTTTTTTTCCTACCACAATAATCTGGAGGTTTTGGTCCTCCTAAGTTCATTCACTCAAATATTCTAACCTGTATCTAGCAATATCTATATTCTCTTCTCCATTTAGGGATACAAACATTGTTTACTCATCAGAAATTAATTCAACCACTTAACTAGCACAGGTTACAGCATTCCTTCAAAGTTTGTGGCTCCATTTGTGGGCGATATGTACAACAGATTTCCTCTGACAGTAAAGGCAGAACTTCCCCATAGCTGACTGGGGCTTGTAGTGTACAATCTGTGAAAAAAATTACATAATCGCCACCCCTTACTAAAGGCCAGTCTGTACTATAAAGTTGTACTACTTTTTCTTTATCAGTGTAGTTAAGAAACCAAGATGGATACACACTTTTTATTTCAGTTTCAGAATGTTTTTTCCACTATGAAAACATTTTCAACAACCATATATAAACCAAAACATCCATGCATGGGCTCTTATAGAAAGGTGGGCAAAATAAAAATTGCATCCTAACTGGTGAGGTATTCCCCAGCACTTTTTTTAGAGTATAACAGATACTGCTCTTACACAACACGCAGCTGACACATCCAATTGATACCATAAGGGAAAAAAATAAACTTACCTCCTCAGGATAGCTCACCACATTTTGGGTTGATTTGGAACATTTGCAGAAGGTTTGTTGTTAGTTTAAGAAAAGATGCAGAAGCTATAGTGTTGTGTATCTTACTCATTTGTTGGTCTCCGATGCCTCTCTGCACACTGAAGGTAATAGATGAGACATTCCTCTGCACTCCTGCAGTTTCAGAAAACCTGCTAGGAACAGCTTTGCTGAGATACAGCACTATAGGTGTTGCATGGCAGAATAAGCCAGCTGGCTCTTGCTGATCAACAAGTTCTGGAAAACTAAAAGCAAGCTAAAAGAAGAGGTAGAATAAAGTATTTGTTGTTTACTTTCAAGCTTTACTGTAGACATTAAAGTGGATTCATAGAGATTAAAACCAAATCAATACCCTGAAAGTCACCCAGGGAAAAAAAAAAAAAAAGAGAGAGAGAGTATAATAAAAACTATGAACTTAGTAGTTAATAAACAAATGAAATCTGCAAAAAGCAAATGTAGTTCTTCCACTGTAATGGTCTAAACCTTTGTCAGGCTCTAGGGCAGATCTATTTCTTTGAGAAACCTTGGCTGATACCTTTTGACTTGCCCATGAAGTAGAAGAGCAGTATACATTATGCTCCTTCTCTTACCAGCACAAAACAAAGGAGGGCCATTACTGGCTCTCCAATGATAATAATTACAAAATGCAGACAGGAAGAAGAGGGGCTCATAAGTAAAATTACAGATGAAAGAGAATATCACGCTCACTCTTGGAAAAGAGGCTGTCAGCTGCCTGGTACTCAGGGCCATCCTCTGAATTTCTGGTCCACAATCCTCCACAAGGGCTTGCAGAACTCCTGAATTCAAGTAGCTCTCACTGACAATAATAATACTCAGAATGATGGGAAGAGAAAGCCAGGGTAAGGCACTGCTCAGAAACAAGGATTAAATTCTGAGACTAGAAAATTATAAATTATATATGTTATAATTACAAAGCTCCATTTCTAACAATAAGTGGTATGTATGCATGAAACTACCAATAAAACAGCTGGGGTTAAGGTCAACAAAGAGAAGAAAAAATACCTCTGCAAAAGTATTTTAAATTGAATCCTTTACACTGTCAACTGACTAAACTTGATAATTGTAAAATATGATCATATGAGGATCTAGAAAGATAATTCTTTGGTAAATAAGGAGAGTTTGGTCCAGTTTGAAGATCTTTTTAGAGTGCAGATACAATTAAGAATTGATGGCTAAGATATGTAGGAAATGCATACATTCTTAGGCTTCATATGCACAGGCTACATTGGCTCTGAAGTTCATTGAAATAATAATCTACCCTTGTAATCACTGTCTAATGAATATTCTCTTTTGAAATATTTAGTTATATTATGCTATGTCTCACATTTTTCTCTGTGTAAGTTTTTATAAATCTTTTCTTAAGCAGATGAAAATTCTGGAGAGATCAGGATCAAACAGAAGTAGATTTCAGTCTTCTGTCTTGACAATCAACAGAACCAAAATCATGACTTAAAAGCTTAAGGTTGATCTTATGAGTTTTTAGTTAGGTTTTAGGTTTTTAGTTTTGACAGTGAGATTTATTCTCTTTGATAGATGTCGTTTTTCATAAGATAGTCTTTGTCAGAAGAGATTAGGAAATAAGATTTGGTCTTGCTTCATCATAATACATCTAGTCTTGTGAAAATCTTTATTATTCGAGATCTGTAAAGCTTTCAAATTATAGGACCAGGAAGACTGAGTTGTTTTGCCACTAGAACAGGCTATGAGAAAGTCATGCTTTAAATTAATTTTTGTACTTCCACGGTGCTTTTCAGAAAGTCAGATGAAATAGAACCCTAAATTAAAACCTAATTCACCTGTGTTGTTTCTTATGCCAATTATTTCCTTAAGAAATATAGCCACCTCAAAAGTTAACTACAGCCAGTGTTAACTATTGCCCAGAAAGAAAATGAAACTTACTCCAAAAGAAACTCATGAGGTTCAGCAAGTGCAAAATACTGCACCTGAAAAATCCCCATACGTCAATTCAGACTGAGCAGCAGCTCTAGTAGAAAGTACCTGAACATTATGGGAAGCACTAGCTTGAACACCAGCCAACTGTGCACTTGCATCACAAATAAAGAAACCTTAGGAGAAATACAGCCAGCAGATCAAAGCGTTATTAATCCCCTTTACTTGGCATGACTGTAGCTGTACCTGCAATTTTGTGTCTAGCTTTCCCACTTCACACCCACTCAATTCAGGAAAGGTGTTAGAAAATTGGAAAAGGTCCGTAAAATGCTACTCAGGAAGGTCAGGGGTCTACAATAAATAAACGTTGAGAAGTGGAATAAACTAGTTTAATTTAATCTGAAAAATAATCTAAGGTGTTCCAGGAGCCTACAACTACTTGGAAATCACTTGCAAAGATTACAGTACTAAACTCTTTATAGTGCTAAATGATCTTGTTGGTGACAATAGCCACACATGATGGCATGGGAGGTTCAGATTGAGCACTAATAACAAGTTTTTACAGCATTGGTAGTACATCATCAGAACATGTAACCCAAAAAGAGGTGAAATATCTGTCCTTGAAGGTTTTCAAAATATGCCTTGACAAAGCTGTGTCTGACCCAGTCTGGTGACGGCAATGGTAAAGCTTCAGGAGGTTGGACCTGCAATGGTTATAATAAAGGATGTAATAAAAATAAAATGCAAGGGAGTTGGAACCAGATTGATTCAAAACAGGAGGTAGACACACAATTTCAAATTTTAATTAAAATAAACCATAAAGTTAATTTTTCATATCTACAGTGAAGGATTTTGTTGAATATATGTTTATGCAGCTTTTCAAAGCACAAAATAGCAAGATGATATTAAATGTCCTTTCTTAAACATAGTAATTTCTAAAATTCTTGTACAATTTCTAATCAATTTGCAAGAAAATTTTTGATTCTTTAGTGTAAAATGTTGTCTGGATAAGAGCATTAAATGTTTATAGCAGCACCCAAAATTATTTATTTTGCTATCAATTTTTATGTAATACACTTAAATAGTATGAAAAATCAGTGTTTACAGAATTGTTGAGTCCACCTGTCAAGGAGTTCTACAGTACTTAAAGCTCTGCAATGCAAAATTAATCTTGTTCAATATTTGCAATGAAGTTGTTTCCAAATTTTTTGATCTTACTGAAAACAGGGAGAATTTTGCCATAGACACTAGCACAATGATTATCTCTCATGAAGCTGTCAGTCACTATGGAGAAGGTCTAGAAAGCAGATTTTGGAGCATGCTAAAGTGTGTAGTAGATGAATTAAAAAACTGAAGAACATATCTATAAAGATTTTACCTTGTGTTGCTAAGACACAAACTCTTAAAATCTCACTGATTTCCATATTTTAGTATTTCATTTCTATGGTAATTTAAGAGACATTTTCTCTTGGTATAGATAGAATTTTCTTATATCCGTGAAATTGACTGTGTTTTCTGACTGATATAAAGTGTTTGGGACTCAATTCTGTAGCTCACTGCAATTGCATGCTTACTTTTAAGCTTAAAGATTACTTTTATAGATTTATGTTTGCATCCTGATCTTTTCCCTGAATGGAGTTAGTTTTCCAGTTTGGGATTAGTTTATTGAGCTAACATGAGAAACAGAAAGAAACTTTACAGCTCGTATGTTTAGTAAAATTTAATTTCCCTCAGCAAAGAAGCTCAATTTTGTTGTTAATATTTGGGTCAAACATTAAACTAGAATTCTAGAATTCTAAAGAGTTCCTCATTCTTGTGCATGGTATACACTGGATTCCTTGGAACATATCTATATAGAAGTGAAAAAATGAGTGAAATGTCCATTGCTAAAAAACTCTTACATAGTGATACAGAAAGAGTATAAAGAAAATACTAATGTCAAGAAACAGGTGAAGAGGAAAAAGCAGCGTTTTAATAGCAGCATGCAATTTACATGCCTAAAATTTTTCAGGTCGGCAAACTTCTACATTATGATATTTTTCTCTTTTATTACACATCTCAGTTTTCTTATTTCACATTTTATCTGAAGCAAACAGCAAGAAAGATTATTCTCTAACTCTGCAGTACCAGCTATCAAACTGCTGCAATATTATATTTCTGATTAACAGCCTAATTTTTCAAGTAAGGAAGAAAATAATCAGCCAGACTAATAAAAATCACTGTCAGTGGTGAAACTATCCATCATCTAATTTGTTTTCACCGTGTAGACCTATTTTGCAGATGTGCGGGTTGTTTCTTGAGTATCATGTTCTTAGTACAAGGAGCTTCAAGAGTTACAGTGCTAGATGCCTTTAGAAATAAGATGTTGACATAGTCCTTAGCTGCATAGTCTAAATCTACAGTTCAAAAAAAAAAAAAAAAAGCTACCATTTAGGCATTTCTTGCTAGATTTAGGAAGAATTTCTTTTCTTGTCTCTAAGATTTGGTCTGCTGGGTCATCAGCTCATTGATTTAGAGATTAACCCTCTATTGCTGCTTAGTGCAGTTTTGACAGCCAAGTCTTTCATCACCTTCAAGCTAGTTTTGTGTAGAACCTCTTCGTTCTTATTATTTGGATTTCTTTGGCCACATATCTGCTTTTTTTCCCAACTGCATTGTTTTACCCTCTCCCACAAAACAAAACAACACCACCATTAAAAGGAGCAGCAAGAAACCCCCCATCTTTATGTCATTAATCTATTTCCACACTTCCCACACATATCAAGATGGAAAAAGTATGGCAAGAGTATCTGAGCTTGTCGTACTACTTCCACAAGAATGGGAAGTGAAATTCATTGTTATAGTTCATTCAGGAAAGACAATTTTTCCACTATACTTCTTTTCAGAACTCAGAATAGCAAAGTCCAAATCCACATCTGAAAGTCCTAGGATTACAATAATACAATCAAAATAGTTCAACAAAAATATTAGGCTATCCTCTGAGCAGCATCTAGCACAGTGATGTATTGTTACTGCATAACAATGTCAAACCTTTCCTTTCCAACTTGTGTAAAACACTGAAGTTCAAATATGGTAACTTTAGATATAGCTCACAACATGCCTGCATTCTTTGTTGGCCAACCTATCATCTTCAAAAGCAAAAGGAGTTACTGAGAATTGCTTAGTTTTTCATAATTCATATTTCTTCATTGCAGCACCCTCAATGAAATTGAGGTGCTTCAGGGTGTTTCAACTAGCATCTTCACAGAAACTTCTCTCTTCAGCATCATGTTCACACTCAACTTTGGTCCTATTTCCTGTTATATTACAAGATTTTTTCATGACTGCAAAATCCTATGCCAGGTGCAAGGTTCTCATTCCAGCTTTCCATTAGAAATATGGAATGTATTTGCTCTGACAGTGACATCTTATGGATCAATGCCAAACAAGCTGCAAGCCCACATGCATGTTTACCATACATCAATCACCTCCCCATCATCTTGGAAGAAACATACTGAGGTAAGATTATCCTGTCCCACAGACTTCTGTATGCCACCACCACAAAACTTGCCTGCTGGGCTACACCAGGTGAACTCCCACAAGACTCATGCCTTCCAGCATTAATCCTAAAGACTATGTTTTGCAGTGAAATTAGCATTGTGCTTTCTGGCCTAGCAAGCCAATATGCTGAACTGCAAAGAACTATTCTATTGCACAACAATAAAATAAGCAATAGTAATATTGCAGATGCTGTTTTATAAAATTGTTTTCCAAGAGTGTCCTTAACATCCCATCCAAGTGCAATAACATGGTATTAAAAAAAAAAAAAAAAAAAAAAAGGCTTTTTCCATTATAGGGCAAAAGTACAGTACTTTGTTCCATACCTGTGTATTTTATGTAGATTTTCCAAATACTTGAGACTGATACACAACTGGGGTAATATTTTCTAATGTAATGTATTTTTGATCACAAATTGCTTTTAATTTGGTTCATGATTTATCAATGTCTCTGAAAATTTCAAATAATTTTTTAAAAGCGTATGTATTTATGTCTAAATGAAGAAAAAAAAATGTTTCAAGATGTAAATGTAGTTTTGTTGCATTTGCAGCCCAGAAAGTCAAAGCAATGCAATACTGCGTGATCCCTAAGGTTCCTGGGGATTGGTAAGGGAACCAGTTTGCTGCCAGGGTCTACCCCAAAGAAGAGAGACTCAAATTCCATCCAACTTCGACAGAGAAATAGGGAAAATGGTTGCTCCTTCCCAAAACTGTTTTCTACAATTTGGATTACTAGGCCTGATGGGAAATTTGTAACTGTTGTTTTATAGTTACTAGCTTTTGAGTTGGGATTGGGTTAATAGAGGCGCGAAAGAATGTGGAAGAGAATTGGAGTTCAAGATTAGGATAAAGTTCATAAGGCTTTTGTCTTGCTTCATTAGGGACAGTTGATTATCTTAATTTCATATAACACAAATGACAGAATATGGTATTCATAAGTAGAAGTACTGAATAACTGAATTTTATCATCTGTTTAAATTCAGGCTGAGATTTCAGTCTTACTTCATCCTACCGGCTACATTAATTTACGTTACCTTGCAGACCCAAATTAACAGAAAGCTGGAAGTATATGATATCTTCAATTTAAGTATAACAGGTTATTTACCTTTAAATTGGTAGGTCAACTTAGGATTCTGTATTTCCAAATCCATTTTTAAAAGGCTTTCATGTGAAATAAATTTAACAGCTATTCAATACCTGATTCTATACAACCTGAAGGAAGTGTCAAACCTGTCAAAGTGGAATTACATTTATTTTACTGAAGATTATGGTTGTAAATAAAGGTAGTAATAGTATATATACAGACACAGCTTTCAAAGTTTACTTTTTCTTTTGTATTAGGTAAGATTCTAGCCATACTAAATGTTTAGAAAAAGCAGCGTTTTTGTAATGTAAATATTATTCCATTAATGCAGACTTATACTGATTAATTACAAAATGCTTCATTGCTCTTAGTAAGTTATGTCAGTTACTCTGAGAATGTGTTCCTGTAATTAAAATCTTATTTTAAATGGTGTTGTGTAAGAAAGTAGCAATCTTAGCAATTTATTTACTTGCATGCATTGAAAATTATAGATCTGGTTGTGCATGAAGAGACATTAGTTATCAGTTCTATTTCCATGATTGTCACAAAAATAAAGCAGAAAAAGATCAATTCATACTTACTTCTTGCTTGTATGTAGCTTTGTGATTTCACATGTTCTAAAATGCTACAACAGCCTATTCAGCAGTGTTCAACCATTTGTACTGCTCTGTAAGGGAGGGTTGTTCCTGACTACTACTGCTGCAGAAGTAACAAAAACTGACTTACTGTACTGTATCTTATTTCAGCATAATTTTGACCTCAAGAGCAGAAAGATATTTGTCAATCTCAATACATCCAAAGCAAATTCACATACTCATTTTAATGTCTTGTTTTTAAAATTTATAAGAAAGCTTTTCTCTTTAAATCAGTAGATATAATTTCCCTCTCTGAACTGAAAACAAAAGATATATAGTACTTTTTTAAGGTGTTGTCCAAATCTGAGGACTGCAATTTCTCAAAAGGAAAATGCCTGTTCACATCAGTCTATCTATCCCATGCTTCTTGTTTCGCTGTTTATCTCAAAAGCACATACTGTTAGCATCACAAAAGAGCTTGATGGCTTTATGATGAGTGTCCAGAGGCTTAAGAACAGTGGCAAAACATTTATTTTAAATTATTGTTGAAGCATTCTTCTCTGTTTTATTCCTTTAGAAGTGTAAAGCATATTCCAGAAATACTGTATAAGTTGCACAGTTGCAAATGTCACTGGAACCAGATCATTCAGTTCCCCAAAACTGTATAGCAGAATACTCAAAGATAGGTCCCCAGCACAGAATGTGTGGGGGAAAAGGGGATAACTCAGCAAATGTACCACTTGCCCCAGCCAGCATGCTCATGGGGAAAGTAGGTAGGTATCAGCCATTCTACCACCTATTTTAAACTTCAGAGAAGCAATGTCGTATTTTTGACTACTTCAGGAAAATGTTTTGCCAGATCACTGGTAACACCAAAGTTTCAGGTTCAATTAACTGGTCTAACTGAAGCAAGACATGCTGCAACCAAAGGCAACAAATGGTGAGGTCCTTATAGAGAGGAAGCAGGATCACTACAAACCGAATGTTTTAAGAGAGGCAGCACAAATGAAAACAACAATTTAACCATGAGCCCACCATGGGCCTGTTTAGCCTGGAGAAGAGATGGACGAGAAGGGATCTTATCAATGCATACCAATATCTTAAGGGCAGCTGTCAAAAGGATGGGGCCAGACTCTTTTTAATGATGCCCAGCAACAGGACAAAGGGTAACACAAACTGTAACACAGGAAGCTCCATTTGAATATGAGGAAAAACACCTTACTGTGAGGGTGACAGACCAGAGGAACAGGCTGGCCAGAGAAGTTGTGGAGTCTCATTCTCTGGAGATATTAAAATCCTGCCTGGATGCGATCCTGTGCAACTTGTTCTAGGCTTCCCCTACTTTTGGGGGAAGACTGTACTAGGTGATCTCCAGAGTTCCTTTCCAACCCCAACCATTCTGTGATGCTATTAAAACCCCTGTGTTTATGCTTTTAATGGTCTTACAGAATTTTTTCTGAACACTCTGACAGTCTTCTATTTCCAAATATAATATTTAGTACTGTGTAGTGGTGCTTCAGACAAAATCATACTTCTTTACATATATATGTAGGAATATATACATATACATGAATGATATATACATATACATAAATAAAATTGCGTATGTATGAGAGATTTGTCATCCCTCCAAGCAATCATTCTGTTTATATTAACCAATGTTGTAAAGGCAATGACAATGAAAGCCATCAATTTTGTGATTAGGAATTAATTGACAGAAAGCAGCAAAAAATGTGTCAAGGAGTTGTGCAAGCCTGGTACTCCATGTTGATTTTACTATTTAGTATGCTGCACCCTAGCAAACAAATTCATTGCCCAGTATTTATGGAATAATTTATAATAGCATCCAATGCATATTTTTCAAATGTAAATGTAGCTTCTGAATAAAAGATGGTTCCCATCACATGACTGGATGTGTATGACAAAAATGCTTCCACTCACATCATAATGATGGAGCTATAAAAGAAACGTTGGCAGAGCTGCTCCCTCAGCCACAGCCTGTCTCCACCTTACGTCTAACAGTCAGAGCAATTGATTCCATCCCAACCAACAGGAGGTCAATTGTCTCTATTTTTTCTGGTCCCCAGCTGTAACAATTCACAGAAATAATGGCTTGTTAAGAAACATGAGGGGGTTTTTTTGTTTGTTTTAATTCATTTATACCACTATCCAAAGTTATCTGTTACTATTTTTAGTTGTATTTGCACTGTAATACTGACATCCCTGGCCAATATAAATAGCACCAGGTTATTTTCGGCTGAATAGGACTTGGTTATTAAATACCTAAACAGAAATATTTTGGAATAAAGCAAATAAATCTGACTGTTCATTGTCCAGTGAAACATTGGATATATTAGAGATCATGGTACTTTGGTACCACACATTTTATATTTAGGCCTATTCTCCTCAGGTAAGGAGAGAAGGCAATAATACAACTAAGTGTAACATAGCAGCAAAAGAAAACTAGCCTGAAAATAAATATTACAAAAAAATAGTGGTAAGCAGATATTTAATTATTCTGAAGACATCTGCTTTTCAGTTGCCAATAAAATAATCAAGTAGGATTTCTTGGCATTTTAAAATTGAACTAAATTCTGGATATTGCAAAATAGAGATTCCCTTTTTTTACTAGCGCAAATTTATACCAGTGATAAACATACCATAACAACATAATAATACTAGCACATAACAATATAATAATGATGTCGTGATAAGCAACAGTAAGAACAAATCATATATCTGTTGTATGGAGGGTGAGAAGCGGAGGAAATTCACCCCATTAAAGTTCAGCTGATGCTTTAAGCTTAGGAGGTTGCAAGACAACTACCCTTTTAGAAAAGCAGAAATAAATGGTATGAGAAATAAGGTAAAAGTAAAATTTGTAGTAAAGAAAGATTAGAAATCCATTTCCTATTTGCTGATCGCTCATGGAAGAATTCATTGCAAAAGGAGAAAAGAAAAAAAGAAAACTTACTTATAAAACAATACATAGTGTATTCATGTTCTGAGCAAAATGTTGCAAAGACTGAATAACCCTAAGATAACAAATGTAAATGTAGCTTGACAAATCTAGCTTGACAACTAGCATTGTCAAGAATGGTTACACAGAGTTAAAGTTTTTCTCTGCTCCTTTAAAGGATATATGGCTCTGGTATCCCTTTTTTTCTTCTCCCTATCCCTAATGAAAAACCTCAGCATACTCTCTGTAAACTGCCTGTCCTGTTAGAAACGTACACATAAAAAAAGACATTAATCCCTATTGCTACAAACATTATGTATCTGGACCTCTTCCCTGGTGACATGTGGCAGGAAAAATGATAGTAACATGCATCAGTTCATCTTGATGCTGATGAATTGTTCTGCAGGAAGGGAGACGCAGCGGGGAAAGTGTTCATGCTGCAAAAAGGAGCCTGTGTTTGCAGAACAGAGCAGCAGGTGAGAACCTGAGTAAACAAGGAATGTGGCCTTGGATGGTTGAACCTTTTTCTGTCTTTTATTTCTGTCATTCTGTCAGTACTGGAGAAATAAAATGTGCAAAACAACGCTTGAGTATGGTGGGAGGAAAATGTTCACTGATACCTCTGTGCAATAACTGTCTCTTTGAATATGAGGCACTTGTCTGTTTTATGATGATGCTTTGAGATACGTATTTTGAGAGAGGCATCAGGAAAAGGAAGCATGCTGCAACTGCCTGCAGAGTCTTATATTTATTTCGGATAAATCAGTTAATTATTTATCTGAGTTATTTGTGCCACGGGGTATTTCTTTCAGTGTAAGGAAGACTCAAGGATGACTGATAAAAAAAATTGAATGCTCAGAGAACAGCTCACCGGTAGTACTGTTCTTCCTCCTTCCCAGGGGATTGCTCACACTAGCTCTGTGTTTGTGGAGCTGTATCAGCCTAGCACCTAGAGCGTTTTATGCACAGAAATGGATTTATTCTCAGAAAAAGTAAGAGACAGAACTTGAAGTACCCATGAAGTATATCGATGTAGCCTCCCTTTCAGGCCTGGATAGAGAGAACAGCACAAATACCACAAAGGTAACATGACAATAACATGGATGTAGATTTTACAATTGCTAAGTGGGCTGGATGCAGACTATCACTTGCAGAAGGCAGTGGCTGGTAGGAGCTACTCCACTTCTTTATTTTTTTTTTTAAGGCAGAAGGTGCTGAAACCAGAAAATAATCCGGTTACAAGTAATTGCAAGGAACAATTTAAAAGCTGCATACTGTCATGATCCATAAGTTTTGTCCTCTAGGGGTCAACAAGGCCCTGTTTTAACAATATGTGGAGTAAGGGACAGACACAATATTAGGGATACTATCATTTTCAAAAAACTCAAATGTTTCCTTTCTGAGCCTTCCTGGCCTTGGACCTATCTGTCTGCACCCTACCCACACCTGGGCATTCAGTCCCAGGTTTTCCTCCCCTTTTCCTTGGTTGTTAATGGAACTGCATCTACCACTACCAAACAGCCACAAGTATTAGGGTGAAGGTTCTGGAAAGTATAAGAAATAATTCAAGTCTCTGTTCTCCCAAAGCCCATTTCACCCCAATTAAATATTTATGTGACCACAGGAGAAGGTATTTGATGTCATGTTATTCCAGCTGAGTGAAAATTGTTACTGTGATAAAACATTTAATAATTTATACAAAGCAGTGGCTCCTAGAATAGCTTCTATAAGAGAAAAAAAAGAAACAGCTGATAGGAGACACCTGGAATTTTGGAGTTTTACTCTACACTATATGAGACATAGCACTCCCACTATCACAGACAGCTATGGGAGCTTCTGCATTCTTCAATTCTTGTCCATGACCCACCCAGCTGCTTTGCTAAAGCAGAAGCATTGGTATGTACATGCTTAAGGCATTAAGAAATTTTCCTGAGGATTTGTGCTTTGTGTGAGTTATGTTCAGCTGAGGGGTTGTGTAAGCATTCTAACAGCACCAGGCTCCAGCAGCCAAATAGACAAGAGGATGCCCACTGGTAGGGCTGGGGTTGACCTGGGTACATCTGCTTACAGAAGAAATTTGGCTGGATTGATGCCATATGTGGTGCTGAGAAGCTCAGAAAGGAGGTTAACTTCCAATTTTGATCAAGTTATCTGCAATATCTTTGCAAAAATCTCCCTTGCATCTCTCCAATGCCATTTTTCCTGTAAGTATCTACTGAGAGAAAGACAGATTTGGAGAGCAAAATAAAATTAAGCTACCTGAATATCATTCGTAGTTACAAGCAAAAGTTGATTATGCACTCACTGACATGCAAGCTACTTACATCTTGTAATGCTGAAGAATTGAGTAAGATCCAAATATGCAGGCTGTAGTTTATAAAGGGAAAGAAAAAAAGAGTAGGACACTATAGAACACTAAATATTAAAAAGCATGAAAAAGAAGATAAATACTTAGGAAAATAGGTTGGAAAGCAATATGTATACATATATATATAAATGAAAGGCAGATAATAAGTTTTTATAGACTTTATTGTCTGCTTTATGCTTAATATTTTGAATAATCAGAAAACATGGTGTAATCTGACCCTTGAAAAAAAGCTGTTGATAAGCAGCCTCTTCCCTTGTGAAGAGAACACTAATTTTAAACTCTTTTGAAAGATTAGAGCGGTAAAAAAATATGAGTTTTCATAAATTGTGGATTCATAAACTCCTTGTCAAAGGAAGATAGTAAGTAAAAATTGGATTAGGGGAAAATGTTAACACTGAGGTTATACGTAACTACTTTAGAATCTTAATGTCAGTATCCAGAGGGAAAAAATTGTCAGACCTAATTAAAAAAAAAGGAATTATACACAATTCAGTTAGTGAAAGACTGGTAGTAGAGAACTGGAATCATATTCTTAGGCCTGATCTTCTCTAGAGCTGAATTTGGATTGTACAATAGTTAACTTTTATTCCTTTTAATTCTTTTTAAAGATTTATGAAAAGTAATGGAAGTGGGAGAAAGAAAAAGGGTCTAAAAACTAATTCTGTGAATACATATCATACTGGAATATATTGCTCTTTTCCCTTACAAGTTTTCTGTGATGGCAAGTCACTCATTTAAATCAAACTTCTACGCAGTCCCTATAAATAATGTAAGATCTAACTCTATTTTTCTCCAGTCTCCAAAATTAAATATTTCATTTTTATAACAGTGTAGATACCTCCTGATACAGTAGCTTTCCTACAGTCCAGATTCTCTCATCCAGAAATAAGTGAGAATTCTTTTAAAAGTTAGCAATTCCAGAGATTTCTTTTCCTGGTATGTTCTGGTATGCCACTGCACCAGCTCTAAATTCCTTAAAAGTAATAAAATTTATAGAACCAGTGCATAAAAATTATTAAATAGTGGTAGATTTTATACCTATTATAATTTATTATAAATAGGAAGGTTAATGTATCATTTAAATTGTCCCTTTGGGTTTCTGCCCATCCTATTGTTACACATTCTGAAATGGGCATTTCTATAACTGCTTCTAAACACTGGATCTTTGTCCATTAGTTGGATGAAGACCGTCTTGGGAAATGCAAAACCAACTCATTATCAACTAGGAACTCACAAAAATTAACTGTATCAAAATTATTTCCTTTTGGACAGACTTCAACAGATGTATCCAATTTAAAAAATCCTCCACAGGTTTTTTTTTCCCCTTTTTTCCCCTACTCTTCACTACATGAAACTATGCAAGAAGGAGAAACAAAAGTCCCAGGTTTCTAACCATGAGGTAGGGACTGACTACATGGATCAATCCCAATGGAAAGTCAGTTCAAAGGCAAAGAAGACGCAGATGGCTTTCTATTATAAATGCGGACATTCATGTGGAAAGCATTTAAGATATTTTTTTGACCTTTCCCAAAAGACTTTACTTATACAAGGTTACTTGAAAAGGGTTTTCAAATAGGAGTCTTTCAGAGATACTTTACAGTAATTTACTCCAAAACAAATCAATAACATGGTTTATGCCATCAGTGTAAATAGCTAGGAAAAACACTGACCCAGGTATCACCAGTGGATAATTTTTAGGACTACATACAGATGAACATGTGTGTGCACAGCACATATATTTGCTCATTGGTGACAGAAACTGGTATCCACCTTATGCCACTTTAGCATACTTTATTACAGCAAAAAATAAAACTCTAATGGACAAAATTTTGTTTCCTTTAAAATGGCACATTTCCCTTGGATAGGTCTGTAAATAATATAAGCAGGAAATAATATCTGCAGTGTTAGTATGAAGACCATCAAATTTAAATAATTCTGTCTGGAGAAGGGCAGTAGCCATGGGACTGCTGGTGTCCTGGCAAACCAGAAAGCTTGTGGCACTTAGTACAATAAGAAAATAAGACGCACCAAATCCCATGAAAATCTTTTCAGCCATACAAACTTTTCTTCTGTGTGTAAATCTGCAGAGATCTGAGGATGTGCTGGAGGTGATATGGTCGAAAGCAATGTCAAAGATCAGAAAAATAAAAGATGTTGCTTACTGTCATGTTTTTCATTTTTTATCTGGATATGTTAACACTTAAGTTTTCAGTAAATCTTTCCAAACATACATTTGAATATTTTTTGGAAGTGTTGAAACTTATTGAAGAGATTCCTAATATCCATTTTCACAATTACAACTTAAATCTAAAAGTAGACACCCAAAAGAATAATTGAATCTATTCTCCACATGAAAACTAATGGTATGAAAATTAAGACATGTGAAACACTATTTTATTAAAAGAAAAACTATTTAAGTAAAATGGGAATATAATAGTTATTTCAAAATTAATTTCCAGGTAACAGTGTATGTTTTAAAACTGACTCACTTAAGATAGTAATTGTTGGAAATTAACAATATTAGCTTGAACAGCAGTTACTAGTCTTTGAGAGTTTTCTTGCCTCAAGGCCAAGTGATTTCTACTGCTCTTCAATCCTCTAGATGGAAAATTGTGTGACTATGGGAAGTGAATGGCTCTTCATTCTGCTCTTGTGTTTTTCTTGTCTTTATTATCACTTCAACAGTATCAACTCAATATGATCTCCTTGCTTTATCTGTTGGAAACAGAACCACATTTTTATTTTCCTTTATGTACAAGTTCAATTGCATTTAAAGATGAATGTTGTTCTTCTGTACTCTATATGCATCCTTTTTTAATTGCATGATTGTCAAAAATGTCTTCAGATGGACCTTTGGAAAGAAATCAGTAGGATAAGGTCATGACAACTATTCCCAATACAATTTTTTATTTCCCCAGGTTGCACCAGTTCTTCATAGAGTTCTTTATTAACAACATTTGGGAAATGCCCACTAAAAAATATTTAATCTCAAAATCTTACAAAATAAACATCCTTAAAAATTAACTGAAGACAAAGAATGTAAGTCCAAGTTTTATTATAAGTGCTATGTGCTCCCTGAGGAAAACATCACAAAACCATTAACTTCACAGATGTTTTTCCAATAGTATATGCAGACTAAGAAACCACAGCAACAACAAAAAAAGGAGCCTGTAAAGCATAACAAACTGAAGGTAAAATAATGTTGACTCAGTCAGATATCTCTCCAGACAATGTAGGGGGAAACGGAGTGCCAAAATCTTCCTGCAGATACCCAAACAAAGGCTGAATAAAGCAGAGAATATGGTACTGTAGAGTATATACCAGACACAGTTACTAGAAAGTGTATTTCCATTTCTCTTGCATAAAATACATTGTGATCAAATATCAGCAGGGCCGAGCTGCTCTGCTTATCCTTCAGAGATGTGATATATTAATAGTGAGTCCTAAAATAATCTGTTCAAGTTAAAATGAATCTTTGAAAGCACCATAATTAATAGTACAGTCAATTATGACTAGCTTCATGAAGCTAACTAGGGTAGACAACTTAGAGAACATCCTGTAGAGAAGAATTAACATGGTATATTTATTTTTTAAAATCTTATGAAAAAGAAACACAAATAAACAGAACCTCTCCTTGATAACTCCTGTCCCCTATAAATAGTTCATTTGGCACAGGCACTCAGTCAATCCAAACTTCTTCAGTATTTAATTTTGAAAGTGAACTCCAGAAGGTCTTTATGCAGTTTCAGTGTTGAATGGCATTTACTAGCAGCAATTAAATTCTTAACTTTCCTAACAAGGCTTGAACTGAGGTTTTGGAGTAGGAGAGGTATGCTTAATGAATGCCAGCATGATCAAAGCCTTCAATCAGGACAGCTAGAAATAAGTTTGTCTTAAGCTAGGGCTACAGATTGTTGGCAGCATAAAAACTGAAGAATGGCTATCAGCAGAGAGGCATCTAAGACAGATGCAGTCAATAAACACACCAATTCATCTGTTCTGAAGAAGAAAACCAAGAGTCTGCTGTTTTCCAGTACACTTTTATAAACATGGACATCCTGTCCAAATGGAGATACCCTTTCTCCTAGCAGATTTTATTATTTCAGGCAAGGAAGCTCAGGACAAGATAGAGCAGGCCCATCTGTACCTCTGCCCAATATCAAGGACATGACCATGATTCCTTTATGGAAATAGTACCAAACTCCTTTCTCTGTCAAACTGCATAATACTACTTTTCCCTAGGTCTTATCTATGTTATATTTAGCTCATGAGGACTTTGGAACACTGACAATTTCTCATACGAAATGGACAACACTTTCCTATTATAGAGAGTGTCTCATTTTTGGGGGGCTCTCTGGATGTTGATAGGGTGAGGAAAAAAAAGACTACATATAGGCATCCCAGATATTGCTTCCCTCTAAGTGATATGGGAGACATACAATTTGGGCCTAAAATAGTTTATTTATATCAACTGGTTGACCTGAGCCTTCTCTTCTCCCCATTTCTCAAAACAAAGCCAAAAATAACCTGATTGAAGGACTTTCTGACAATTCTTTGTCTTCACAGTTGTCAGTGCTTCTTCATATTCCTACAGAAATCAGGCACTGAAGCACTAGAATATCACAGGAAAGGCATTTCACACACTAGTGACTAGGAGCAGGAAATCATGGAAAACACATGAGAAAACACATCTGGTAAGTGTACAGGCTCGAATCATTGAGTTACTGTACTTCAAAAGAATAAAAAAAATTGCTTGTGATTCCCAAGCTGAACCTCGGCTATGGAACTCATTTATAAATAGTCAATGAAAACAGACAGAGAAGGACTAGTGAGACACACTGTCCGGAAACCAGTTTCAACATTCTGTGAGGTAAGAAACAGGGAACTGCGAGGAAATTTTCCCACATTTTTCCACCTCCTAAATGATTTAAAATAATAATCCAATTTCATCCATATATTTTTAATTCATGGGCTAATGGAATGTTTGATTTTCCTTTAAAACTTCCTAATGAGAGAAAAAATTGTATTTTAAACTCTCACTAGAGGGAGCTCTGAGTTTATTTATAGCTAGGAAAGTGAGCACTGGCAAGGATCTCTGCATTTGTTTTGGTACAGTTTAACAGTCTGAATGAATATGTTCCTCTTTATTCAACTATTTTACTAGGCAAATCAAATGGAAAAAACCCCAGACTAATATACAAACAAACCAAAAACCCACCATAGAGTTACTCAGCTGTTCATGGGATGCCATGAAAGTTTACAGGTATATTTCTAGTTCTCTGGATAGTTTTGAGGGTTTTTCTCCATGATTCAGAGACAAGCCCCTCCTCCCCCTACCCCTCATTTCATTTTTACGCTGCCTCAGCCAGAAGACATGACATTTTATAGACACCGTAACATAGAACTTTGCTGTGCAAAAGCACCCCAGATTTGCCAAAGAAATCTCATAGGGATTCACAAAAATACCATATGTTATCAGATTATGTACTTCTTTGTTTCTGATGGATGTTTTTATGTCCCCAATTATCTTTAACTATTCATAAGCATATACATAATCAAATAACGTGAATTCCAATTAATTCATGTTTCAACTATTCCACAAATTTTCAAATGTTGTCTGCAAAATGTAATAGGAAGATAGAAAAGACCAGTTCTTTTTCCCCAAGTTCCCTAAGCTTGTCTTACCAAGCACAACTTTTGACATGATTTTTACACAAAACTTTTTTCTGTGTTACACCTTGAGTAGCAAATATTATGAAATCATAATACTTCATATATCATCATAGAGTAATTTGTGTTGGAAGGAACTTTAAAGTTCACCAGCTGTATCCGATCCAAAGGGAGGTATGTTTACCTCCCTGAGTCCAGGTAAGAGACATTACCAAGAAACCCTGCCGCTTGGTATGACCCACTGATTATTACCTGCTACCATTTTTCCAGGTGGATACTGATGAAGTCTGAAGGCTGGATACTGAAGAAGGCTGCAGACAACCAAGTGGGACTTCAGGGCTTTGGGACAACTGGTCAAGAGATATGAAGCACAAGTTGTGTTCTCTTCTGTTCTTCCAGTTGCCAGTTGTCAGAGAATGATGGGGCAAGAAATAAGAAAATCATGCAAATGAAAAACTGGCTTAAGGACTGATGCAACCAGCAGATTTTGGGGGTTTTTATCATAGGTTGGTTAATATGCCACCAAGCCTGATGACAACAAATGAGGTCTGCTTGTCTCAAAGGGGAAAAATTATTTTAGCTCAGGAGCTAACAGGGCTCATTGAGAGAGCTTGAAACTAGATTTGAAGGAATGTGAGGACATAGCCAGGCTCGACAGAAATAAGGTGTGGAAAGGATCATAAAAGGTTATATCTGCAGTGAATACAAGCATCTAAAGATATAAACAAAAGATAGGAATGTCGCGTGTCCCTTTGCACCCCCATGGGAAACAAACTGGAGGAACTAGAGATCTTTGTGCAGTCACAGGGCTTTGATTTCATTGCAGTTACAGAGATGTGGTGGGGTAGCTTGCATGACTATTTTTGTGAAGTGCTACACACTGATTAGAAGAGACAGACCAAAGAGGTGCAGTGGTGGCAGAGTTGCCCTGTATCTAAGGCAATATTTGAAATGTATTCAGCTCTATCCTGGAGTGGATGATGAGCAAGTCAAGAGATTATGGGTAAGGACAAAAGAGCAGACTAGTAAGGGTGACACTATTGTGGGTGTTTGCTACAGGCCACCTGATCAGGAGGTGGAAATGGATGAAGTCTTCTACGGGCAACTTGAAGTAGCCTCAAAGTCACAGCACTGGTTCTTATGAGGGACTTTAACTGCCTTGACATCTGCTGGAGAAACAACACAGTGAAGCACAGTCCAGGAGGTTCCTGGAAAGCACTGATGACAACTTTCTGAAACAGGTAGTAGAGGATTCCCCAAGGCGTAGCATGTTGCTTGACCTCATACTAACAAATGGAAAGCCTTGTTGGAGATGTGAAGGTTGGGAGCAGCTTTGGCAGTACGGATCATGTGATTGTGGAGTTCAGTACTGGACAAAGAGGAAGCAAGGCAGCAAGTAAAATTACAACCACGATCTTCAGGCGAGCTAACATTAGCCTCTTTAGGGATCTCTTGGCCCTGCAGGGAAGAGGGGTCCAAGAGACTGGTTGATATTCAAGGACCACTTTCTCCAGGCTCAAGAATGATGCATCCCAATGAGAAAGGAGTCAGGCAAAGCAGTGAAGAAACCTGTGTGAATGAATAAAGAATTCCTGTCAAACATAAGCAGGAGATACACAGGAGATGGAAGCAGGGTCAGGTCACTTGGAATGCATATAGAGAGGTTATCAGAGTAAGTAGAAGTGAAACAAGGAAGGCCAAGGCCCATCTGGAATTAAATCTGGGCAAGTATGTCAAGGACAACAAGAAAGGCTTATTCAAATGCATCCATAACAAAAGGAGGATCATGTGGCCTATTATTAAATGGAGGGGGGCCCTTGTAGCTGAGGGCACAGAAGAGGCAGAGTTACTGAGCGTCTTCTTTGCATCGGTCTTCACTGACATGGCTAGATCTCAGGAGTCTCTGTCCCAGGTGCCCAGGGTAAAAGAAGGTCAGAAAGAAGAGATTTCCTTGTTCAAGGACAATTGGGTTAGAGAATGCTTAGACAAACCTGACATCCACTACTACATGGGCCCTGACAGGATGCATCCACAAGTGCTGAGTGAGTTGGCAGACACCATAGCTAGGCTGTTCACAAACATCTTTGAAAGGTCTTGGTGATCAGTAGAGCTTCCTGAGAACTGGAAAAAAAAACACTGTCACCCTGGTCTTCAAGAAAGGGAAAGAAGGAGGACCCAGGGAACTACCTACAAGTCAGCCTCATCTCAATCCTTAAAAACGTGGTGGAGTACCTTCTTCTGGAGGCCATCTCTACCCACATGGATGACAAGGTGATCAGGAGTAGTCAGCATGTATTTACTAAAGGTAAACCATGCTTGTCCATCCTGATTGCCTTGTAGACTAAAAACTACCTGGATGGATGAGGGGAGAGCAGTGGATATTGTCTAGCTTGACTTCAGCAAGGCTTTTGACACTGTTTCTCACAACATCTTCATAGTCAAACTCGGGAAGTGTGGACTGGAGGAGCAGACAGTTTGGTGGATTGAGAAATGGCTGAACAGTGGATCCCAGAGGGCTGTGATCAGTGGCACAGGGTCTAGTTGGAGGCCTGTCACTGGTGGTGTCCCCAAGGCTCAATACTGGTCCCACTATTGTTTAATTTACTCATCAATGACTTGGGCAAAGGGGCAGATGCCCCCTCAGCAAGTTTGCTGATGACACAAAGATGGGAGAAGTGGTCAGTACCCCAGCACAGCCTTTCAGAGGCACCTTGACAGGTTGGAGACATGGGCAGGAAAGAAGAGTCTCAAATTCAATGAAGAGAAATATAGGGTCCTGCACATGGGGAAGAATAACTCCATGCACCAATACAAGATGGGGCCTGACCTGCAGGAAAACAGCTCTGAGGAGAAGGACCTGGGGTCGTGATGGACAGCAAATTGTCCATGAGCCAGCAGTGTGCATTATGGCCAAGAAAGTCAGTGCTATCCTGGGGTGGATTGCAAGCAGGTTGATGGGGGGTGATCCTGTCCCTCTATGCAGCCCTGGTGAGGCACATCTGGAGTGCTGCGTCCAGTTCCGGGTTCCTCAGTACAAGAGAGCCATGGAGCGGGTCCAGCAGAGAGCTGTGAAGATGATTAAGGGACTGGAGCATCTAAACATCACCTCCTAAGGGCACAAGAGCAGGTAATTCCAAAATGTCACAAGTTAAACAGAAAAGGCAGATGATCATCTTGGCTGAACAGGGATCTTCTCTTGGAAATAATGCAGAAAAGGAAGGTGTATTCGCAGTGGAAACAATGTCAGGTTACATGGGAAGAATACAGAGATGCTGCTTGCTGCTGTAGGAAGAAAAATCATGCAGCCAAAGCTCAATTGAAGTTGAAGATGGCCAGAACTGTGGGAGACAATAAAAAGAGTTTTTCAAATATATTAATGGCAAAAGACAGTGTAGAAATAACATTGACCCATTGCAGGATGAGGATGGTAACCTCACAAACAGGGACAGAGACAAGGCAGAGGTGTTTAATGCATTCTTTGCCTCCTTCCTCAACATGGATCACTGACCAAGGGGGTCTTCAGTGCCCTGAGCTGGAGGGCTATGACTGAGAGAATGATCAGCTCCCAGTCAACCCTGATATTTTGCAGGGGGCCTGATGGGATTCACCCAAGAATCGTTAAAGAGCTGGCTGATGTCATTGCAAAAACTCTTTCAGTGATTTTTGAGCAGTTTTGGGAATCCAGAGAGGTCCCCAGCTGACTGGAAGCTGCTGAATATTGTCCCAATTTTCAAGAAGGGCAAGAAGGAGGACCCTGGAAATTACAGACCTGTCAGTCTCACTTCAGTCACTGGTAAAATTATGGAGAAGATTATTCTGCGAGGTATTGAAAAGCATCTGAAGGACAACGCAGTCATCAGTCACAGACAGCATGGCTTCTCATGAGGGGAAAGTCCTGCTTGCCACAGTTAATTTCCTTTTATGACAAAGTAACCCACATGGCTGATCAAGGGAAGCCCATTGATGTAATCATTTTGGATTTCAGTAAAGCTTTCGATACTGTCTCTCACAGTATCCTTCTGGACAAAATGTCCAGCACACAGCTGGATACGTGCATCATGTGATGGGTGAGCAACTGGCCCATGGGTTGTGCGGAAAGGATTATAGTGAATGGGGTGATGTCAAACTGGGGACCTGTCACAGGTGGGGTTCTGTAGGGCTCCGTCTTCATAAATGACTTGGACACAGGACTGGAAAAGATACTAAGCAAGTTCACACACGATACAAAACTGGGAGGAGCTGTTGACTCCCTTGAAGGCAGGGAGGCCCTGCAGAGAGACCTCGACAAATTAGAGTGTTGGGAAATCACTGATCATATGAAGTTTAACAAGGAAAAGTGCTTGATTCTGCACCTGAGATAGAGGAACCCCAGATGTGGAACCCTGGATATATGGACAGACTGGGGAATGAGACGCTGGAAAGGAGCACCATGGAAAGGGACCTGGGGGTTCTGGTCAGTGCAAAGTTGAATATAAGTCAGCAGTGCTCTGGCAGCCAGGAGGGCCAACCATGTCTAGGCAAAGCATCACCAACCGGTCAAGGAAGGTGATTGTCCTGCTCTGCTCTGCACTGGGGTGGCTTTGCCTTGAGTATTGTGTGAATTTTTCGGCACTGCAATATAATAAAGATACTAAGCTATTAGAGAGTATCCAAATGAGGGCAATTAAGATGGTGAAGGGCCTTGAAGGGAAGTTGTATGAGGAGCAGCTGAACTCACTTGGTAAATTCAGCCTGAAGAAGAGGAGACTGAGGGGAGACCTCATCACAGTCTACAACTTCCTCGTGAGGGAAAGATGAGGGATAGACACTGATCTCTTCAATCTGCTGGCAGTGACAGGACTCAAGGGAATGTCCTGAATTTGCATCAGGGGAGGTCTACGTTGTGTACTAGAAAAAGGTTCTTCACCCAGAGGGTGGTTGGGCTCCAGAATATGATCCCCAGGGAAGTGGTCACAGCCTGCCAGAGTTCAAGAAGTGTTCAGACAGCACCCTCAGGCACATGGTGTGACTAGGGAATGGTCCTGTGCAGGGCCAGGAGTTGGACTCCAAGATCTTTGTGGGTTCTTTCCAACTCGCCATATTCTATGGTTTTGTGAACCTTCTCTAGTGAAAGAGGTCCCTGCCCATGGCAGGGGGTTGGAACAAGATGATATTTAAGGTGTCTTTCAACCCAAACCATTCTGTGATTCTGTGATATTGTGCAAACCTATTTTCCCTGTTGAGTAACTTAATCCAGCTTTTTTAAAAGCTTAGTTCTGCTTTCCCCTGCAGCCAATATTTAAACCAAGGATTGGACTCACCAGGTGCATTTGCTATAATTTTCTTCCTATTTTTACCATAAGTTCTGCTGACATTCTGTTTTCTAGCTCTGTACTTCATCAGACTTGTAGATTAAGCTAAAAATTGAACTTCAACCTGTGTTTCGCCTCAGTTTTTACTACTGATAAGACCTAAAGTTATTTTTATATCCTATTAAGGAATACATCTGGTGCAAGTAGCTTGGTCTGCAAGCTGAAGATTGAGATGCACGTTGAGCTCTGGGTGGGAGTAAATGTGGTAGATTGTCAGGAAGAAAAGCACCAACAAACTATATATCACCAGGACTTTTCCTACATCCTAGATTGAGCCACAAGCAGTGCAGAATCAGCAGTAGAGTATGAGTTAATGAAATTCTTAGTCTCTGTGCTTGGATGTATTAACAATTAAAGTTGGGTAAAGGTGAGCATTTTGGTAATGGTCGAAGAATAGGAGGTCAAAGCATTCTTCTGCTTCTTTCGGGCTATCAGAGTAAAAATACTTTTAATATGATCTGAGATATGAAGACACGCTATGTAAGAAGCTTTTACATACTACTGGTTTCAGCCTGAAGCAAATTGGATTTACATGGTGCTGGACTCACCATTGGTTTGTATAACAATAACAAGAAAACCTATTTTGAAATGCTGTTGAAATCTAAAAAAGATAAAAGGCAAAAAGAAAAATATGGCCAACTACTCCTTTACAGGTTGCCCCATAAATCAGTGTATTGTAATAATTCATTATTTAAGTGCAGTTCTATAAAAACAATTACTTTGTCATATGACCACACACATTTCTTTGAGGAAACTTCCATCCCTCCTGTAATGTCTTTCAGATTCTGCAGCTCCTTGTGAATCACACCTGATAAAGCTGTGGTTATGGGAAGAGACAGCAAAAGGTGCCAAGTATAACCCAGTTCTCAAGCAACTATCTTGTCTGTTATTTATGGAGAAAGTTCTCATGAAATGAAAATGGCTTTAAATCCAATGGAATAAGAAAATACAAGAAACACTTAATAGTTGTGAATATTTTTAATACGCTGTCATTCACTGGTCTGCAAGCGTCTAAAAAGTGGAGAGAATAATAGAGCTCAACAGTGCAGTCACTTCAGCCTCCACAGGCAAATCTGGGAGCACTCCAATATGCACAGACTGACCACCCACTTGAAAGGATGTACCACAGGGTTCCATCTGGAGATTATGGACAGTATGAAGTAAGTGGGAGGAAGAGTGCCTTTGTGTATAAACAAGGGGTTGTTAAATAAGCTCTGTTATACCTGCCTCATTGGTTTACTTAATGGTCACACTAGAAAGACACCAAAAAAGTAAATAATTAAGGCAAAATGAAAGACAGAAGGAAAAACATTCTTTGCAAACTTAAGGAGACTGCAAAATTTCTCAACACTGACATCTGTCACAAACTGAAAAACTGACAAGTCGAAGAGAATGAGCTGCATACACTTCTGGCAGCAGTAAGTCATTCCGGCTGGTTATAAAAGCATTTTGCTTCTGTGCCTCACCAAACTTGCTCTCCCCTGATCGAGCCGCAAACTTCTGCCTTCTCCCTTGCTCTCACTCTGGCATCCATGAAATTCTTGCCAGGGATCCTTCAGTTAACTAACATAACCAAAAAATTAACAGGAGGAAAAAAAGAAGGAAAGAAAGAAGGGAAAAAAGAAGTTATCTGCAGATTTGCAAGCTGAAGCAGCTCAAAAGGCCCAATGCACATAACAGCTGGTGCATACTCTATGCTGCAGGTGGAACCAAACACAGGGAATGGGAGAGAAAGGGGAGGCAGAAGATGTTTCTGCTGTGACTGGGCTGTTTCTCACTTCACTGATACCCACCAGCATCACAAAATCACAAGTCCTATGGACGTGTCGTCTCATAACATTCGTGTCCTTGTAAAATCCATATTGATATATTAATTTGGAGAACACAAAAAATCCCACAGCCAATGCCATAAAATGCCAAAAGAAAATATATTTGCATAAGCAAAACTATTTCGTATAGGTTGCTAGATTTTGAAGATGCAGTGTATCTTTTGCTGAGTAGCTTCAAGTAGTGTCAATAGCATTTCATTTCAACAATAAAAGCCAAATATGTTTCATGACAGTGAATTCTGCCATGGCTCTTGAGATAAATTAACATATACTTATATAGTATTACAATAAACTTCCAAAAATTGTAAGTTCAGCACCAGTTTTACTGGTGAAAAAAAAAGTATAATTAATAGTTATAAACCATATTTTCTCTAGATAGGACAGTAATTTCTCTTGATTTGAACACTGGCAGTTAAACTGTTCCTTGTCTAAATTATCAGTAATTGCAACTAAATTTTGTAGTATTTTCTGATACTGATTGTCCATTTCTGTAATTCAATTCCCTCTTGTTTTCAACCCACTGGTAATGAATAGCAGCAATATACAAATACATAGAGATTAAACTCTTAACTTAAAAGGCAGGAAACACACAGCATCTTGAGACCATGGGTACTAAAGCAGTTTATGAATGAGAAAACTGAGCTTTAAAAAGCTCACCTGACTTACTCAAAGCCACCAAAGCAGAACTGTAGAGCAGTTGAAAAGGGAACCAGGAAACCCTAATGCCTTGATGTAATTGCTAGACCATATGCCTTCCTTTCATAATGTGCCACCTACAGTTCAACAAGCTCGTGCAACCTTCTTGCTTTCAGTGTTTACTAGTTCTCAGAAATCTATTCCAGTGCCACAAGTTCCCTACAATTGCTTCTGAAAATTGAGCTATATCAGCAAGAGCATATTAGTTACTCAAATAAGGAAAACACCCAGCAACCACGGAAAAAACAAGTCATTAATTCCTGTTTCAAATATTTAATGACTTAAATTGGTGTAGTATATAATTCTCATGTCACTAACCAGACCAGAGAGAGGACACTAACATTCATTTAAACATCAGTGTTTGAG
>NW_008236509.1:5584044-5611225 GCF_000691975.1 Corvus brachyrhynchos
AAATAGCCTAGGAAATCATGATTATTCATCATTGAAATGATGATGGCCAACTGTCACTTAGACATTTCCATTCAGCTTGCAAATGGCTGCATTGGGAAAAGTGCTGACCTTCCATGACAATGAGCCCATGTCACCTTGGACAAGAGAACTGGAATTTGTTAGGCCATAAAAAATTAAGTGATCTGAAGCAGTAAGTTATGGCAACAGATTAGGATGTGAGTATGTTGAAATTCAAAATATTGCTAAGTTTTAAAAGTCCCCCAACCCCAAGGTGCCATACATTCAAAGTCAGAATTTAATAAGCCCAAAGGAAGAGCCCTGGGTGTTCGCCTCCCTTGGCACAGTTCTATGTCTCTCTCATTTTCAGGAAGCAAAATGTGGTGAGTTGGCAAGACAGTCTCAGATGACCTAGCAGCTGTTTTCTGAAGCTGTGGAACAATAATGCTAAAGTAAGTGTATGCCCTTGTGTGTTCAGAGATGAGTATCTATGCATATCAAGACAATAAAAGTTCCTTCAAATACCAAGAGATGGCGGATACTTTCAAGATAACACTCCTTTTGGCATTTGTGGTTTGATTTTTCTTGTTTAAAATACATCTTTATTTTTAAGTCATTAGATGGCATATAGCCCACCACAGGGTACAGCACGGAATGAGACCAGAACTTTGGAACAGATGATTTGCTATGGAAGTACCTAGTCTTCATCAATTACATTTTTTGTAGTATTGTGTTTCTTCATATTGAGATTTTGTGCAAGTTAATGGGAAAGTTTCTTTTGAAGTATATGCTTCAGTTGAAGAGTGGAAAAAACTTCCAAAAAGAAAACAGGTTGATTTTTCTAGCTGGTAGCTTTGCAGTGTCTTAGAAGTATTCACAATGATTTCTACAGTACTTCTACTTACATTAAAGGTTTTTGGAGATATTTTCTCTTTGACTTGAACTACAAGTCAGTTTCTTCATTCAGGTATCTGAAACCTAACAGCATCACAGTTCAAGTCAGCAGTCTAAAAAATCCTGAAGGACAGGACACTGCAAAGCACTGAATGATAGAAGCAAACACTTCATGTTGAAAAATCATGCCCAGAATTTTTAACAAGGTACAGCAATATTGTTCTCCTCTATAAAAGCCATCAAAGACTCATTATGCCAGATGAATGAACACAGAGCTTTCATTAATTTTACATCTTTGTTAATATTGCTACTATTAAACCTGAATTAATTGAGCAATCAAAAGAGTAGAGTTGTCCTCCTCCTCATCATCATATTCTGTAATGCTATGCAAAATCCTAGGTCTGTATTCAGTTAGCTACTATTATGTATACTAACATTTCTAATATTCTTTGAGATGCTTCAGGCACTTTATGCTTGAATGAAGGATGCAAAGTATTACTACACCTTGTCTGCGGAAATCTGTTTTATCTGTGTCTTCACTCTAAAGCAATTGCTTAAAGATCTATTGTATTTTTGCACATCACCTAAAAAATGATAATAAGATAAATCCTGCCAATCCTTCAGGATTTTACAGTTTCATTTCTAGTCGTTTTTACAGTAAATGCATCTGAAATATCTGAGATGCTAAATTAGAGTTAACATGAAGCAGCAGAACACTAAACTAGCTGGTAACAGGAGAAAATATACCTAATTTCTATCATTGCTTATAACATTTTCAGGCATTGCTTAGATGGTTTCTTGGAGTGAATTATGATGATGGTCTATTTCATGATCCTCTTCTTTATGTCCAAAAATGGTTGCTGTAACTTTAAGGTGTGGGACTGAGTGTGTGCAGGACTGGGGAGCTTTGGGCTTTTTCACAGTCATTTTTCAAAGCTTCACTGCCCAGGCGTTCCGTTGTGGTGTGTTGTTTGGTTTCGCTTGGCTAGCCTGCTTTTTGGTAGCAAGGGGGCCACAGAGGTGGCTTCTGTGAGAAGCTGCTAGAAGCTTCCACCATATTGAGCAGAGTCAATCCCTGATGGCTCTGAAGATGGGCATGCCACTGGCCAAGGCTGGGCCTATGAGAGATGATGGTAATGCCTCTGTGATAACATAGTTATGAAGAAATCAAAACAAAAGTGGGGGCCTGTTGCAATTATTAAAGGTCAGGGGCATGGATCATTGATAGAATTATGGGATCAATAGAAGGACTGTACAAGCAATAGGCCTAGAAGCAAAAGGCCTGTGTGTGAGAAACTGCCTGCGTGAGAAAGCACTGGTGTGAGAAACAAGCCTGGGAATAAAGAGGGAGTTTGAAACGATGCAGCTGTCCTGATAAGGTGCTAACCAGGGAACAGGAGGGGTGAACACCGAATTCTTTTAATCATAACATGACTATGGAAGCTTGCCAATGTAAGTCCAATTATGTAGAAATAGAAATGTGCTGTGATAAGCTTTAAGCCACTTAGGAGTTAACAAGCTGGTATACTATATAAGTGCCTTTGGATTGCTAATAAACGGAGTTTGCGCTTATCAACCACATTGGTTTTGGACTGCATTCCTCCCCCTGCCAGGATCCCCGGGCTCTCGTCCTTTTACAATTCCAACAGGGGCCAGTTTTAATTCCAGCCAGAGAAGAGGAGGAGGTGAGAACCTGTGAGGGAAACTACATGGAGACACCAAGGTCAATGAAGAAGGAGGGGGAGGAGGTGCTCCAAGGGCCAGAGCTGAGATTCCTCTGCAGGCCGTGGTGATGACCATGGTGAAGCAGCTGTGCCCCTGCAGCCCATGGGCATCCACGTGGGATGCAGAGATCCAACTGCAGCCCCTTGGGATCCACAGGGGATGCAGAGATCCACCCACAGCCCATGGGGGAGGTGCCCACGCCTGAGTAGGTGGATGCCTGGAAGATGCTGTGATCCAATGGGAGACCTGGTGGAGAGAGGGCCCCTGCTTCCAGGCTGGAGCAGCCTCCAGTCCTTGGAGGACTGCACCCTGTGGAAGAATGACCCACTCTGCAGCAGTTTTGGGAGGACTGCTGCTCATGAGATTGGAACCACATTGGAGAGGTTCACAGAGAACTGTCTCACCTGGGAGAGACCCCACAGTCTCACAGGGGAACAACTTGTCTCCCTGAGCCAAGCGGAAGAAAACCTTGGGTGACGAACTGACCAAAACCCCCATGTCCTATCTCCCTGTGCTGTTGGTGGGAAGGAGGGAGGGGTTGGGGAAAAAGGTGTTTTTGAGGGTTTATTTCACTTCTCATTATCCTGCTCTCATTTTGTTAGTAATAAATTCACTTTGTACCTCTAAGTTGAGCCTGTTTTGCCCTTGGAGTGTTTTTCTTCCCGTCCTTATCTCAAGTCACGAACCCTTCCTTAAATTTTCTCTCCTCTGCACAGCTGAGCAGGGGAGGGTGAGTGAGCGGCTCTCGTGGGTGCCTGGTGTTTGGCCAGTGTCAAACCACAACAAAGCTTTTCCCTTCTCTGGCTTGAGGAAGCTGCAGTAGCTATCTTTCAGCTGCCTTGAGGTGAACTGAAGTCCAGTTGCTAGTCCAAGACCAGAGAAGTGGGACCCATGGGAGCAGCGTCACCTCGTTCCAGCCCCAAGCCTTGAGGAGCACTTGTACACTGAGACGAAAGGCTGGGCATGAAGCAGCAACAGATCATAAAATTGGAATTAGGAAATGTGTTTTCCATCTGAATCACACTTCTTCCTGTTTATTTTTGATTAATTAGTAAATCATCATAAGGCTCACACAATCAAAAACATAAGACCTGCACCCTGGCCTATGAAACCCAATCACTTACGCCTGGTTGCTCCATGGTGTAAACAGCTGTGTTTGGTTTAGCCAGAGACACTACAGACACTTTTATTAACTCAGAATGGCACTTGTTGAAAGTGTAATAATATAAGTTAAAGTTCATATGACCTCATTTGGAAAACAATGATAAGCAAGTACTACATACCAAGTATTGTCAGCAAAAAACTGTTAAAGCTTTAACTGTTAGTAGATAACAGCTACAGGTTATTTCAAAGTAGATCTTGATTTTCCTTTTTTTTTCCTCTGCACATAACTGATCTTGGTCATACTCTTCCTCCCAAACATATTTACAACTTTTAATGATAATGCCAGAGACAAATATTTACATGTCTTCTCAAAGGCAGTATGTACAGGAATCTGCAAGTCATTGCGCCAGCAAACTATCAGCAATACCAGACGGCAGGGGATTTCTTTAATGCTTTCCATTCCATCATCAGTCATTCCCTCGTGCATTATACATGTATGTTGAGTGTCATCCAAAATCCATTGAAGGGTTTGAATACATTTGAGAATTGTTTGTAGCAAAACATATTTTCACCCCAAGTTTTCCCATGCCACCAAGAGGTAGCATGCCTCCCAAAAAGAGAAGTTCCAGTCCAGCAGAGGACTTTGTCCTTGGGACACAGTGCTGCTGGAGCACTAAGTGACACTGGGACAGTGGTTTGACAGGCAAGGTCCTGTGTGTTTGCAGCCACAGCAGAAGTCGGTTTGTGAGCTCGGGCTTCAAGCAAGCAAGAAGAGAACAGTGCCCTCATAGAACTATCTATGCATTCTACATGCTGTGGAAGAAAGCATACCATTTTTTTGAGAAAAATTTCTAGACAGTTTGCAAACCTTTGGATTAAAAGGCTAACATGCGGTTTTCATATTACATAAACTGTTCATTGCATTCAATTCTTCCCTTCAAGAGCTAAACACAGAAGAGTTTCTCTTTGTCTGAAAAGTAGAGAAAGCATGTTATGAACACCTGGGCTTTGAAATATGCTATCTATCAAGACAAGTTTAGCTACACTCTAGCAAGAGCAATCCTTATTTATTCCTTTCTGGCATCTGGGCCAGGAAGAACTTGAGGAAGACACTTTTTTAACTAGTTCCACCATTTGTTCCTTCAGGCTACTATCTCATTCACTCCAGAAACCTGAAAATAGCCAAAGGCTTGTGACATCTACTCAAGGTCTCTCCTGGGACAAGGACTAGAGCAGGGAGAGCAGAAAAACTTCACATCAGTCATGCAGTAGCTGAGGTGTCATTTAGTCAGCCTTTCTTACGCCACTTTCATGTTTCCAAAACAAGAGAGAAAGCCAGAAGAACAATTTCAAGGTAGTCAAAAAACGCAAGAGCCTTCAACCTGCTCCTCTTTCAGAAATTGAACTCTATTATTAAAAAAAAAAAAAAGCAGCAAGCAGAAAGACATCATAATTCACACTACATGAAGCAAATACAGAACTTAAAGGCATAGGTGCAAAAGAATAAGCTTTAATTGCTTTGTAACTAACTGGACAGGGAAAAAAGTTTCTGTTAGTAAAAATAGTGAAAAATGCTTTTCTGACACCCAAATATTTCCAAAGACAATTTAGTTTTCAATCAAGAAAATCAATCATGCACCACCAAAAGTTCTCAAATACTTTTAAAATTTTGAAAATACCTGTGTATTGCTTCATGAGACATACTTGTATGCAGTTCAATTTAGTTGTAAAGATATTTGTGGAATTATAGCTTTTGTATAGGAAGACTGTTGCACAGAAAAGAACAGTGGAATTTGCTTTCATGTAACAAATGGAATATTAAAAGTTACAGAACTGTATACTTCAGTTTAACTTAACGGCCAAGTTTTAAAATTGAAACTTGTTCTGAACAATAGAACTGAGTCCTCTTGATGACCGGACACCTTATAATACCATTCATGTCACTAAGACAACGTTCAAAACACAAAAGATAACATAAAAGGTAAAAGATAACATTTTATTATCAATTTACATGAACCAGGAAACCAATTGTTACTTAGTAACGCACTTCTTTCTCCTTTTAGAAAACAAATTCACTTATCCCAGAAAAATTTCAGCCAGCAAAGCATTGCAGACAAGATTCTGTCTTTTGCCATGTCCTTATAAACCACAGTTGAGTTTAACACCGAGTTAAATTGCCATTTAGTCAAGGAATACCAGAACTGTAGCCTGCACTTATCTTGATAAGTCTAGAACTTGCAATTTTTTTAGCAACAGAAAAAAAATCCTACTTTTTTTGAAGAAGGCTCCATTTAAATTAGACTACAATATAGAATCATAGTCTTAGTTTCTCCCAGAAAGTCTTATTGAAAAACATAAATTAACACTGGGAAATCTGTTAATAGATCAATTCTCATTATTCTTATGTGTTGTTCTGCTTGACCTTCAAAAAAGTTGAAAAGAAAAAAACATCAGATGAGAAAAACATGCTGGGTTTTGTTGTTTGTTTGTTTTGGGTTTGAGTTTCACTTTGTTTTTCCTTTTTCCTTCTACATAAACTGATTTCACATTTTAGTCCAAGTTGCCACAGGAAAAATATTCATGTTTTCAAAACTGTAAGGATTTATCACCACAAAATTAAAAGCTGTTCCCCTCTTGAGTTCTCATTTGTGCGTATCAAAATGCTGGAAGCCACCATTTAGGACCATTAGATACAAGGCTGTTCAATAAGATGAAATTTTAGTCAACACTTACTATCTACTATCTACTATAAATTAAATTGATTGATACAACACAGTCAAGGCTGGAGAGATCCCGCAGTTCAAAGTATTGCTCTCTGGCATCAAGAGGGAGCCAAAAAAATTCCCGGTGAGAAAATAATCTCTGTGATTCAAAGAACTACAGGTCAAATTGAAGACAAAAAATTTACATTAGTGGTATGGTCAAATATATGTGATCAAATACATTTAAACTTGAAGCTCTGCTTCTTGGATGACTGTCTCTCCAGCATCTTAGTTCTTGGCACCACTTTATTTGTCTTTTCCAGTAATGTTTCCATGGAACGTCATAAGGGCCTCCAGGGACCAACAATCAAGGTCCAGTGATACTGAGCTGGCCAAAACCACATTACAAAATGTATTTTCCTTAATACAGGAACCGTTGCTAGCCACTTACAGCCCATGGTCATATGTATCTGAGTGCGACAGCACAGTCAAGAGCAGATAGACATGCTTCAAATAAATACGTTCGCCTGGGAAAAGGACTAATGTACAATAAAAATGATAAAGTGAAGTGCTGTAAAATCTGTTGTGTTTGTTGTATTTGGTCAGACTTTCATTTCATTGGGAAATACAAGTATGTAAGAGAAGAGCTGCAGGTTTGTGAAGTAGCTGTACTACATGGATTTAATAAAAGCGTTTCTATTACCTAATGGTCTTCCCATCTTCCTCTTTTATTACTTAGATCTGTATAGGAAATCTGTAATTTTGCTTCTTGGACAAAATACTTTGGGTTTTTTGAGCATTTAAAAATCATAAAGAACATGTAAATATTTCCTTTTTCTGTTGTTTTCCAGCATTTAAATCCCAAATGTGAGACTCCATTACTTTCCTGCATGTTGCTTAAGCTCAATGGAAAATATGTGATTAATATATATCTACAACATTACATACCATTTTAGAATCATTCATTCTTTCTCACTGTAACTTAGCACTTAAAATTCTTCTACTAACTGGGATTGTCCATCTCATTTAAGTTCTTATTAGCCAAGTTGGCTCACATTGTGTTTGTGAAGAAATTAATTTTAAACAGCAGAAGTTAAGAGTTCTTCCTAATACAATCTACATTTCTGAAACCCTATTTTGCATTTAGATCTTCATGTACCTCTAAGACTTCAGTTTTCCTTTTATAAATACCTTTTTTTTTTTAAATGGCATATTTGCAACAAATAAAACATTTGCATTCTGCAGCATTTGGTGTTTGATTCTATCTGGAATCTTTCCTCAGATATGTGTGCACTTTGATACATATTCTCAAAGTGAAGAATTAAAAAATTCTTGCTGCTGTATCTCCTTATCACATATGTGTTTCATATTATTGTGATAGAAATAGTTTCTTCCATAGGTTTCTTTTATTTCCTATTCTTCTAGAGCACACTCCTTTTGTTTGTATCAGCCAGTGATGGAAAAAACTTATCAATATAACGTTTATAATTCATCCTCACATTAATTGGCAGTATTTATTCCCAGTTCTATAGCCAAACAGTTAAAATTTCCATAATAATAATAATTCCCATCTGTAGTGCATTCTTTAACACCACTTTAGGTATTCCTATGTCTAAGTACTAAGAGAAATTTCTTATAACTCTTCTTCATCTGATTTGCTTTGTAAGGCCTACTACTTGTTTTGTCCGTGTCAGTAACTGAAATATTGTAGTTTGTGACTTAAACATTTTCATGAAGGACTTTTGAAACTGTATTACAAAAGCTGCAGAGAAGACTACCACACCCTGAATGGGGCTCTGAGAGGCCCTACACCACTCGCTGATGAAGATAACTCAGGGCTGGGGACATTCACAGAGCACAAGCTCAACACCTTAGGAGTGGAGACCACAGCCCCAGGGCTATCAGCTGCCAGGCTCAAACAGACCCTCAAACCAAAGGGTGGAGGGAGGAGAGGCTTTGTGTGTGTGTTGGAAAAACCTCTGGTCAGAGGCACAGTGAACGCCCATCCTCCAATGTGCAGAGGAGCCCAGCTGAGGGGCCCCTCACACGGGGAAAAAGCCACATTCATGTGAAGGACAGCAGAGGGGGTGTCATGGCCCATCAAAGGCCTCCCCAAAGGGGTCCCCAGACCCTATACCAGACATGATGCAACAAACCCTCAGTGTTGCAAGGGGCAGTGTCAAACTGGCCCCCTGCAAGGGAGGCACGTGGGCATTCCCACCTGGCCCAAAGTGTATATTAATCCACTGGATTCTACACTCTTTGGTGTGTGGCGGCGTGTGGTGGCATGGCGCAGCATGGCGTGGCCACGGGGGACCCTCACCACCAGCAGACCAGATGGAGGTGAGCAGCAAGACATCACTGGGACCCTTGGATGGGTGATATGCTTCCACCTCACCCCTGTCACCACTCCCTGTCCCCCCCCCCCCCAGTGGAATTATAGCTTTTGTATAGGAAGACTGTTGCACAGAAAAGAACAGTGGAATTTGCTTTCATGTAACAAATGGAATATTAAAAGTTACAGAACTGTATACTTCAGTGTAACTTAACGGCCAAGTTTTAAAATTGAAACTTGTTCTGAACAATAGAACTGAGTCCTCTTGATGACCGGACATCTTATAATACCATTCATGTCACTAAGACAACGTTCAAAACACAAAAGATAACATAAAAGGTAAAAGATAACATTTTATTATCAATTTACATGAACCAGGAAACCAATTGTTACTTAGTAACGCACTTCTTTCTCCTTTTAGAAAACAAATTCACTTATCCCAGAAAAATTTCAGCCAGCAAAGCATTGCAGACAAGATTCTGTCTTTTGCCATGTCCTTATAAACCACAGTTGAGTTTAACACCGAGTTAAATTGCCATTTAGTCAAGGAATACCAGAACTGTAGCCTGCACTTATCTTGATAAGTCTAGAACTTGCAATTTTTTTAGCAACAGAAAAAAAATCCTACTTTTTTTGAAGAAGGCTCCATTTAAATTAGACTACAATATAGAATCATAGTCTTAGTTTCTCCCAGAAAGTCTTATTGAAAAACATAAATTAACACTGGGAAATCTGTTAATAGATCAATTCTCATTATTCTTATGTGTTGTTCTGCTTGACCTTCAAAAAAGTTGAAAAGAAAAAAACATCAGATGAGAAAAACATGCTGGGTTTTGTTGTTTGTTTGTTTTGGGTTTGAGTTTCACTTTGTTTTTCCTTTTTCCTTCTACATAAACTGATTTCACATTTTAGTCCAAGTTGCCACAGGAAAAATATTCATGTTTTCAAAACTGTAAGGATTTATCACCACAAAATTAAAAGCTGTTCCCCTCTTGAGTTCTCATTTGTGCGTATCAAAATGCTGGAAGCCACCATTTAGGACCATTAGATACAAGGCTGTTCAATAAGATGAAATTTTAGTCAACACTTACTATCTACTATCTACTATAAATTAAATTGATTGATACAACACAGTCAAGGCTGGAGAGATCCCGCAGTTCAAAGTATTGCTCTCTGGCATCAAGAGGGAGCCAAAAAAATTCCCGGTGAGAAAATAATCTCTGTGATTCAAAGAACTACAGGTCAAATTGAAGACAAAAAATTTACATTAGTGGTATGGTCAAATATATGTGATCAAATACATTTAAACTTGAAGCTCTGCTTCTTGGATGACTGTCTCTCCAGCATCTTAGTTCTTGGCACCACTTTATTTGTCTTTTCCAGTAATGTTTCCATGGGACGTCATAAGGGCCTCCAGGGACCAACAATCAAGGTCCAGTGATACTGAGCTGGCCAAAACCACATTACAAAATGTATTTTCCTTAATACAGGAACCGTTGCTAGCCACTTACAGCCCATGGTCATATGTATCTGAGTGCGACAGCACAGTCAAGAGCAGATAGACATGCTTCAAATAAATACGTTCGCCTGGGAAAAGGACTAATGTACAATAAAAATGATAAAGTGAAGTGCTGTAAAATCTGTTGTGTTTGTTGTATTTGGTCAGACTTTCATTTCATTGGGAAATACAAGTATGTAAGAGAAGAGCTGCAGGTTTGTGAAGTAGCTGTACTACATGGATTTAATAAAAGCGTTTCTATTACCTAATGGTCTTCCCATCTTCCTCTTTTATTACTTAGATCTGTATAGGAAATCTGTAATTTTGCTTCTTGGACAAAATACTTTGGGTTTTTTGAGCATTTAAAAATCATAAAGAACATGTAAATATTTCCTTTTTCTGTTGTTTTCCAGCATTTAAATCCCAAATGTGAGACTCCATTACTTTCCTGCATGTTGCTTAAGCTCAATGGAAAATATGTGATTAATATATATCTACAACATTACATACCATTTTAGAATCATTCATTCTTTCTCACTGTAACTTAGCACTTAAAATTCTTCTACTAACTGGGATTGTCCATCTCATTTAAGTTCTTATTAGCCAAGTTGGCTCACATTGTGTTTGTGAAGAAATTAATTTTAAACAGCAGAAGTTAAGAGTTCTTCCTAATACAATCTACATTTCTGAAACCCTATTTTGCATTTAGATCTTCATGTACCTCTAAGACTTCAGTTTTCCTTTTATAAATACCTTTTTTTTTTTAAATGGCATATTTGCAACAAATAAAACATTTGCATTCTGCAGCATTTGGTGTTTGATTCTATCTGGAATCTTTCCTCAGATATGTGTGCACTTTGATACATATTCTCAAAGTGAAGAATTAAAAAATTCTTGCTGCTGTATCTCCTTATCACATATGTGTTTCATATTATTGTGATAGAAATAGTTTCTTCCATAGGTTTCTTTTATTTCCTATTCTTCTAGAGCACACTCCTTTTGTTTGTATCAGCCAGTGATGGAAAAAACTTATCAATATAACGTTTATAATTCATCCTCACATTAATTGGCAGTATTTATTCCCAGTTCTATAGCCAAACAGTTAAAATTTCCATAATAATAATAATTCCCATCTGTAGTGCATTCTTTAACACCACTTTAGGTATTCCTATGTCTAAGTACTAAGAGAAATTTCTTATAACTCTTCTTCATCTGATTTGCTTTGTAAGGCCTACTACTTGTTTTGTCCGTGTCAGTAACTGAAATATTGTAGTTTGTGACTTAAACATTTTCATGAAGGACTTTTGAAACTGTATTACAAAAGCTGCAGAGAAGACTACCACACCCTGAATGGGGCTCTGAGAGGCCCTACACCACTCGCTGATGAAGATAACTCAGGGCTGGGGACATTCACAGAGCACAAGCTTAACACCTTAGGAGTGGAGACCACAGCCCCAGGGCTATCAGCTGCCAGGCTCAAACAGACCCTCAAACCAAAGGGTGGAGGGAGGAGAGGCTTTGTGTGTGTGTTGGAAAAACCTCTGGTCAGAGGCACAGTGAACGCCCATCCTCCAATGTGCAGAGGAGCCCAGCTGAGGGGCCCCTCACACGGGGAAAAAGCCACATTCATGTGAAGGACAGCAGAGGGGGTGTCATGGCCCATCAAAGGCCTCCCCAAAGGGGTCCCCAGACCCTATACCAGACATGATGCAACAAACCCTCAGTGTTGCAAGGGGCAGTGTCAAACTGGCCCCCTGCAAGGGAGGCACGTGGGCATTCCCACCTGGCCCAAAGTGTATATTAATCCACTGGATTCTACACTCTTTGGTGTGTGGCGGCGTGTGGTGGGAGGGACACGCATGGCGTGGCCACGGGGGACCCTCACCACCAGCAGACCAGATGGAGGTGAGCAGCAAGACATCACTGGGACCCTCGGATGGGTGATATGCTTCCACCTAACCCCTTGTCACCACTCCTGTCCCCCCACCCCCCATGCACACTTCTTTCTCTATTTCTTTCTTTCTTTTCTCTTTCTTTCTCTTTGCCTCTTTTAAATAAAATACATCAATTTTTTAGCACCAACATCTAACCTTGTTTGATTTTAATCGTGTTTTTTGGGTATATTTTGAACCTTCAAAGTTCTTTCTGGTTTATATACAGAGACTTAATTTTCTTTGCTCTTCTGTCTATAAACCAGATCGTAACAGTCAGGATTAATTTATATAATTTATATCAACTCAAAAAAAAAATACACTGTACGTTGCTATGAAGCTATGAAAAATTTTGAGTTTATATATTTAGTTTGATAAAATAAGCACATAAATTTTGTCCAGACTCCCTTGTGGTGTGGGATCAAAATATACCAACAACACCTCAGATGAGTGAAGATGGGCAGAACTAATGAAAAAATTACACCAATATAATGAACATTTTAACTTCTAACAGCCATTTGAAATTTTTGATAAACTATGACCATTGAATGTTATCCTTAACAAGGAGTGATTCAAAAAAGGTTAAGTCTTATGAAATCTATTTAGACAATTTTTCTGAGCAGGAAGGATTTGGGGAATTTACCAACTGAAGATCCACTTCAGGTGGATGTAAGCAACTACATAAATATGTAAGCACAAAAATCTATAATTTTACCAAACTACACAAAATTGTATGAAAGTAGTGTGTGATCATTTTCAATCAAGACAGACGTTGAGCTTTAAAGAAGGAAATAAGCCAGGACTGTAAATAATTTCTATGCAGCCAATACCTGGAACTCCTTGGGCTAATATTTATGCTATCAAATAAATATATAGCTTCAAAATAAAGCAAAACCCTCCACACAAACCAAACAAAAGAAACAAATAAAAAGATCCTTCTGCAAAGCATTTAAATGATAAATCTTCCTCTGAAACATGAACCTTCCAGTTTTCAAAGAGAAGTTATTACAAGTAGCTGTTCAAATCAAAAGATGGAGGAATAAAGCAGGGATGATATTTTTGAAACTTTCTGGTGTTAAGAAAAAAATCAATATGAGAAACAGTGTAGTGCCCAGCAGTGGTAACTGCTTGTGTTCACATTCAGATCAGAGAGAAGATGATTAATTTTCAGTGGATAGTGCAGAGGAAGAATGTACACACAAGCAGTTAACAGAGGATATAATACAGTATATACCTGCCCTGTGATCTTCCCTGAAACACTTAATAATGCAGCTACATCTTCAATGATAAGAACAAGATTAACTAAAATTATTCCGTTTTCTAGAAGCCAGCAAAAAAATGTAATAATCAAAACATATAACCACTGAACATCAATGTCTTTATGTTTTTTCCCTTCAACAGATTCTACCTTCAGGTAAAACAGTAAGTCCTTCAGTTTGTGTACTGGGAACTGACAGCAGTGAGAAAACAAGCAAATCTGCTTTAATCTGGAAAACATTATTTGAACATGAGTTCTAACTCAATCCCTCTGGTATCTGTGTTGCAGGAATGTATTAACACAAATATTAGATTCCAAATTCTGAAAATGAAAAGGCTAACCTTAATCAGATGTTAGTATGGAACTAGACCAAAACAAGACTTTAGTGTAAGACAAATATAAAAATACTCAGTAAGAACTGGGATTTAGATGTCAAACTTCCTGAAGTTTTTAAACACTTAGCTTAAAAAAAGGCAATGGGGAAGAGGAAGAAGTAGTTAATCCTCCAGGAAGAAATTCCATTTGATAGTCTTGTTTTGTCATGTTGTAGTTAAACATGTCTATCTTTTTAAAAGTAGCTATTACTGTACAAAAATACCTCCTTCCCCTCCCTCTCCCCCAGACTATGAGGTGCTTATAAAAAGGTGTTTAACACACGAGAAAAAACGTGTGAAGTTCCATTAGCAAAACCCAGCCGTTCTAATTGTTTCTCCATCTTTTCTAGAATAGGAACTCGACAAAAAAAGAATGCTTGTTAATGGAATTTTGATTGAATGAGCATACTTTCTGTGTAGCTTCAACATGCTGAGCTTCTCAGGCCATGTATCTGCCAGCAAATTAAACAATTGTGGGCACAAGCACATGATGGCTCTGATGTTGTTAACAGTGTGGAACACAGTTATTAAAGCAGTGTCTGGCATACCAAATGGCCGACATGGTACTCCATGTATCCTTTGTATGATTCAGAAATTGACACAGGTCAGTGATTACTAACCATGAGTTCTAATGGCACCATGCCATCAGCATCCTCCTAAGTTGGTCCTGTAGCACTATCCCCATAGATGCGAAAGCCCAGGAACACCTACACGCCATTTTATGACAATTTAGGTTGAATATTAAAATCAGTCATTATTAAAATAAAAATGGATGAATGCTGCTGGTTGTATAGATTAAATAAGTTCAAAACAGACCATATTTGTATATATTTAGAGGTTTCTTATTGACAATGCTATACAAAGCTTATGTGCAACTGCAGCAGAAATTTAGAATTTATCTAAAAATGTTTTTTGCAAGAAAATACATTAACCCTTAGAAGGGTGTATTTTTTTTCATTCTTCATATTAAAGAGGATGTGTTGAACTATAAATCACATCATTTATTTCAAATTCTCATTAAGAAAGATGAGAATCACAACACAGAAAGTGGAATATGAACATTGAGAGAATGTTTAAAAATGCTTAAAGTTACTGTAGCTCTTTGATGGAGACAGATTCCTCAAGCTTTCTCTAGGCTCAGTTTAAGGCAGGGAAAAAGAAAAAAAGGAGAAAGAAAGGACCCCGCTCCCCAAACCAGAAGCAGCCCTACATACTTCAATAAATTTACGAAAGCCAAAGGACTCCAAAGAAGCCACTGAACAGCAGGGACCACTAATCACCACTTTTTTGCTATTATTATTATTATTATTACTATTGCTGTTATTAATATTATCTTTATTGTCTTTATTTTTTTTAATTTATTTATTATTATTGCATTAATACAAAAATTTATAGTCTCTCTCAGACTGAGGATACTAGGTACCCTCTTAGGTTCTACTTGGCTTGGATAGCACATAGTCTAAACTTGAAACGCATTGTTCAACGATTTCAAGGAAGCACAGGATGAGCTTTTGTTTCTCACAACACTCATACAAAGAAATTAATTAATGATTCTATGAACACATGTAAAAAAGTCAAAGCGCATTTTACTTACTGATCTGTACTGTCATATATGCAGGTACAAATCTTCCATCTTAATCAAGTAGAAATGGAGTGAAAAAGGTTATTGACAGGAGAATACACAAGACAAAGAGAAATTAGTCATGAAGCTATGCCTATCGATTGATTTTTTATTCTGTAGAAAGATTGCATGATAAGAACAGAGGCTGAAGTTCTCAGAACCACCCTATTAACATAGCAATTTCTGGTAAAGTAAATCAAAGAGGGCTTCCAACACCTAAAACACAAAAAAAATTATGAGAATATATTTCATTATCTAAGTAACACAATGCTAATTTATTTTTAGTGATTGATTCCAGAGTCTATCAGTCAGTGACATGCACATCACAGGCTTGTCTCTTTATAGAAACTGTTGAATCATAGTTTCAGTGTTGGAGATGGGCTTCCTCACCGTCAATAGACAGCAGCTTTTCCACCACTCTCTAGCTTTTGTCCTAAAAACTCCACATGGAGCTGCCAAGTTCAGCCAGGGCAAAATTCTGCATTCTTCCTGAGTAAATTCACCACAGTTTTATAAGTGTGTTGCTTAGTGTGGGGCTGTGTTTTGGATTTGCTCTGAAAACAGGGTTGATAAAGTGGAGATGTTTTCATTATTGCTGAGCAGTGCTCACACAGTGCAAATGACTTTTCTGCTGCTCCCTCTGCCCTGCCAGCAAGTAGGTTGGGGGCATACAAGGAGCTGGGAAGGGACACAGCTGGGACTACTCACCCCAAATGAATCAGAGGATATCTCATACCATGTGCTGTTATGCTCGGTATATAAAACAGGGGCAAGAAGAAACGGGGAACATTTGGAGTGATGGCATTTGTCTTCTCCAGGTAATGAGTACATTTGATGGAGCCCTGCTTTCCAAGAGATGGCTGACCCATGGAAGTGAGAAAGTGGGGAACCTTTTGGCTCATGGGAAGTGGGGAATGAATTCTTTTTTTTTTTTGCTTTTCTTGTGTACACTGCTTTTGTTTTACCTATTAAATTGTCTTTATCTCAACCCTCAAATTTTCTCACTTTTATCCTTCAAATTTTCTCCCCCATCCCACTGGTGGGGGAGTAAACAAATGGCTGTATGGTACTTAGTTGCCAGCAGAGGTTAAACCTCAACAATAAGAAAAAGAAAATATTAAAAAGTTGATTTTTGCTCCAAGTCTTACTTTCAAATAAAGCAGAGACAGAGACCACATCTATAACTTCATCTGTAGTGCAACTGTAAGACTATGATTTCTATGTTAAGAAAACACTGGAAATCCCAGTGTCAATACTGGTCACCTCCGATATTTTGATTAGTAGAAATTTTACAGGTTTGTATACTGTCCCAAACACTGCCAATTACTCTGCCTCTTTGATTCTAGTTACTAAAATCATGCCGAAGAACATGCAGTGAGAAAGCATCTTGTAATATATTAGCACCTACTGCAAGAAGTACAAGAACTAAACCTTGAAGATAACAAGATCATCTAAAAGGAATTGCAAAATTGCAAATGTTGACAGAGGATTGCAAACTGAATACAGTGCCTCCACAATTATGTTCTTCCTCTTTTAAATGTGAAAATAGTAATAAACATAGAGCTTATTGGCAGCCCTGAAACAGAACGAGAGGGGCCAAATGGGAAAGGCTGAAGAGTAAAGAAGGAAGTCAAAACTTAAGGTCCAGTTGTTTTCTAGCCCAAGTTAGCACAAAGATTTACAGTTTCTGTGGAAACTCTTCCATTTGGCACCACAAGAAAAAGCTGCAGTCTCACAATGAGAAACAAGTTAGAGAATCAAAAAAGTGGTGTAAGAATGTTAAGGTACTGAAAGCAACTGAAAGATAAACAACTGGTTTTAAGAAAGAAACCAAAGATGCATGTTTAAAATATATTATACTTACAAATAATTGTCACTTCAAAAGTGTAAAGAAATGAGAAAACTGATGCTAAAAAAAAAAAAAAAAGACGACATGTAATGTGAAGTGAAAAGTCCCAAGTGAGATGAAACCAAAAGTGTTGATGGGCAGATGAGGAAAGTTACTTTTGTGCAAAGGCAAGGAAAAAAGTTAGAAATTTGAGCAGAGAGGAAGATTGTTTCAAGTGCTTTATGCTGAGTAAAACAATAGAAGAGGAGAGTATTTCCTTGTGAAGAAAAAATGAGAGTAACAGACCTTGTTAAACTTTTAAAAATATGAGATACACAGAAAGCAAGGAATTGACATTGGCGACAAAATGCAGAAACAAGTTTATGAGTCAAATTCCTAGTGTTAATTAGGGTTTTCAGGGGTAATCATATGATCACTTAGAATATTTTTTTCCCCCGGACTCATTTTGCACCCTTTACCCCAGGCTGGAACTAGGTGAAGGCAGTGGTATGGGAACATCTATCTCAAGTGACTAAACTCTGCATTATTGATTTTCCTCAAGCTGAGTGCAATAACTCTTGCAGTACTTCAGTGCTGCTAAGTTGGATCAGGTGGTAGGATATCTTTGAGGAGGTACCGGAAACCTGACCAACAACATGCTTTCCTGTTTTCTTTTCCTCTAAAATACCAGATACTGATTGTTGCCAAACAGGATATCAAACAAGTGATTTTGACCTGAGTCTGTATAGGAATTCCTTTGGGTTACAAAGGACAGAAAAGCATAACCATTCCCTCCCAGACCTCCCACATTATCTGTGCTTTGCTTTTCCCAGGAAACGAAAGGAGTTCAGAAGGACAACATATGGAAATCAAAACTAGAACAGCAGGAAACAAAATTTTATTAAAAAAAACATAATAGGCATCACATTTAATTCTACTGTAACAAATACTATTAACAGAAAGAGAACATGCGAAAAATGTATTGTATTAAACTTTGTGAATTTTGAGGATGACAAGATGTCTATAAATAAACTAAGAAAAAACATTGGTACTTGTTTGAATGGCCCTCATTATTTCCTTCCTGAGGTAAGTGAACAAGCCAGTCATATCCTGTGTGAAAACTGTGTACAAAGTGTGTTCTTCCAGAAATGAAGAAAAAAGACAAAACCCCCTGAGCATTTGTTACATCATTTAGTTAAATTAGTCAGAGGACAATGCAAAGTCACTCTCAAGAAGAATAAGATGTCAACAATTGGAATAAACTTCATTCAACTTATTTTGATCATCCATTAATTGAGAAGATTTATGTTCTCCTTAGGTTTTTATAAATAAAAATAAAAAGGGTGCATAAACATATAGACAGAGCTCCTTATTCTTGAGTTACTCCACTTTGTCTAGTTTTGACAGAAAGTTTAGTCAACTGAAGTGAGCAGCAACAATCAGCAACTCAAACTAGGTGTTCTACAGAGACTCAAAGAGCAGGCAACCCAACCATCCTAGCAAAATTAATATTCTTTTTCCATTGTTTTTTATTTTATCAGAGACAACTTCCAGAGTTCATGGATTTTTCAAGACAGACATTATTAAGAGATGCGCAGGTCAATATAATTGTACTTTGATTGAGGTACTTCAGAAATTGCCTTGCTGAAAGACTGGCTTTATTAAATCCAGTCTTTATTCTGTCAAAGTGGCATTGAGTCAAAAAAAACCATTTTGCCTTGCCAAAGCTGACAGGGCCTATTCATTATATTTTTCTTTTTAAAGCTACACTAACAGAGCTTGCCTTAGGATCCTGGAAGAGAAAGCATGTAGACCTTGTATGTCTCATCCTTGGGCAAAAGAGAATCAGACAATAGGAATCTAGAGTACAGCAACATGAGATTTTGATGGTGGTTCAGTTAAATAATTCATTAGTTCCCTTGTTCGGGTTCAGCACAATGTTTTTTGGGTGAAGGAAAGATTGAGTAAACTAATACTTCTACAAGGGTGTTTTCCTTGAATATTTTTTGAGTGTCACAATCAAAACCTTTAGAATATAAAAGGCAAAGGTGTACCAAGATAAGATGAGAAAAAGCTTAAATGTGGACTGACTCATGTTATTTTAGTGATTTCATGAATTTCTGATATTTAGTCCTTTCTCAATGTCTAGGTAGGGAAAGCAAAAATCATTTTTAACCTCTTATTCACGGTTCCAGTGCCATGTGCACTATGACTGGACTGTTATTTCTTATTAGATCAGGAAAAGAATGGGAGAAAAACAAATTAAGGAAAAGGATAGTTAATGTACCTACCAGAAGAAGACTTTGTTAACAAGAGAATTTATGTTCTAAAAGGAAGCACCAGAAATTTTTTTTTTTCAAAATATTCAAGAAGGCACTGTAGAAATTAGCATGCATCTCAGTACTTGGCTGGGACTGAAACAGTTCATCTTCAACATACATCATTCTGTGCCTTTGAATCAAATTTGTTAAACAATTTACTACCTTTCTTGTTATCAACACCTTAAAATAATTAATATTAGCATCTGACTACAATCTGAGTTTACAGAAAGCCCATTGCATTAGAGCACAAAAGTATAGCAGCAGAATAAGGAAGACCATTGCTTACTGAAAAGATTTATGATACATAACATAATTTAGGATGCTATTTTGAAGTGCTATTTTATTTTCATATACAAAAGAATATATGCATTTTAGAAATAATAATCCTAAGTAGTCAAATCTTTAAAACAGAAGCCTGAGGCTACTTGATTCCAAAGACTATACAACCAGAAAGTTTTGACATAATTGTACTGCCCCAAGAGGTTGATGTAGTTGGATCTAAATGACTTCACCATGCCCTTCCTCTTCCCCCCCAAAAGGCAGGAGCACAAAAATGAGAGAGATCTAAATGATTATGAACACTTTTGCATGTATAGATACATAATTTCTGAAGATACCATTCCCAATTTATTATTTTACCAGCAAATCAGCACACTTTAGGACTGAGACTAATAGGCAGCCAAATCCTTTCTCACCATGTACTTTTGGAAAAACACACTTGCGTATTCCAGAACCACTCAGAACTTTTTATTTATAACATTCAGCTGCCTGCACAGATAATGCTACATAATTCCCTCTCTCCCATGATGTCCTTTCTAAATTTTACTAAACTTGTATTTTCAGGAAGTTTTTTTTCTTTGATTGTTGTTTTAGGTTTTTTGAGTCAGATTAATGTAGATTATATTACAATGCTGATACAAATACCACAAAGGTTTATAAAGTCTGCCAGAGTTTCTATACATTTTTGGTGGTGTGATAATGAAACAACCCGTATTTGGGGTTTCTAACATTGCAAGTAGTAACTTATATACAATGTACTAAATGACATCATTTGTTTCCTCACTGCATATTGTCTAAACACAGCCATCAGAATTTACAGTCAAGTCCGTGTTCAAACACAAAATACAACTGTATTCTGCATCACCAGAGGAGTGTCCTTTACTTACCAAAGTTATTGATTTGTGGCCATCAGTCCATTCTAGTTATAATGCTCACAGGTTTCAGACTTGGTTTTTTAAAACATGTTGTTACAATTGCATATAGACACATAAATCAAGACTTAACTTTTAAGAAACCTGAAATTCCTCAGTGACCTCCCCATCCACACTGAATCATTTTGCATCTTCTAATATACTGCAGACCTGCATAACAATTTATACTCATTATTCAAGTAAAAAGGACTTAAGCATACAGACCCACTTCTAACAGATAAGATACAATGTGCTACAGGATACAGGACATGTGTACAAGATACACTGTGCTACAGGAAGACTGCTCAGATTTCACTCTCACTTTCACTGTCGTTACCAAGCCTGCACTCATCTGTTTTGCAAGTATTGACCTCACATTTCAAATCAAGGAAAGTTTGGTCTGTGAGGTCAGCATATTCTTTACATAGACATACTTCTATTGCTACTGAGATAGTTTGGGAAATAAAATCCACTATTATAAATCATTAGTGCCTTTTCTCGGAGTTTGTTGAACAACTCCACTCTCCATTGAAAGTAAATAGCCCACTAAATGAAGGAAGAGGACAGAAGAGAAATTATGCCTCTGGGAAAATTTAGATTTCTGTATTCAGTTTAGTTTCCATTTATCCAAGCCATGTAAGGATAGAAGTCATGACCCCCAGGGCCTCAGTATGTTAGGTGTCTCTGCTAACTCTGAATTATTCTTTAGATATAGGCTCATTTTGTGTATTATTAATGAAATTTTAGTTCAGAGGGCAGTGTCAAAGAACGATAGATCTTCCAGTTGTAGCTCATGGTACATCTTTAGGCTTAGTAGCAAAAAGACTGACTCTTGCCAGCATTGAAGACCAAGGGGATACTATACAAATTTGAGTCCCAGTCTCCACCCCTGTATGAAATAATATTCTCTTCTTCCCCCTTTCTCTTCACCTGCAATCACTATAGAAGATGCCCCAAAAAGCTCATCAGTGAAAGAACCACATTAAAGGCAAAAAAAAAAGTAGGTGTTTTTCTAGCCATTCTACTAAAAGTCACAGAGTCAAACCCATGTGATTTCATGCATTTCTAATTTCAGGACAGTTCAAGTGCTGTACTCTGACTTGACCAATAAAGATTGTAGGTCGAATGTTTTCAGTCTCTTCCTGAAGTACTTGAAGTGGAAAAGCAAATATCAGGGATAATAAGGTTTAAATCTGCACAAATATTTACATCTGCAATATTCAGATAAGCTTTGCTGGCTGTGAGAAGTCTGAAGAGCAAATACACCCAGTCCTAGAGGAAATTCTGGCCAGTACAACAGAGAAATGGTTCTATATTTCTATATCAGGAACAGCCTGTTTTCCATTGGTGAAGACAAACTGCTGTGGCTGTGACACTTGCATTCATGCTGTATATTGTATTAAAAATTCTTCTTTGCAGAGTAAGTATCTTAAAAATCAAAATAAGCTTGAATTTTTAAAGATTGCTTGACATCTCTAAAAACCTACCAATCCCACATTATCTGCTATATCTAAAGTGTTTGTGCTCCATTCAAGCCTTCACCCAGAGTCCAGGTAATCCGGGCACCATGGAAGCCAACAACAGTCTCTGATCTGTTCCTGGGGCATTTATCAACTGATCTTGGTTATGCATTTCATCTCTTAAACCAGCGTCTCAATATTGTTCTGCAAGTGATAAACCCCTAAATATTTCAGTAAGGATCCAAATGGAAAAAAAATTCTGTACTCTGTACTCAGAATTTGTCAATATTTTTGTTCTTATTCTAGTGTTACTAGTCTGCAGTATGATGCATGTGCAATATATTCTGATGTATGTGCAGATCCCAAAAAAATATATCTCAGAATTGGTACTTGGATCAGAATTGAAAATAAAACAAAATAAAAATATGGTTAATATTTTTCTGTCTGAGCAACATTTCTTGAACATCAGAGTGTACTTCAGGATAGCACTGTACTTTGTTAGTGTTCACTTTTTTGTAGGTCATATGTTTAAAATTAGCAACACATCAGTACTACATAAAAAGCTTTTCTTAAGTGAAATCTCTCTATATTGAATTCTCTGCTTTATGTACCAAAAGAATTATATGACAAGCACTGAATAATAAATTTTAAACAATAAGCCTCTCAAAAGAAACAATATTGTGAACAGCAAATTGAACAGAAGAACAAGGATGTGTTTTTAACCTGCTTTTCCGTAGGTTAACATTGAGTACCTAATGTTTTCATAGCTTACATACCCTTTCCTACCATTTGTTGGTGATATGAACAATTTTACATGAGTCCTTTAAATTCTTTTCAAAAAAACAAAATCTAAAGTTCAGTGACACTCAATATAAGATTCCCAAGGCTGCAACTATGGAAGTGGAGTCCCATGGGGCAGAGAAACCAACATTAGCAAACCTCAGGGCCAGCACCCAGATGCAGGATGTTGATTTCACTGGAGGTTTTCATATTACTGTTTTGTCTTGGGGTGACTTTATGATGTGTATCCCATATCGCTGCCCATGCCCAGAAATTAATTCTTGTGCCTTTCTATGCCTTTAAACTGAGCCTGAGAGGGGGAAGGAAAAACTGAGCAAAACTTTTTCAAAGCAGTTTGCAGCTTGTTCAAGGTCACACAGAGATAGCGACTTTTTTTTCAGCTGCGGCAGGAGAGCAGGAGGGAAGGGAAGCACCCGGCTTGCTTTTCTTTCCAAACAGCTTTTGGCAGTTTTTTTTCCTCAGCTCTTTTTCCTTTGGAGAGTTGAACTTTTGTTTTCCTGGGACTTGGGTTTTTTTTCCTTTTCCCTCTGCTAGTCAGTTTAAACATCAGAATACATTGGGAGGACTTTCCACCAAGGCCTTGGCCCTGGAGGTGGGCCCACCACCCCATCCCAGCTCCAAGGAGGGGGAGAGAGAGATCTACAGAAGGACTCTGAAATTTTCCCAGGTTTCTCTCAGCAGGGCAAGGGGTTTTATTATTTAGCATTACTATCCTTTTCCTGTGTGTTTGTTAAATAAACAGTTTTTATCTCTTTCACTTTCCTTTGAGGAAAATTTATTTTTCCTGGACCTGGTGGGGGAGGGGTGGTTGTGCCTTCTCTCAGAGGATATATTTCTAAATTTGCCCAAACCGGCACATATTTGAAAACAAACAAAACAAAACCCAAACCTAAATTCTAAGAGAAAAACTTCTGTTAATTACCATAGCTTGAAGTTTTCTTCTACCTGACAAGCAGCATTGTTGGGAAATAGTCTACTCAAAGAAATACGGTCCATCATTGTAGTATAACCAAGAGCTGTTTATTTTTATCAATACGCATGGCTGAGCAAGTAGAAGTTCCTTTTAGGAAAAGACATGTGGAAGCCAAATAAGACTTGCTTATACTTCTCCATTCAGACTTCAGCCAATACAGCACAACACTAGAAACTACAAAAGGCTTGCTTAAAGACTGGTAAAATAAATATATCAAGGAAAATTTTAGAAGGCAAACTATGAGATGGCATTTCCTTTAAATGATCCTTCATAACACCCCCAAAACACTAAGACAATGCATCAGTGTTTACTTATTCTGCCCATTATGCAAAAATATTAAGCAAGAAAATCTCCAAACTCTGACAAAACATTTGTCAGAGATGTTTGTTAGCACTGTTTCTGCTTCAGGAATATTAAATAGTGTTTGCAACACTCACAAGACAAAATTATTTTTGAAAGAAAAGAATAATTTTTTCAAACTGGAAGAACCCAACAAGGAAATGTGGCTTTATATTGTGTCCTTTGTGCAGAATTCTGAGCAGTTTAGTTCGACAAACAGTATGTTGCTTATGCTGGAAGTTCATTTCATTCTTTATCAACAAGATAGGCTAAAAAGTTTTGTTTGACATTTGAGGAACATAGCTCAGCAAATCACCTAGCACATGCACAAGTTCTTTAGTGACACTTTTATGGGGTAGGAGAGGTATTTTAAAAATTATGTAATAGGATTCCAGGGGAACAGACAGACACCTTATTCCTGACCTTACAAACCCTGCTGACATTACAAGAGAAAATTTCAAAAGTGCATTGACTGTGAAAATTCTTTTTTACGAAAGTTACTGAAGGCTTTAGAGAAACAGAAATTAGAAAATTTCTATTAGGGAAAGCACAAGCCATTTGCTTTTCTTGCAAAAGAAAGATCCCAACTATTTGACCATTTTGATGTGTAAGAACTGAATTTATAACTAGAAAATGTTCCAAACATTTGTTGCAGAGTTAAAAATATTACCATCTCATTCATATATTCACCTGCTTTAGCCAATCAGAAAGGTGCAGACTTCCACTGCACTTCATTTGTCCTACCACAGCATAGAGCATCAATTACATTCAGATATTCTCCACTGTGTTTTGTTCAAGTTTGGGCAAGTGAAAACATGATGAAAATCAAATTATTCTTTTGGGGTTGTGAAAGCCACAATATAGATGTAGTCCAAAAGAAATCTTAGAAAAGAATTCTTAGAAGGTATTTCCTAGGTGAAGAACTATCCAATAGTTAAGAAGACTTTTAGGGATTAACTGAGATTCCATTGATTAACTGCAGATGTGTTTCCCCTTGGTTATATTAGACAATCTGAGGCAGCTACATTCTGTATTTTTCATTACTTTGAATCTTCAGGAAAAATTAAAGTTTTATGATGGTCACAAAAATTGACATTTTTGTGGACCTATTCTAACTATACATAACACCAGCTGTGATAAAAAAAGAAGCAATATGCAGTTCCCTCTTTACATATGACAAAACCCCAGAAAACAACAGTCGAGGAGCCACAGTGATAGGCATTAGAGAGCACAGCTTATAGACACACTTTATAAAGTCCTATCAGAGCAGCAGCTCGGGCTGCTCTAACTTACACAAAAACTATATCCTCTCCTATGGAAAGTTCATCTTCCTATAAGAAGTGTATCAAAAGAAGTATCACAAAAGAAGTATCCTCTCCTATGGAAAGTTCATCTTCCTATAATGCCGAAGTAACAGTCTCCTGGGCTATCCCCACCATGTGCTAGAGGGTTCAGGAGACACTAATATTTTTTAAACAAACATTTGTTTCTTCCCTTTATCTGAGCTAAAAATTACATCCTATAAAGCCTGCACGACAGCAACATTTCCTATGTTTTCCTTGTTGGGTCTTATGGTTTAATTGCCACATGTTACATGAGTAAGTAGACACAGATTTGAGGAAGTAAGTTATATAAATGCATGCTTACCAGCTGGTGCAGAACATGAGCAGTGAAGTTGAAAAACGTGATAATCAGCACATGATTCACTGAATTTGCCTTCCTTAAAATCTGGCTTGGAATCCTTTTTGCTCTCAATCTCATCTGAAGAAATCTTATCCAGTTCAATTATAACAGCTGACATTTTGATAGTTTCAGTAGACATCAAATTAAAAACAAAGCTGAATAAAAGGAGAAGCCAGTTTTAGTTCAGCATCCCCAAACTTTCTGTCCAAAAATAACTCCCTATCACAAGAAAGTAAAACAAAAACCCAGACTGTAACAGTGCAAAATACTCAGGTTCTTTTGTTGTTGTTGTTGTTGTTGTTAAAGCAATGACAGAGAAACTCTATCCTCCAGCTCTGGAGCATCTAGTAAATATTGCTGCTCTTCTCTAAAATAGAAAACTACCACTTTAAGTTCTTCTGTTCTTGCAGTGACAACAACATTATGACATTTCTGAATAGCTGCCAGAAAAATAACAGGGATAAGCAGAGACATTTGTATGCCTGCTAAGTTGTGGACTTCCTAACTTTAAGAGTCTAACTCACATTTTGTTCCCCACGGGTCCAGCTGGGAGGGGCTGATACCAATGGGAATGAGCGCATCCCAAACCATCCTGACATTTGTGCCTTGTTACTTGTGCCACAATTATGTTTCCTTAGTGAACACTCAAGTCATTGTCTGGGATGTGTGTGGGAGGATAAATTACCAAAAGCTATGTAATTCCTCGAAAATGAGTAAGAAATGCTTCACATTTTCTCTGCTTATTATTTTAGAGCCTTGAGTATAAAAATGTGTCTTTCTAAGAAAATATTAAGTAAGAGTAATATTAAGGAAAGTGGTTTAATCTTTCAAGCTTTTCTATTATCGTTTTTGTTTCCTTAAATGCCACTAAAGCTGAACAGAACTCAAGACATGAAAATGATCCATCTCTTTCTAACCTGTCCCAGCAGACCTCTGAGCACTCTAAACAGTGCCAAAGTAGTCACCCACTTGGAGATGCTGGGAAGCTTGCAGAGCAGCCAGGCAGGGTCAAGAAGATGCTCCAGAGGAGGGCACGCTGCATTGAGAGGCTTGGAAGAACACTCCCAACTTGTAAATTCCTTAAGAATAACAAAGCACATAAAACATGAATTAGTGATTGAAACAGGCCATACAAGAAAAACTGCTG
>NW_008236509.1:5611306-5656403 GCF_000691975.1 Corvus brachyrhynchos
GCTGAACCTGAGTTACAGAAAAGGTGATGTGCAATTTGCCAGCTAGTAGCTTGCTATCCCTTTCTTATTTTCTCTTTGCACAGTGAGAAAGAGAAGAAAATAATGCAAAGAAATACAAAATATCTATGCAGCCATGCAGCTTTTACTAAACAGTCCCTTGTCCTGCAAAAGCAGGACTAATCCAAAATCCTAAACTCAACTTGAAAAACTTTGAAATGTCAGGTTTAAACACAAGTCAGCTTTTAAACTGAGCTGCTGATGGGGGGTATCCTCAATAATCTCAATGCAAGCAGGGAGCCGGTGGAGGTTTCATGTGCTTGCAGTAGAAATATATCCTCAAACAGGACCAAGTTATATTTTTTTAAAAAATAGATCTATTTACCAGTGTGATACTACTTTAAATATTTAGGTTAAGGGAATTTATATGAGATAATATCTAGATTGGATATGATCACAGCAAGGAACACAACTGAGGTAAAAAGGCTAATACCAATAGAGAAACATGGAAATGGGACTGTAAAAATCAGTCACAGGGGAAGGTTTCCAAGGAGCCCAGAAATACTTGTTTTCTTTCCACTTCAATCAATGCACATCAGGGGCAGGAAAAGCTTGATGCAAGTGTCACAACACTAAACAAAACTTTAGAAAGGGTTATATAACCAGAAAAACAAACAAGTGTGTTCTTTGGAAGGCAAACCCAACATGGCTTACACCAAGAAAGGGAAAAGACAAAAATATCAGACAAAACCCCTTTTCTTTTAATAGCCTTCTATTCCAATTCCTCTTAAATATGTTGTAAAGTCTAGTTATGTCATAATGGCTGGCTAAAGTAATCTTACTTTGTCTTCTGAAAGAAACTTCCCCAAATGAAAATGTTGGCTGCTATATTTTTCAGAAATTTTACAGGAGGTAACAGCCCTATCAATTTACTCTAAAGAAAAAAAAATCCATAGCTTAAATTGCACTTCCCTGCTTATAAAAATTTTAAAATGTATTTTACATAGAGTTGTTACATAAATGAGTCCAGTGTAGCAAAACTTGTAAAGAAAGAAGTAGCTTAATCTTCTAAAGGCAGAACACCACAAATGCCCAGAGGGTGGATAATTTTTTCAATATTCAGTGTCCCAAGAACTTTATCTTAGCTTTTGCTGGATTCTTGTAACTTTTGCTGGATATGTAAGCAATTTCACTTCCTGTACAATCCCTTATCTGAAGGGTTTATGTTCTCCAGTAACATTAATGTCAATGTGATTTAATTTTTTTTCTCTCAATACTATGCTGCTGTTAAGTTTCCCATGTAATTCTGAATATGTAAATCAGTCAAGAGCATGTTATGTCTTCAGCACTCTGTGACTGTGTAACACCCTTGTCACTCAAACCTAGGGCTAAACCAAGGTACTTTTGCTCTGGGTAGGCGCAAAGGAGAAAATTCCAACCAAATGTTCTCAAGAGGTAAAAAACTACACAAAAGTTCACTGCCAAACTAGAAAATTAAGGAACATTGGCAAAAGACTAAATGCAATATAACATCACTTACTACAGCATTGACTTAGCCCACTGAACATAGAAAACCTTTGAAATCATTCAATGTTATGTTCCATGAGAAAAGAGTTAGAAGAAGAAGAAAAGGAGAAAAACAGAAAGACAGGAAAGATACAGAAAAACAGACATTGATACCAAATCCTGGGTTCCAGCAATTCAAGGCTCCAAGATTAGGAGTAGGGTTAAAGGACAATGTGCTTGCCCTCTGGCCAGGCTTTTTAAAGCCTTGGCCCATCCTGGGCCTTCTTCCCAAGTGGGACTTCCAATCTTTTGGCCACCCAAGGGTGGGTTAGGTGGCACTGGGGAGCTGCCTCCAGTGAGCCATGGTTGACAGACACTGTGGATCTGGGCAGCATGCAGCAGGGCACCGCCTCACCAGAGCAAAGCCTGACCCACCCCGTACCACACATTCCAAGCTCCCAAGATGTCTCAAAACAGATTGTCTTTTCCAGTCTCTGAGAGACTGTTTCTTAATTTGTACAGGGTTTTTTCTCTTTGATTTAACACATTTACACAGAAGAGTAGAGAGGGTACTGTTCCTCTGGCAATCTAGATAATGTCCAAAGAGTTCTATTCTCTATACATGTTATGCAGCATATGCAAGCCTTGTGAAATGCCAAGCAACTCTGATAGAAGGTAAGGCCCATCCTTTAAATGGAGACGATGATAAGGTATTGACAAGAACAATTATTTTTAATTTATTTTTAGTTCCAAATCTGTTGAACTCAATTTCCTCATGGTGATATAAAAACAATGCATTTTATTACTGGTCAGTAGAAGACCTGAAAGGGAGCACATGACTGTAGATCTTTCTCTCATGCTAAAGCAAACCAGAGGTTCAGGAACCAACACTACTCATCTACTTTCATCTTCCACAGCTAATCTAGCCTGCGAGCAGCTGAAGCCCCATTTCCTTTGGCATATTCGCTTTTCTTTCTATGTCCTTTTTCCTCTTCTCAAATTGATGTCAAAAACTTCCTTGCTGTTTGAATTCTTTTTTATTAGTCAAGTAATTTTCAGCTGTTCTGTTTCTTCCTCCCTGCTCTATCGCAAACTGACACTTCAGGCAAGAAATCTGAACAATAGAAAAATATTGATTTTACAAATATAGGTACCAATACACCTCATATAAATACAATATAAAAATATTGTAAGTATTATGGAAACAGAAGTCATTTTCAGAACTTTATTTGCATACTTAAAGTCACACATACACATACTTAACCAAACCAAAAGCATCAGAACATGCTATTCCTCCAAATTCTGTCTGAACTACTCTACTATTATAAAGCTGCTCGATAAACCATAATTGCATTTAATAAATCTGGTCATTAGACACTGTCTCAGTTTGAGACAAATTAGGAGGAAACATCTTGAGGTGAAAGCGTCCTCTAATGGAAGGCAGGTTTTGGCAGCCCCTCCCCCACAGGTTCGAAAAAAAATTCTTGGAGAAAAGTGAAAAAAAGGACTGTTTGTTTAACAAGCAGGCTGCATGCAGGCACAAGGAAGGAAAAAATGAATAATGTTAGAAAATAAAACCTCTCGCTGTGGAGAAGACCTGATAAATTGTTTTAGAGTCCTGCTTGGCTTCTCCCAAGGTCCTCTGGAGTCAGGGTGTGGTGCCCCAGGGGTTCCCCTCTGGGCCACAGTGTGGGGCTCCTGGCGATGTTCTGGGGTTTTGGACCAGAGCAAAGCTGACCAGTTCCTTCTCGGGCCACAGTGTGGGGCTCCTGGCGATGTTCTGGTGTTTTAGACCGGAGCAAAGATGACCAGTTCCAGAAGACGAAGAAGACAAAGAAGACAACAAAGACAAAGAAGACGGAGGAGGAGGAGGACAAGGACAAGGAGGACAAGGAGGACAAGGAGAAGGAGAAGAAGGAAAAGAAGGAGAAGAAGGAGAAGAAGAAGGAGAAGGAGAAGAAGGAGAAGAAGGAGAAGAAGGAGAAGAAGGAGAAGAAGGAGAAGAAGGAGAAGAAGGAGAAGAAGGAGAAGAAGGAGAAGAAGGAGAAGAAGGAGAAGAAGGAGAAGAAGGAGAAGAAGGAGAAGAAGGAGAAGAAGGAGAAGAAGGAGAAGAAGGAGAAGAAGGAGAAGAAGGAGAAGAAGGAGAAGAAGGAGAAGAAGGAGAAGAAGGAGAAGAAGGAGAAGAAGGAGAAGAAGGAGAAGAAGATGATGATGAAGCAGCTGCCACAGTCCCAAGAAAAATGTCTTTCCTCAGCTAACAGGCAGGCTAAAAGCAGGAAGCTGCTCCCTCAGCTCTGCAGCAGTGAGAACCCGGGAGAGTGTGAGTCCTTGAACACGAGCTGTGCTGAAGAATTCACCCAGCATCTCTCCCCCATCTTCTGGACCCACCTTAAAGCTGCAGGACCCATTTCTGGGCAATAAGCAGACGATAGGGGAATACAGTATCATACAGTCACCCCAGGACAGACATTTATTTACATTGTGGTATAATTCTTCAGTTGTATCATGCTTCTAAATATCTGCCATATTTTTAAATAATATGGCGGTCCCTGCAAAATTTCAATAATTGTGTGCTGTGAAGTGTAACTCAAAGTAACATTTATTTGCCACTGGCAACGTTTTTCAGAGATAAGAAATGTAAATATTCAAAGCCATTCAACTTTTATGATACCAAACCAAGTTCCTTAACTTAATTTAACTTAATTTATAACTTAATTTGTAGAGTCCAGTCATTGTAACTATGACTTTTTTCTCAAAATAAAAAAAATGAACATAATGTCAACATTATTCTTCCAACTTGCATGAATAAGTTTTGGTTTTCCATTGTTAGTTTTGTTGGTTTTTCGAAGTTCTTTTTGTGGGGCTTGCTTATTGCAAGGAAACTGACTGCTTATACTTCAAGATAGAAGTGTTGATATCACTTTCCTTTTTCCCAGTGCATCAGTTTTTACAAATTCATGTAATGGAAGAGGCAAGATTCATGACTACTTTGCTTGGACAGAGTTCTGTTTATTCCCAGTGACTGCTCAAAAGTACTATAGCCTTAATGGCAAATGGATGTGACATGCAGATCCTCTCTTGTCATAACCATGTTTAGGAACAAGACAGACATTCATGGAGTTTATCAAAAAATGCATGTCTTAATATTTCTCTTGCACACCTTGTTTCTTCCTTCCTGAGACCATGCAAGCAGATCCAGTTCTTACCTCTGAGTGCCTTGAAGCCTCAGCTCTTTTTCTGGTTTACCTTAATCAAGTTTGTCCTCGGTGCTAAGGCCTTGCTGAACAGAGTTTGTGTGCTGAAAAATATAATGAGTTATGATTAACTGTTGTATAAGAAGTGAGAGATCTTATATTTATATTTATATTTATATTTACATTTACTTCCTCCCCAGTGCAGACTATGTATACATAGGAAGATACAGCTTTTCTGAGCAGATGCTGTGCAACAAAATCTGTAGGCTATTGCTCATATTCTGTTGGAGCATGTCTTGAGCAAACCTCATTCCTAGTTTACATACCCATCATTCCCATCAACAGTCACACAGACAATAATGGCCCACCACATCATAGGTCAGATATACACTTTCTAGACACACTCTGCAGAAGAGAAAAAAGAGTTGACCCAAAGTGCCTTTTCCCAGTTGTCTCCTTCCCAGAGTTCTTGCTAAGAACTTTAAGAGAAACAGAAAAGTGAATGAATATAGGTAAGGGAGGCATAGAAATAGTTGTCTTACATACTCACTGAAGAACCTCTGTAACTCAGTGTGAACCTAAGCAGACATTATGAAGAATGTGTGAGTAGTTCATGTGGTCATGAAGGGTCGAATGTTCTTGTCTGGAACCCAACAAGGACCAGTATCTGTGGAAATATGAGCATAGTCCCTACCCCATGTAATAAGGGGAAATGGACATATGATTTTTCCACTTTCTGTGTCTTGTCTTTTACAAGGACTTGTGCTGATGCCATGATGATTTTTTGCCTTTTCTTTTATACCCCTTTTATACCTTTTTATAACTTCTGTATTCTTAGCACTTTTTAGCCTACATTCTTGGACTTGTTTGTCAAGCTAAGAGACTAAACATTTTAGAAGCTTCATAGTTAGGGATCAGAACGCCCCAGACACCAAGGTCCTCTCCACAACACATTTTGTAAACTAAGATAGAACCATCCAGGGGAAGGGTCCTCGGGGAGGGGGGCTCACTCAGGCCTCTCACTGGGGAATTTTTGATAGATATGCTAATTAGTAAGACCTATAATGTTATACTTGATCTATTGTGGGTGTGCATTGCGGTGTGCATTGGGGTGCATTCAACCTGGACATAGTGCACCTAAGGATCCTTAAAATAAATACAAAGGTAAAATCCCTTTTTCCCTTCTAACCTTGTTTGATTCTTGATTTTAAGAGCAGGAAAAGGTATCAGTGCTTTTTGCCCTATGTCTAATGACATTTCCTTAGAAGTGGAAAAGTGTTTTATTGTAGGGGGAACCTTGCCATCACCATAGCAATTTAAAGCATTTAAAACATACAGTGCCTTGTGTAGCCTTTCCATTGGTATGCACCCTTGCATTCCCCCTCTCTGTTGTGCTAAAAGACACTTAAGTGTTGAATGAGCACATTCACTAATTGCTTGTCCTGTGGGTGAGTGAGGGATGCCAGTAATATGAGACATCCCCCACAAGGTGAAAAAGGAAAGTTGTTGAGAAGTGTAAGCAGGACCATTATCAGTTTTAATCTGATATCTAAAGCTGTAAAAGCTGTGTCTTGGGGTGACTTTATGACGTGTATCCCATATCGCTGCCCTATGCCCAGAAATTAATTTTGTGCCTTTCTATGCCTTTAAACTGAGCCTGAGAGGGGGGGAGAAAAAAAAACACGAGCAAACTCTTCAAAGCAGTTTGCAGTTTGTTTGCATGTTTTAAGGACACAGAGATACAGACTCCTCTCTGTGTTCTGCTGTGGCGAGAGAGGAGCAGGAGCAAGCACTGCTTGCTTGCCAGCCAGCTTTCAGCCAGTTTTTCAGCTCCTTTTCCTCTGGAGAGTTGAACTTTTGTTTTCCTGGGACTTCATTATTTTCCCTTCTTCTCTGCTGGACTATTTCAACATCAGAATACATTGGGAGGACTTTCCATTGAGGCCTTGGCCCTGGAGGTGGGCCCACCACCCCATCCCAGCTCTGAAGGGGAGGAAGAGAGATCTACAGAAGGACTCTGAAATTTTCCCAGGTTTCTCTTCCACAGAGAGAGGTTTTATTATTTAGCATTATTATCCTTTTCCCATGTGTTTGTTAAATAAATAATTTTTATCTCTTTCACTTTCCTTCGAGGAAAATTCTTTTCTTTCCCAAACCTGGTGGGGGGAGGGATGGTTGTAACCTGCCTTCTATCAGAGGATATATTTCTAAATTTGCCCAAACCAGCACAAGCTGCCAAAAAGTGATGGCAAACATCTTTGGCAGTTTTTCCTCCGTGGCATGATGCAAGCAATGCACCTGAGACGTGTCAATGGATGAGTGAACACATATGAGGTGGCCAAATTCAGGATAGTGAGCAAAATCAGTTTGCCATACCTGAAGGCTTTGTAGGCCCCATCGGTTAATTCCCAGTGAGTCTGTCACAAAATTATGATGCGGACAATCAGGGCAAGCAGCAATGATGTTTCTCGCTTTTTGGCACTTTAAAGCAAATGTGCAACAGAGGGCTGCAGCATTCTGGTGAAAAAAGGAATGGCTAAGTTTAGCCTGTGTAAAAATGATCGGGAAGTACCTGAACAGGAAAGGCAAGCAAATCAGCTTGTCAATTTCCTTCTGCTATAAAACCAGGTAACGTTGTGTGAGAGTGAACATGCATAACAAAATAAGGGTGTTGCCTAGTGTCTAAAAGGAAAATTAATTGTTGCAACCACTGAAAAAGATCAACTAGATTAGAAACTTTTCTCTAAACAGCAGCTTCATTTCTTTCAACAATACCTACAACATAAGCAGAATCTGTTATCAAATTTAAAGGTATGGGCCATTTTTGAAAAGCACCAAGAACTGCAGCTAATTCCACAATTTATGGGAACCCATAAACTACAGTCACATCAGAGGCCCATGTACCAGTCTTACCATCTTTCCAAAGTATTTATGAGATCTTCCAGAACCATCAGTAAATACTGTAAGAGCTTGTAAAGGTGTCTCACAAGTGCTTAGGTTTTAAAAGAATATTAAAATTAGTAGTTAACAATTTATGAGGTGGTGAATGGCTGGTAATCTGACCTGAAAAATCAGCAGGTGCAGACTAGAAAGGTCCTGATGTCTGCAAAAGCCAATCCAGATAAACAGTGGTTATAGGTACACAAATTTGTTCAAAATTATGATCTGCCAACATTTGCAATCTCTGATGTGCCTTACTGATAAGCTGTGCAAACATTTCATGTTGAGTAACACGTCATCTGATCAGGTAAAAAAATCCATTCAATGATAAGCAAAGGGTCAGCCGTATTAGCATCCTATGGTATAACAAAGCATGTGGCTGTAGTGAAGGACTCGAATCAGTGAAAATGGAAGATCAGGTGCACATCATGATGCTTGCCTCCGGGCAATGGCATCTGCTACCTTTTGCAAGGCCAATTGTGCTTCATGATTCAAATGTCTTGGGGAAGACAAGTGTACTAGTTTGACAACAAACCAGTGGGAGGCACCAAGTCAGAATAACAATTTAATGGAAATTAAAGAAAAGGGGAAAAAAAGGTAAAAGAAAACACTGTCAAACTGACAGAGTCAAGGTACAACCTGACACCCTGTTAGGCAGGGTGGTGGTAGCAGTCTGGTAGAATGGTGGCTGCAGTCCTCTGAAGCAGTGATCCTGTAGTAAAACAGTCTGCTCTTCCTCAGGAAGTCCAATGGTGGCTGTGTAGCTCCTGTCCTCTGGAAATCCAGTGGGAAGCCGGTGTCTCTGGTGTTCAGCCTCAGATTATATCCACGATGGGATGCTTGGTTCCTCCCTCTGGGTGGAGCATCTCACAATGGGGTGATGAGTCATGAGGCAAAGTGTTGATTAGGCTCATTAACAGAAGATAGTCCGGAGGGAGTTATCTCTGAGTCAGGTGGCAGGACAATGATGGGCAATTAACAGAAAGATAGTCTGGGGGGAGGAGGCAAGGAAACACTGCCCCACCTGATTTCAACGGCTGATGGGGATGGTAATAGAATACACTGCAACCCAGGACAACAAGTCAGGCTCTCCTTTTAATAATGCAAAAGGGGGAACTAGATCTGAATTTGTGATTCCCAGCAATGGCCTTACCCAATTAATAACTCCTAGTAATTTTTGTGCTACATGTAATGTAGAAATTTTGCTTTGAATTTGTAATTGCTGTGGCTGTACAGTTTGGGATCTAATATGCCAACCTAGATATCACCATGGGGGCATTTGTTGAATCTTATCCTGGGCTATTTGCAATCCTGCACATTTTACAGCTTCTGTGGTAAGGGCCAAGGTTTCCTTCATGTCTTCTTGTTTTTCAGCTGCAATGAGAGTGTCATCCATCTAGTGATAGAGTAACACATGAGGCTTTGCCTGTCGTACTGGGCTAAGGGCCCGTGCGACAAACCACTGACAAATTGTAGGACTGTTTTTCATCCCTTGGGGCAAAACCACCTTTCTTTGCAAAGGCTCTTGCATATTTAAGCTGGGCACAGAAAAGGCAAATCTCAGTGCATCCTCTGGGTGCAGAGGAATTGTAAAAAAGCAATCTTTAAATCAATGATTGTCAAGTGCTAATTACAAGGAATCATGGTAGGTGATGGGAGACCTGGCTGCAGGGCTCCCATATCTTCCCTGACTGCATTTATTTGTGGATGCTAAAAGGCAGGAGCAGAGGAATTTTCCTGTGAAACTTTCCTTTCTCATAAGAGAGCAGCTAGAGAAATCCAGCTTCTCACAGCTTCTCTGTGAAAGCTTTCATTCTCATGCAAACTGGATGGACAACCATTTGTAAGAATGTAAACCATTTCTGCACCTGCACGTTGTTGTGAGAACAGTAGAATTGTTTCCAGTCTTGTGAGAATAATATTTGGAAATGGGTGTCTTACTGCTCAGCCTATCACCTTGAGAGGTGGTGAGTGAATAAGCCAATCATGTAATTTCTTTATTGCGAACCACACTATAAAAGACAAGCTTTCCATTAAACATGGTCTTAGCTCTGCTTTGGCCATATTATTTGACTTGGATTTATGCCGTGATTTCTCCATTCTCTGGGGATAACAGCACCATTTATTTTTCTGAGATCATTAAGCAAATGCTACTTACCATTCTTTTTCTGAATGACAAATACAGGAGAATTCTAAGGGCTTGTGGAGGGGACAATATATCCTGCTCGTAGTTGTTCTTTAACCAGATTTTGTAAAGCGCATAATTTTTCAGTTGCAAGGGCCACTGAGGAACCCAAATTGGGTTGTTAGTTTTCCAGACCAGCTTTAGGCTAGTGCACTGCTCAGTGGTGCCTACAAAAAATCAGATCCAATCCTGACTTCCATTTGGGAAAGCATGTCACTGCCTCATAATACCATGGGAATTTGTAAAATAAAAGGCTTGATGGTAGCAGTATGTCCCTCAGGACCTACAATTTGAATGAAATCTTTGCTGTGAAAGCTGGTACTGCTCTCCCCAAAACCACAATAAGTGGCCACGTAGGGGGCCGCTTAGCTTGTGAAATGACTGTAACATCAGGTCCCATAGCAATATCTGTGAGCATGACATGCTGTCCCTGCCAGGATAGTTTACATTTACAAGTGGGACACTGAACAGTTAACTGCTGAGCCCAAAAGATTTGAGGCACTCCTGTGGATCCAAAGCCCTCTTCCCTGCTCTGTTTTTGCACTGTGTTAGTAGATTTCAGTGCTATAAAAAGTATTAATTGAGCAATTTTGGACCCTTGGAGTACAGTACATGAGGGGAACAGAGTCCAAACCAAGGTTCTGATTTCTCCTAAAAAGTCTGCATCAATTACATCTGGAAGTACAAACAGTCCCATTAAAATAGTTGAGGAACCCCCCAAAACCAACGCACTCCATCCTTGTCCTACAGGTCCGTTGACCTGTGTGGGGATCAAATGGATGGAGGAGTCCAAAATAGTTACTGTACAAGCGGTTGCGAGATCCAAGCCAGAACTACCAGAGGTGGCTGGTTGCAAGGCTGAAACACTCCTGCTGCTGCTGAGGGATTTGTGTCTGCGCGCGGAGCTGGCCCACGCTCCGTTTCGCGTTTCCCAGAACTGGTTTGCTGTCAAAAGGTCCGGGATTAAAGGGATCGTCATCAAATTCCAAGTCCCCATCAGAAGCGACAAATTGCATTGCGAGAGCCTGTGCTGGAGCGCCAGTAGCTTGCGGCTCCACAGATGGCAGTGGCACAAAAGAAGGCAAAGACTCTCCCAAAATGCTTTGGCAGGGGGTCTGAATTGCTGGAGGGGCCGACGCGGTGAGGCACTGCCCAGCGGGTGGTGCAGGAGAGCTGGCAGAGGCAGGCAGCATGGTGTGCAAAGCAGTGGGTAGCAGCACGGCGGGCAGCACAGGAGAGCTGCAGCCAGAGCCAGCAGTGGGAGCTAACTTTTCCCAGGCAGCTTCCTGAGCTTTAAGAGTCTCTAAAATTGCTCACCATACAGGCAACAAATCAGCTACTAATTTATGACCCTTAGCCCTTTATCCCAAAGTCTCACCCCCACTTCATCCCATAGTTCCACTGAAAAAGCCATGGCAGGGCTGAACCTTCTAACGTGTGATTCAGCCCATCACAGAATCAGCTTAAGAGAGGAAGAAGCAACTGACTTCCCTTGCTTCTCCAAAAGTTTAGACATAAGTTCATAAACATGCTTCTCTTCTGAGTACATATTACTGCCCATTTTCCCCACAGCTCATCTTCAAAACCTGAAAGGATTGTTCGGCTGAATTCCCACTTCCTTTCAGTGGACACTTCAAGTTCTGTGGGGCTTCTCCCCCAGATGCCAGATAGGCGATTTCTCACACACCTTGCATAGGTACACCATTTGCAGAGATTGAAGTGGCACGGACTCTGCTGGGTGTTAGCAAGCAAAGCCAGTTTATTGTACAAATTACCAGCATTTTATAGTTTACTGCTCCATAGGCTCAAACCCCCCTGCCCCTATTCCCATAGCAACACTTAACGGGTCCTTACAGATTCCCTCTTGCAACAGAGGCCAATCGTCCTGGCTAATCGTCCTTTCGCGCCAGCGGCTCAGGTCATGGCATCTTGTCCATTCCGTGTTTGCCTCTTATTGTTACCTTGAGCTTTGTTTCGTCTTTGCTTCTTGTTCTTGCCTTGAGTTTGAATCTGTCCCACGGCTTTCACGGCACCAAGGCTAGAAGGTCTGCACAGCTATCAACTTTCGTCACTCTCTGACTCCTGTCACTTGAGTATATTTTCCAAATATCTTTCCAAGAAATCTTGAATAATCCATCTTGAAAACATAGTTTTATGGCCTTCATTTTCTCATTTAGTGTTCTTGAGAGGAAAAAATAGCTTTTAATTCTGAATTAACTGTCAGATAACAAGTTTAGACTCCCTTTAAATTTACTGCAAAGTGTTTCTTGATCTCAACATACTTGCAGAATTTAATAAACTTTTATCCTAGAATACAACAGTGATAATCATTCTCTCTGTGGAATTAAAACCAAAACCATTAAGTAAACAGATGGCACACACAGTCACCAAACTTTTCCAAGTGAGATAGGAAAATAATTTGGAAAAATTCAATTGCTAGAGGGAGATTTAATGAGCTGCGGTCTAAAAAAAAAAATCTCAAAGGTGTTTGATCTTTAGGCCTTCTGGTTTATTAATACATTCTCTACAGATAATTTAAACTTATATAGATTTTTTATATATAGCTTACCAGTGTGTATATATGCACACAAACAATATTAAACCAGCACATACTCTATCATTGCCATACAAAGAAACAAAGTTTATAATCCTAAATCTTTAAGATATCTGTTTTGGCTTAGGACTCTACCACTCCCTTTTATTTTGTCCTCAAGTGACATCTGTACTCTTCAAACTGTACTTTATTTTTCGCTCATCCAGAGAAATGGACAAGCAGTTTGTTAATAGCAGAGGGATTTAGCATTAGGTACTTGACATTACAGAAATCTCAAAAAGAAAGCAACAATTCCATATTATTTTATTCAAAAACACATTCCATTAATTTTTTTTTTCAGATGTACAAAAGGGCACAAAGTACATTAAGACCATCTAAATGGATACACAGAAAAACTGCTTTTACAGAAGCAATATTTACAGAAGCAACCCTGATAAGAATTTTTCAGGGTTATATAAAAAATATTTTTCAAAACCAGGAACACAAGAAAGGCAGCCTATAACCACCAGCTCTCCCTGTACATGCAGGTATCAGATACTCCCATAAATAAGAAATTGGTTTTTTTAGGGCACTGGAAAGTGTTTGGTTTTTTTAAGTATAAAGTCCAGTTGTAGTTGCTAACATACAATACAATCTTGATGTGGCTAAGAAATGTGCTCTCTCCACGCAAAAGTAAGTATCAGAATCAGAACTGGAATTTCAAGGATTTTCTCACAATCCCCATTCTCACAAACCCCAAAATGTAGAAATACCAATTCTACAATTCCCTTTTTTTATTTTTTTTTCTTTTAGCCCTTGTACTTGAAAGAGCTATTGCAGTGGTAACAATTCTTTTGTCCCTTTTTTTGTCCCTTTCTTTCATACTTCATTTCCCTTGGAGTCTGCTCTGTGGTATCTTTCTGTAAATAAAAGTTTACAAAATAAACAGTACAACAGTATGCCCAACAACAGGATCTCATTCAAGAGAAAGGATTGAATGACTGGTGAGTTAACTGAATGTGTATTATTCAATAATCCCATTAATTATTCCACAAATATTCCATGCAATAATTCAATAAAACATATCATTGCTTGTGTAAAATAAAAGGTAAATATCTACTTTCATATGTCCACAAAATTAGCTTGTTGATATGAAAAGAAAAATGAGAATTCTAAGCAAACCTTTTGGCAGAGTTTTGTAATTTGAAACAATAACAATGGTGATTAAGTCATAATTATAGACAAATATTACATTATGTGCATATATTTATAATTTTTTTCCTCACATTAAAAGAAATCTGTGTAGTACACGATCAGTGTAATTTTTTTTTCACAGGTGTCTGTTAAATCTAGGCAGCTCCAGCATGGGTAAGAAGAGTTCAAGGTCATCTTTAACGGTTTTAGTATTTTAAATCCTGACTTAATTTTGACAAGATTTTAATCTTGGTGAAATTCCCTAGGAAAAGACTTCTAGTAAGGGAAATATCTGGTCTTGTTCAGCAGATTTAGGAGAAGGTAGTTGGATATACTGTAGGTGGTGTGCAGGAAAAAAAATAAAGTTCTCAGGGATTTCAATATAAAAAACTTTTGCTTGCAGACTTTAGAACATCCAGACAACATAAGGCACTTGGGAACTTTGGAATATCTAGATAGAATCAGACACTTGGCAAGGTTTTGAAGGTTTGAAGGTTTGAATTTTTTTTTCCATCAGGCCTAAAATTTATTTCAAGAAGAATAGGAATGTAAAGGTGAGGGAAAGGGGGGAGAGAGACATCCAGGATTGTGTCAAGAGCTTTTAAATCCAGGGCAGGAGAGTGTGCCACAAGACACGCACCTTGCTGCTTCTTATTGGTTTCAGACCCCTGGGGCCCTCTCCCAGGCAGGTCAATGCTAATTTCGGCTCCAAAACCTTGCGCCTGGAGTGTTACACAATGCCAAAATTTCTGGCAACAGTTCAGGGCTTACGGAGGTCCCACATGTTCTACCACACCCATTACAGTGCCCACCTGCTGCTGACTTCTCAAATGAACAATCGCTATGCAGCCAAGTGCAAGAAAGCGCAAGGAGCCAGAGTGGGGGTGGGAGGAGGAGGTGAGTGCACTGTCCCACCTACTCAGAGCAAAAAAAACCTGTGGTCTCTTGAAAATACAAACTTGTGAATTTAGATTCATATAAGACCTATCAACTTTACTTATGATTGAAATACTTTTGAAAGAGGACAGATGAGCTAGTATTCAAGGACTTCACTGTTTTCTCACATTTTCTGCATTTCTGTATTAAGGAAACCTCCAGTTTGGACCATTCAAGAAGTACTCTTGCAGTCACACTCCCACTACCAGATACTTTAAGTGGTGGGACTGAAGGCTCTTTGTAGCGGGCAATGCCAATGAGCCTTGTGGACGCCTTGGTTGACTCTCTCCACAGCTCCACTCTCACATAGACAGACCAGGTTTCCTTACCTGTTCAACACTACATCTACAATAATATAGTATCAAACTGTTCCATTGTTCCAGCAACTTAGTCATGCCAGAGAAATACAGAAACAGCTTGAGCTGGGTGCCTCTGAAAAGGGACCCCAAGCAGAAAAAACCCCTTGGTTTTGGTTTTTAAACCTTCACGGTCCACCTGTGCACAAATTTAACTCCTTCCCCTGAGACCTCCAGTGTTGCTGTCTCCATCCACCCAAGTGGCACCAATGGTCTTCATGCCCTTTGCTATCCAAACGTAGGGTAGTACACAGCTCCTGTTATGTCTCTCTATGTATTCCTTATCACAGGTGTAGATGATAAAATACTCTCAGCAGAGGTAAAAGCCAGCAAGACCATTATGTCCAGGGACCTTTTATGTGAGAGCAATTCAATGGAAATATTCAGTGTTGGAGCTGTACACCAAATGTCGAAGCTGGGTCTCCCTTTCCTTGGGAAGGGAAACAACTAATCTACTGCAGCTGCCCATCAGAGACAAAAGCCATCAAGGTCTTTCTGTCCTGAAAACTTTGTGTTGGAGCAATCCTTGGACATATTCATTATTGGATATGTTATCCAAATTTTGATGGTGAGCTCTTGAAAGTGTTTGAAAGTGCTTTTCCACGGGAGGGAAGCTATCCAGCCCTAGTGTTTCTGGTCTCTTCTGGCTGCCAGTGATAGGTAAAGGCCAGCTACAGTTTTCTAACCTGGCACCTTTTTTGTGGAAGCAAGCCCACAAAATTAGATTGTATTGAATAGTTGAACTCAGCTATAAATTTCATTTGTTGAATCCAGAAATTGAAACCAAGCATCTTTCTGTCCTGACACACTTTGAGTAATGACGTTTTTAGCTTTGGGCCTGCACTTTGAGTTGCTTAGTTAGCTGTGGGCCATTTCCTTTTTTTGCAAATAAACACCGAACAGTTGAACGGCGACAGAGACAGGGTAAAAGCCAAGAGCTTTTTCTCCTGGTAGCTTTGTTTGAGAGCAGTAAGTGGAGGGAGTTCCATTTTGAATCCTGGCTCTACGAGACTGAAAGAACAAGATCCTGCTTATATCTGGGAAGGAAAGAGAATAGTCTTATTATTGGCAGTGTAGTTTACGGGCTGAAAAGAAAGGTTCAATCCAGAACTTGCCCTTTCCTGTGGAACTTTTTCTGTGGGACTAGCTGATGAGTAGTTTAAGTTTTTAATTTTCTAACTAGTCTCTGCAAGACTGAAAATGTACAGATGTATGTAGGGCTGAGGAAGAAAACACATCGACCTGTGTGTGTGGCAGTTTATAAACTGTAAGAAGAAAGTGGAAAATTCTGGCTTTTTGTTCTAGGACATTTAATATGGTAACGTTTTACTAAACCTCTTAAGTTCTGAAGTTGAACTCTACAACAGAACATGTAGTCCAGTAGGAAACTCCATAGCTCTATGATGTGTCTTACAATTCAAACAGAACAAGTTAGAGGAGGAGCCAGCAAAATTTTTCTGATGTGGCTCTTTTTGTGACCAAGATTTTTGCCAGATGTTTTCAATTTTGTAGCTGGACTCGGCAAGAGTGAAAAAATGTAAAGGTATATGGAGCTGGGAAAAAAAGCCAACAGCACCTGGGTGTGCTTGTAGTGCCATTTATAGGCAGCAAGGGAAAGCTGCCAGAACCGTTCGTCCTAAAACCTGCATGTTAGAAAGAATGTGTTAGTACCTCTAGTTGGATAGGAAAGCTCAAAGCCCCAGTGACATGCTGTTGTTGATATCCTTCGATATGTATGTTTAAACCCAAACACTCTTTTGTGCCTGTCACTTTTTGTGGCCAGATTAAAGTTATAGAGCTGGGCTCAGCAAGAGAAAAAAGCTGAAAGTAAAAAGCATAGCAACAATGTGTGTTGTGCAGTTTAAGTCTGTAGGGGAAAACTGATGACCAGCATAGTCTTTTTTGTTCTAGGACTTTTTTAATGGCAGCAGACACTGAACTGAGAAAGAATTTACATAGGCTTTTCACCTTCCATTTGAAACACTTACTTCACACCACAGCCAAGGGGCAATATGAATTCCTTTCCAGTTGTATGTAATATCAACTTACTTCACATTTGAAGACACTAGCTACAAAACTGAAAATGTCACACAGAAACCTTGTACACACAATGGGCAAGAGGAGAAAGCTGTTGCTGACTTCACCTTTACCTCATTCCCCTTGAACTTTGGTGCTATGTGCTTTTCTTCTCAGCAGCACATTCTTCTATCTTGTGGAACTGATATTTAAAATTGAAACCATCCAGCAAGTGCTCCCAAAAATAAGGTCCTGGAACAAAATTACATTTGTAGGCATTACCTTCCTTTCCCAGTACCTGAAGTGCTCACATAACACGATGTTACTCACATTCTTTTCAGGTTTATATATCTTCACATCTTTTCACTCTCCCCGACGCGGGATCCCAAAAGGAACCGCTCCATTTACTGATCCCACACTAAAGGTGGCAGGAGAAAAAGCACTTCTTGGCTTTTACTTTCCCAATGTCACCTTTCAGTTGCTCCACTAGATGGCGCTGTGCACTCGCAAAAGAAGTAAATGTATCGGTTATTTCTAAACCACAAAATATGCAGATCCAACATAGAAAAAGTCTTGTCACTACTCTCAAACAAAATGTTCCAGGGCAGAAAGATTTCACATACATTACCCTTACATTTTCAAACATGTATTCCAACATCAAGTGGCATACACCTTTCCCTTGCAACATGTAAACTGCACACACCTCACAGTGTTGTGCAATTTACTTCTCAGCTATATGCAGCATCATACACTTTCGCATGTTCACAAGTGCTTTTCCATTGGAATTAAAGCATGTAGCCACAGTGTTTCAGGTACAGATTGCAAACTGCCCTGGGAAGTAAAGATCAGCAACTTTTTTGTCCTACCATTTTTGTGTTGGGACTGTGTTTAGACATGCTCATTATTGACAGTGGTATCTAAATGCTTTTCTTCCCATGGAAGTTCCTGGCTTCCATGGGAAGAAAAGCACATAGCACCAGTGTTTCATATATAGGTTGTAGCCTTCCAGCAGGCAGTAATGCCAGCAAGTCAGTTCTCTCCTGCCCTCTTTTTGTGTGGGAGCAATCATTGGACGTATTCATTATTAGAGGTGGTATCCTCAGTTTTGTGCTGGCCTGTTGAGAGTGTAAAAAAGTGCTTTTCCAGGGGAAAGAAAGCACGTCACCGCAGCATTTTAGGTTCAAGTTATTGGATATCCATGGTAGGTAAAAGCCAAAGAATCACTTTTGTCCTGCTCTCTCTTCTGTGGGAGCAATCCTTCAGAGTCTTTATCCCCATTTCACTGCTAGCCTGTTGAAAGTCCTTTTCCTTGGGAGGGAAAGCATCTACCCACTGTGTTTCAGGTGAGGTAATAGGCTGTCCATGAGAGGTAAATGCCATCAATCACTATAGGAGAAGTGTTCACGAAGAATGTCTGGACTTCAGGCAGCTCTCTTGAAAGCTGTTTATTGCATAGGCAAAGTTATAGCAGCTCAGGGAGTGACCATCCAGAGCCAGCCCTACAGCTGTCAGCTCCAGCTTGAAGGCATACCTGAAGCCGCTTTCTGTTCAACTTACAAAGCATCTTATACTTTTCTTTGCAGAGTATCTTAATACATAACGACCAATAAGCACGATATGCAATACCTTCACATTTGCCCATAGCCTATCATAACTACTACCATTACCATATTATAGTCATTATTATCCAATCACAAGAGTAAGTAAGTTACAATTTAAGCTTACAGTGGAAAATTCTCAGACCTCTCTTCTTCTTCCTACATCAACATTTCTTGTTTGCCTGCGATAAATCTCTTTTTGGTAAAAACATGTTTTCTATTTACTTATGCTCTTCTTGAGACTTATTTACTTGGTGAAAAACATATCTTTGTTTGTAGTCACATACCTTTGTCCTAGTCATAAAAATCTCCTTCCAACTCATCTCCAACCTTTGCCTTCTCAGTTATTCAGTGATCAATGTTTCAGCAAAACATCTTTTACTTTATATCAAAACTTGCTTTCATTTCTATCTCATCCTCAGTTTCTACATTCAGAGATCTTTCTGCTAAGCCTACATATCTGTGAAACTTTCTTACCAAACTTTCATCCTCTCCAACAAATCACTTTTCTTCTTTCCTCTGTTGTGTGGGAGCAATCCTTGGATGTATTCCTTATCAGAGGTCGTATCCACATTCAGTGGCTTGCCTACAGAAGTGATGGAAAGGCCTTTTTCCTGGAAAGGAAAGCATGGAGCCTCAGTGTCTAAATTGCAGGTTGTAAGTTTCCCATGGGAAGTAAATGCCAGCAAGTTATTTCTGTCCTTCCCTCTTTTGTGTGGGAGTAATTCTTGAATGTGTTCATTGTTGAAGGTCATATCCTTGTTTTGATGCTGGCTTTTGAAAGTTTAAGGAAGTTCTTCTCCATAGAAAGGAAAGCATGTAACCCCAATGTTTCGGGTGAAGGTTATAGGCTGCCCAGAGAGCTGATATCAGGAGGACTTTCTGTCCTACCACCTTTCATGTGGGGTCTATCTATTTGTCTGATCTTTATTATTAGTGGTATCTAAATGCTGGTGGTGAGCTCTTGCAAGGAAACATCAGTTCCATTCTTTGGGAAGGAAAGCACTTCTCTTCAGTGTTTCTGGTGCAAGGTACAGTCTACCGATCAGAGAAAGGCAAAATAAGGCAATAAAGGGGTAGGCCAGGCAATGAGAGTCATAAGAGAAGAAAGTAAGGCAAGGCAAGGACAGGAAAAAAGGGGTAGGGAAGTCAACATGAGGTGTGACTGACTATGGCAATGCAAGGCAACAGAGTGGTAGTAAGGACAAGGGAAGGACATGGAGGTGTCAGTAAGGAACTGCAAGGTTCAGATGGGAAAGGCAAGGCAAAGGAGGGGCGGACAAAGCTAAGCAAGGCCAGGGACAAAAGTCATAGGCAAGTCAAGGCAGGAGATGGGCATGCAAGGCAATGAAGTGTAAGGGAGTGGTAAGAGGCCATGGCAAGTCGAGGATTGGCTTTGTAAGGGAAGGCAAGTGTGAGGTAGGCAAGAAGAAGTAGAGGAGAAGGCAAGGCAAGGCAAGGTGAGGAAAACATGGACGGGGACATGAAGGATGAGGAATGAGTGAGCAAGGCAATGGAGGTGTGGGACGGGCAATGGTAGGACAGGGAAGGCTCAGTAGGGCAAGGGAAGGAATGGTCAGGAATGGTAAGGATATGCAGTAGTAGGGTGGCAAAGGTAAGGCAAAGCAGGGGTAGGAAAGACAATGACAGTCATAGGAAGAGAAGGCAAGGCAAGGCAAGGCCAGCAAAAAGAGGAAGTTAAGTCAAGGTAGGAGATGAGTGATCAAGGCAATGGCATGGTAGGAAGTGCAAGGGAAGAACACAGAGGGGTCTGTAAAGCCAGGGAAAGTGTGGGGAAGCCAGACAAAGCAAGGAGAGTGCCACAAATGGCAAGGATATGCAACTTTGGGTAGAAATGACAGGGCAAGGCAAGAGAAGGGTAGGCAAGGCTAGGGATGAAAATTGTAGGAAGGTCAAGGTGGGGAATGGGCATGTAAGATAACAAAAGGGAAGAGAAGGGTACAAGGGCAAGGCAAGATTTGGCTTCACAACCAAGGCTACTGGGATGTAGGCAAGGGATAGAAAATAATAGGAAGAGCAGGCAAGTCCAGGCATGGCCAGGGAAAAAAGCAAAGGGAAAGTCAAACTTGGGCATGGGTGAGAAAGGCAAGGCAATGAACTAATAGGAAAGTCAAGAGAAGGACATGAAGGAGTGGCTATACATTGGTGGAGAAGGAAAGGAAAGGCAAGGTGAGGGAGGGGAAGGGCATGGAAAGAAAAATAAGGCATGGAAGAGGTAAGAAGAGAAGGGCAAGGAAACAGAAATACTTTGCATAGCCATCCGCCTCTTTGATTTCCCCACCCATTTTTCCTGGAATTACCTCGCCTGCTTCTACAGTCGCTTCTACAGTCCAGAAAGAGGGTTCCAGCACTTTTGCATGGGATCAGCTACTTTGTGCTTTCTGTTATGGAGAAGGGCATCCAATTTCTATTACCCTTCCTAGCATTTCATTGCCTTCTTTTGCCTTGTTCACCCATCACCAAGCCTTGCCTGGAAAATCAAAGGATGCAGTGGGTGAACTGTTGTTCAGGCTCCAGTGTTAGTAGAGCAGATGTTCAGGTACCATAGGGAAGTAAACGCCAGCAAGACATATCTGGCCAGGAACCATCTGTGTACCTACAACTTCAACTGTACCTATCAAATTACCAGCACACACCCTGGTATCTGCACTCCCCTTCTCAGCTCTAGGTACCGTCATAGTCCTGCCATCTCACAGAGTCAAGATCCAAAACAACGGCACCAGGAACTGTTCAGACACTAAGGGTACCGGGACAAACAGTTCTACAGCTCGGTTTCTGCATTCCCACTGTACCAGCTCCAACCAACAGAGCTGCCTACTCTAGGAAGAGACAGTAAATTCAGCAAGAAAACCCAACTGCAAATCAAAAACTGGTTTCTTTGCCAAAGAGAGGAACTATAAGCCCACCTCAAAAGAAAGGGGATGCCCTCCTGCAAAACAGAAACCATCTGATTCCATGCCAAGGTACCAGAACACAGTTACTGGGCACTATAGCAGCTACACAACAGTTCTGAGCAGCTTCTTACCTTGTCCAAAAGAAGTGCACTGCCAGGATTCCAGCAGACCACCTCTGAGAAGTGGAAACAACATGCCAAAATGAATCTTTCAGGACACCACCTCCAAAAGATCAATACCAGCTCCATAATTGCACGAATTGAAGAAGTGTTTCCATAACAAATATCCCAGGATGGAACGTTGCTGCTGCCCTTTACATCCAGCTCCTTATCTGCACCGGAAACACTGGGGCTATGTGCTTTCCTTCCCATTGAAAAGCATTGCCACCCTCATTCAGGAACTTACCAAGCGAAAAGTTGGATAGCACCAACATATACAATACGTCCACCAATTGCTCCTACACGAAGGTGCCTGGCCAGAAATGTCTCCCTGGGGTTTACTTTCCTATGTTACCTGAATATCTGCTCCACCAACACTGGGACTACATTCTTTGCTTCTCAAGGCAAGGCATTCTGAATCACTTCGCCTTGCTTTGCCTTCAGTTCCACTGCCTAGTCTTTCCTAGACTATCCTTGCTTTGCCTTCCCTTGCCTAGGTCTCCCTTGTCTCTCTCTGCCTCTGTCTTCTTTGCTTTGCTTTGCCTTGAATATCACTCCTTTGCCTTGCCTTGCCTTGCCTGCAGGCAAAGGCAAATGCAACCGAAGTGTAGGTGATTCTAGGCAAATAAAGGGAGAGGCAGGGAAATAAAGACCAGTGAGGGGAGAGCTAATGGAATGTTAGGCACAAGAAGTCCCAGAAGTCGTAGGCAAGGCAGGACATAGGAAGGAAAGTCCAATAATGAGTAGGCAAGGCAGGAACAGGGAGGGCTAAGTAAACCAGGCCAGGCAAGAAAAGGGCAGGCAAGTCAAGGCACAGAATGGGTGTAAACGGAAATTCAAGAAGGCAAGAGACAGGTAGGCTCCGCAAGGCAAGGACCGACAGAAACAGTATGGCAAGGCAAGCAAGAGGGAGGAAGACATGGCATGGCAAGAGCTGGAAAGGAGTTCATGTTGCTGTTTGAGTGTGGTGCAAATACGAGTTTATACTTGGAAGGGGAAGATGAGCAAACTCGTTTTGTCCTGATACAATTGATTGGAGAGCAGTGATGTTTTCAGCTTGGATCGGCTCTTGCAGTTGTTTAGAGCTAGGTGAGGCACATGGCCTTCTTTTGCAGTTCGACAGCGCCATCGTGTGGTTATTTTTTATGAGCGCTCTCGGTGGCCAGGAAAAAGCCAAGCGCTTTTTTGTCCTGGCACCAATGGTATGGGAGCAGTTGGTGCAAGAGCCACGTTATGGATCCCGGCTGTTGGACACTGAAAGAACGTGATCCTGCATAGTGCTGGAAAGGAAGACGAATCATTTCATTGTTGGTTTTACAGCTCGTCGGCTGCAAAAGAAATGGGAATTCTGGCACTGCCCCTTTCTTCCAGAATTTTTTCTGTGGGACCAGCTGCTGAACGTTTCTAGTTTTGTAACTGGACTCCGTGAGACTGAAAGTGCTCGAGGGTGCTTAGAGCTGAGAGCACAGAGGTGTGAGTGCTGCACCTTATAAGCTGCAAGTGGAAAATGAAGGTTAGCTCTTATTTTTTGTTCTAGGTGATTTGATATGGGAGCTCAATGTGGTAAACTTCTAAGCTGGGCTCAGCAAGGGCGAAGAAAAGTGACGGGACATGTAACTGAGGAAGAAGGTCCATAATAAGCTCACAGAATACCAGTTAAACGTGAAATCAGCAACAGCTTGGCTGAGTGGGCTCCTTTCGTGGACAATATTTTCACTTGATACAGTTAAGTTCCGTTTCAGGAGCGCTGCATGACTGAAAGAAAAATGTGATCATACATTTAGCCTGAAAGGAAAGCTCATACCCCCAGTTCGCATGGTGCTAAACTTCAAAGTGGATGTGAAATGAAGCCTATTGTTTCCAGATGAAAATTATGGAGCTGGAATCAGGGAGTGAGCAAAAACCTAACAGTGCATGCAGCTGAAATAAAGAAGCATAATACAAATGTGTGCTGTGCAGTTCAAAGCTGCATAAGAAAAATGATAGCCAGCACTGGCTCTTTTGTTCTAGGACATTTTGTTTCAGGCGGTGGATCCAGAAGGTCTCAGCAAGACTCAACACACCACTCACAAGAAACTTCCCCTTTCCATCCGAGGGCCTTAATTAGCACCACAATTCAGGCACCAGAAGAATTCCTGCGCCAGGAAAGAAACCATTGCCGGATAGCCCTTTCTCCCCGCAGCTTTTCAACTACACCCCTCAGCATCTGTCTACACTCATTCCTGTCTTGCACAGAGCAAGGTACCAGGACAAAAGCACATTTTTCCCCACCCCTTCGCGTGGCCCAGATTGCGGTGCTGCTTAAAGGTCTTGCACTTTGAAAGACTCCTCCAGCAAGCACTTCTCCACGAGCAAAGTTGGCTGAGCGAGAGCTACGTGGACAGAGTGGACGCTGTGAAACAGAAAGGCTATCCTTGGACCTCAAGCCGAGGAGAAACCATGCACAGCACATGGTAGCTCTGCATGCGGTATGCACGTTGAAAAGCTGCAAAGTTGAATGCCATCGCTGGGCTTCTCTTCCGTGCGCACAACGTAAGGCAGGTGAAGAAGGAAGCCGCGGAGCACTGGGCTTGTGGGTGTGGCGCACCGACTTGCAGAAGTCCAACAGACGCGCCTTCACAATCCGAGTCAGCCGAGAATGTTCTTGCTGCCACGAAATGTAACACGCAGCCGCTCCGGCTCCATCCCACAGCGTGGAGATAAGCACTTTCTTCATCCCTCAGTGCTGCAGGGTCCATGCAGCTAGAGCTCAGCCATAAGCACGGTGCCAAACACGCTGGATTACTCCCAGAGTTTCTGTGTTGCCCCTGTGAGGAACAAGAGTTCCATTTTCCTGCACAGAGCCTTTCTGTGTGTTACAATGGTACCTTGGATTAATCAAGCGGTCTTTGCACAATGGTGATTGAGGTTGGATTATTAAGCTTCTCGTGTTCGATCTCTTTCCCATTTCAGTAATTAGCAAATTTTTCAATTACTCCAATGAGAATAAGAGTAAGCTGCTACTGTGTTTCACTTGTTTACATAATAAAATGGTGGTTCTTGCAAATATTTTTCATGGTAATTTCAGGTCCTGAAACACCAGCTGTTCTCAGGGCAATTCTGAAATTGACTTTAGCTTTTTTCCATGTTTCTTAGAGGGTGAAGTGAGGCACTTCTAGTTTTCAAGGCAAGGCATTTCACTTCATCCTCAAAAGAGGCTGCTCAATGCAAAGGTGTAAAAACTAGGGTGAAGGGGGGAAGATCCCAGTCCTGTTTTATGTAATAGATTGAGTCAGATGATTAATAATCATTCATTTAATTAGGTACTGGCGTAGTCTTTTACTCTCACAGATCCCAAAAAGCCTAAAACTTTCAGCAGCTGCTTCCTTGCAACAAGTCCCACAGCCAAAAGTCAGGCCTGGCCTTCACCTTCCCCTACAATCTCTGCCAGACATACAGGTGATTTTCACTTTCTTTCTCAGCTACATGTAAAAGCACATCCTTTCAGTCTTGCAGAGTCCTTAGTGAAAATTAACAGGGCTCCACTTCAAATAGGTCAATGTTCCAGGACACAAAGCTTTTGCTAACCTGCTCCCTTGCCATTTCCTTGCAGCCTTTCCTCTTCAGAGCACATACTGAAGCTATGCACTTTGCTTCTCAGCTGTGTATTATCATATTGCCAGAGTCCCATATGTCCACCTCCTTCCTGCACAGACAAACTGCTTCTGTCAAAACTTGCCGATGCTATGTGCTTTCCTTCTCAGCTATTCACACCATCACATTCTGTGTCCCACTTGCAGTCTGAGTCTAAACCAAGAAGTTTCTGGCTATATCTTGCATGCACAGATGTGCCAGGAGGAAAAGTTTCCTCAGACCTTGTCGCTTACTTTGGAAAACGTCCATTCTCTCCACAATCAAATGACAGCTTTCTTTGGTTTTCATCCTGCAAACTTCACACACACACACACACACTGGAGCAATGCTTGCTTGCTTTCTTTCTTTCTTTCTTTCTTTCTTCTTTCTTTCTTTCTTTCTGTCTCTCTCTCAGCTGCACTCACCAATCACCCACCTTGACTTCTCTACCACTTTTCTCTTGGCCTTGCCATTCATGGACTTTTCATCTTAAGACACGCATTGTGTTGCCTACCCCTCCCTTACATTGCCTTGCCTTTCCTACCCAACCTTACATTTCCTTGTCATTCCTGACCATTCCTTTCCTTTGCCTTCCTGACCCATCCATATCCTTCCCTTGCCCTTCCTACCAATCCAGTTCCTTGCAATGGTTTGTTCACCCATCCCGCACCTGACTTGCCTTCCCAGTTGTCCAGGTCCAACCTTTCATTTCCTTCTCCTTCTAGGACTCTCATTGCCTTGCCTGCCTGTCCCTTGCCTTGCCTTGCAAAGCCACCATTTCTCTTGCCTTGCCCTTGAAACTCTTCCTTGCCTTGCATTACTTTGCTCACCCCTCCCTCACCTGGAATTCAAGACCCTTTTTCTCCTAGAATTTCCCAGCCTTGCCCTGCCCTGCCTGCTCCCCCAAGGACTCCCAAGGCTTTCATGTATCAAAAGTGTTTCAGAAGCACATGAGAAGATGCCCAGGGGAGGTCCCATGCAGCCAGACCCATCTTTCTTGGCAGCTTTTGTCTGGGACCAGTGTTTGCATGTGTTAAATTTTGGACATACAATCCACATTTCACCCTTGGGCCCTGCAACCAGAATGACAGTTCTTTTGCATACAGGTAGACCACCTGTTTTAGGTGCAGATTAGAGGCTGCCCATGTGGGATCAAGGCCACACTGAGCAGTTGGGCCTAGCCACTTTTGTGTACCAGAAGTCCTTGAATGTACTTCTCACCTGCCTTGCCTTGCCTTGCCTTGGCAGCCCAACAGTTTCCTTGCCTTGCCCTGCTAGCCCTCCGTAGCCTTGCATTCCCTTGCATGGCCATGCCCCACCCTTGACACGCCTACTGCTTTCCTCCAGGGCCTTGCCTTACTTAGCCCTTCCTGTTTCTGCCTGGCCTACCCATCAGTGGACTTACCTTCCTATACCCAGCCTTGCCTCTAACTTCTGGGCCTTCTCTTGCCTATCACTCCCTTTACTTTCCCCTCACTGCTCTGGCCTTGCCTACCTCTCCCTTGACTTGCCCAGAGATGCCTACACTTGGTTTGCAGTGCCTTGCCTGCATGGAAGGCAAGGTAAAGAGTGGTAGGCAGGGCAAAGTAAAGCAAGGAAGTGGTAGATAAGGCAAGGCAAAGCAGATGTGGGCAAGGGAAGCAAAGCAAGGGTAGGCTAGGAAAAACTAGGCACAGTACTGAAGGCAAGACAAGGCCAAGTGACTCAGACTACCTTTCCTTGGGAAGCAAAGCACATAGTGCCAGTGTTGGTGGAGCAGATGTTAAGGTACCATGCAGAGCATTAGCCCAGCAAGATATTTCTCTCCTAGCACCTTCTGTGTAGGAGCAATTGTTGGACATACGCAAAATGGGAGCTAGTATGCAACTTTGGCTGCGTAAGTTCCTGAATGAGAATGGCAAGGCTTTTTTATGGGAAGGAAAAAAATCCTCCCATATTTGGAGGTGCTGGTAAGAAGCAGAGGTCAAGGGCAGCAGCAGCTTTCTGTCCTGGCATATTTGGTATGGAAGTACCGCATGGCATCAACATCCATCTTCGTAAATTGTCTCCTGCAAGATTCAATTTGGCATGTGGTTTCCACTTCTCAGAGGTGGTCTGCTGAAATTCTAGCAGCACATGTCTTTTGGACAAGGTAAGCAGCTACACTGAATCTTGGTGTGCAGCTGATCTAGTGCCCTGGGCAGGTAATTCCCAGTAACAGTGTTCTGGCACCTTTATATGGGATCAGGTGCTGGATGTTTTGTATTTTGGAGGAGGGGATGCCATGTCTTTTGAGATGGGCTTATAGTTCCTCTCTTTGGCAAAGACAGCAAGTTGGATGTGCACAGTGGTTGCTCTTACTGAATTTAAAGGCTTTTCCCAATTGCCAGTTCACTGGGTTAGAGCTGTTGAACTGCCAGTGGGAAGGCAAATGCCAAATTACTGAGCTTTTTGTCCTAGTACCTTTAGTGTGTAAGCAGTCCCTGGTGGCATTCCATTTGGATCCTGACTCCATGAGACTGAAGACCTAATTAGGATGGTACCTAGAGCTGAGAAGGAAATTGCCAATAGCAGGGTGTCTGCGGGTAAATCAATGGGTGCAGCTGAAGTTGTAGGCAGCAAGAGCTTTCTCAGCAGGCGCTTTTGTGAGCTCTGTTTTTGCCAGATGTTTTCAAGTTTGTGGCTGGACAGGGCGAGAGTAAAAGGATTTGTTAGGGCAAAGAAGTTCATGTTGCCCTTTGAGTGTGGTGCTAAGAAGAGTTTGCACTTACAGGAGGAAGAATGGCGATATCTTTTTGTCCTGACGCCGTTGATTTGAGAACAGGGATGTTTCCAGCTTGCCTCTGCCTTCGGCATGGTTTCGAGCTGCGCGAGGTGCGTTTCCTTCTTTTGCAGGTCGACAGCGCCATCGTGTGGTTAATTTGATAAGCTCTGACAGTGCCCAGGAAAAAGCCAAGCGCTTCGCTGGCGCATCCCCAGTTGTGTGGGAGCAGTTCGGAGAAGAGCTCCGCTGTGGATCCTTGCTCTTGGAGACTTGAAAGAAGGTGATCCTTCATCTAGGGGCAAAGGAAGATTCCTTTTCATTTTTGGCTGTGCAGTTTAAAGCCTGCAAAAGAAAAGGCAATTCCAGCACGGCCTCTTTCTTTTGAAACCTTTTCTGTGTGATCGGCTGCTCAACATGTAATTCGCATCCACTTATCTGCATCAAACTCCCTGGACACATGCACTTCCTCTCAATTACTATGTACCATCTTACCCCCTCACTAACAGAGACCCAAACCCCTTCAAAACATCCAGGAGCTGTTCCCAAAGAAAAAGTCCTAGAACAAAAAGCCAGGGCTGGCCTTCGAAGTCCCTTTGCAGTCTGTAAACTAGACGAAGCACACTAGTGACTCACACTTTCCTTCTCAACTGTATATCTGTCATCAACACATTCTCTCAAGGTGTCACAGTCGGTCATTACAGCAAAGGGTTTCCAGGTGCAGTTTAGACTGAGAGATGTACCAGAACAGATAGCATTTGCTGACCTTCCCCCTTCTCCGTGAAACCTGATCTGCAGGGCAATCACTTTCACACACCTTCAGTGTTGCTGAGTCCAAGTAGCTAGAGCTCGCAGAGAATGAAGTGTCAGGACATAACACATTCCTAAAGTAGCCATTTCACCTAGCAGCATTTAAATTGCGCAGAGCATACTAGGACTACGCGCCTTCTTTCTGACATCTATGGACTATGATGTATTTTTCATTCTCGCAGTTCGGTTGCCAACCTCCAGCAGCTGCCTCTGTAAATATGCTGTAGAAGTAAAAGCCGCTGCTGGGCTGCATGTTCCTCTTGCTGCACATTTGTCACAACAAAATCATCAGTGCACTCTGTCCTCCTCTGCTACATCTACCATCGTGTACTCTAGATCTTGGAGCTTAAAGGTCTGTGAAATTGTTTACACAAAGGGCTGGAAAAGGACTAGGAAGAGGCACAACCGGCTGTCGTTAAACATACCCCTTGCAACTTCTAACGTGAATTCGGCAGGCAGGAGAGTGGCAGCCACCCTATCGTAAGCCTCTACGATGCGTACGCAAGTCCGGTGCTCTGCGGCTTTGTTCTTTGCCTTTTCTAACCCGTCACACATTTATTCTCTTGGAGGGGAATAGCCGTCTACTTCACGCACGAAACACCATGCCGGCAGGGAAGTATTCCAGCCCACTGCTTCTGCCAACACATGTCTGAGCCATGCACATTTCCTTCTAAGCACTATGGTACCACCACAGTCTGCCTCTCTTGTTGTCTAAATCAAAAGGGAAAGCTTTTCGGCTGCGTCTGGCACAGAGCCAGGAAAACAAGCTTGCCCGGAGTTTAACCCAGACACCTGTGGCAACATCTTTACACCCACACCTTATGGGAACAGTCCTCTTTCCTTTTCGAAGCTGCGAAACGCCGTCCAGCTGGTGGGACTGTCTGCCCAGTCCTTCTCAGCTCCAAGTACCACGGCGCACACTGCAGTCTCGCAAGGAGCAAAAGATCCCCGTGGATGTCTTGCACAGAGCAAGGTACCAGGACAAAAGCACATTTTTCCCCACCCCTTCGCGTGGCCCAGATTGCGGTGCTGCTTAAAGGTCTTGCACTTTGAAAGACTCCTCCAGCAAGCACTTCTCCACGAGCAAAGTTGGCTGAGCGAGAGCTACGTGGACAGAGTGGACGCTGTGAAACAGAAAGGCTATCCTTGGACCTCAAGCCGAGGAGAAACCATGCACAGCACACGGTGGCTCTGCATGCAGTATGCACGTTGAAAAGCTGCAAAGTTGAATGCCATCGCTGGGCTTCTCTTCCGTGCGCACAACGTAAAGTGGGCGAAGAAGGAAGCCGCAGAGCACTGGGCTTGTGGGTGCAGCGCACCGACTTGCAGAAGTCCAACAGACGCGCCTTCACAATCCGAGTCAGCCGAGCATGTTCTTGCTGCCACGAAATGTAACCCGCAGCCGCTCCGGCTCCATCCCACAGCGTGGAGATAAGCACTTTTTTCATCCCTCAGTGCTGCAGGGTCCATGCAGCCAGAGCAGAAGGTGTTCCTGCAACTACCCCTTTTCCAAGCAGCCTTCAAAAAGCACACGTCGCACTGTGGCTCTGTACCTTTCTTCTGGAGACAGGCGTCCCCATTCTTTGTGTCTTTCGCACCTCTGTTGCCACCCTCCAACAACAGCTCTCAGGGAGAAAGGCTGTAGTAGTACAAGCCAGTGCTGGGCTGCACCTTCGCCTTCCGCTCAAAAGGAACATCAAACTCAGCAGTGCACCCTGGTATGTACTTCCCTTCTCCGCTGCATCCTGCCATCGTGTTCTCCAAAAGTCGGAGACTGCAGGGAAGCGCACTTGCTTCCACGTCCAGGTAGCAGAGGACTAGGCAGCAGCACAAGTAACGGTCCTTGAACTGCCTCCTTCCCAATGCTAAAAATGAATTCAGAAAGCGGGGGAGAGGCAGCCACGCTCATCTTGCAAGCCTGGCGATGCGCACGCAGGCCCGGTGCTCTGAGGCTTCGTTCTTCCCCTTACCTGCGCTGGACAGAACTGAAGCATTCAGCTTTGGCTCTCTTCAGTGTGTCTACTGCATGCATCCAGAGCGCGCTGTGCACAGATTTTCCTCAGCGCTATGTGCAAGCATAGCCTTTCTGATTCGCAGAGTCCAAACTGTCTGTGTAGCTCTCGCTCAGAGAAATGTGTCAGGAGAGAAGCACTTGCAGGATTAGCCTTTCCCTGGCACACAGTTTCAACGCAGCACCATAGTCTTGGTAAGAGAAGGGGTAATAAAACATGTATTGTCCCGGCACAGTTCTATGTGCGAGACGTAGCTGAGAATCTTTCCGTTAAGATTCAGGCTACAACGCACACAGAAGGTGGTGGTACGTAGCACTGAGAGAGAAAGTGCGTCGTCCAGGCGTGTTTCAGCAGAAGCAGCAGCCTGGAGGGTTGTGCTGCCGGCACCGTGCTCTCTGGGCGAGAAGTAGACGACGGTTCGACTCCAGCAGAATGAAAGCGTGACATGGTACGAAGAGCATAAGAATGAAGGCGCAGAGCACTGGGATAGTGTGCGCATCGCACAGGCTGCAAGAGGAAGCATGCCTGCCACTCGCTTGTTTGCGGATTCACGTTAGCAGTCAGAAACAGAAAGTGCAACTTGCAGCTACTTGTGCTGCTACCTATTTCTCTTCCAGCTTTCCCTGGAAAGAATTGTGCCGAGGTTTATGCTTGGAGATGCAGAGATCACAGTGCAGATGCGGCGGAGAAGGGAAGTACAGAGTGCAGCGGACAGTTTCTGTTGCTTTACATGAGGCAAGGGGAAGGTTCAGCCCAGCAGTGGCTTTTACTTCTGGAGCCTTTTTCTTTGGTAACAGCTGCTGCAAGTCGGCAATGGAGCTGCAAGAGTGCATAACGTGAGGGCACGTCTATCTGAGAGGGAAGCTCCCAAGCCACAGTGTGTTGTGCTCAGTTTCAAGGCTGCTTGGAGAAGTAACGCAACCGGGGGCTTGTCACCCACAGGCCCCGCCGGACCCCCTTTATGGGGGGGTGGAGTAAGGCAGGGAAAGGGAAAGCAACCAATGGGGTACAAGCAGAGGGGAGGATACAATTTTTCAGAACAACTGGGGAAAACAGGGAGGCAGGAGTCATAACAGGGAACCAATTAATAGCGAAAAAAGGGAGAACTTTCTGGAACAGGGGGAGGTAATTTAGGATTGGGAGCCACCCAGGGGGAGGTAACCTAGACGGCAGTGATCTCTTCTGGTGACTTACATTTGATGGTTTCAGCCCGAGAGCAGGCTGAGCCACCCCAACAGAGAAGGGGGTTACTTAAGGAACGCCTTCTTTCTGGACGCATCCTTCTGCGTGTGCTCAAGCTGCGTGGACTCTGCAACACTGCAGGTGTAAGAAACTGTTTCTGGCCAGCTTGTGTGATGGAGTGCAAAGGCTGCGCCTTACTCTCTGAAGCAGCCGGAGCATTCTCAGCTGACTGTGCTTGTGAAGCAGCTCTTGGCTGGACTTTTGAAATTCACTACACTGAGGACATTAACCCGGTGCCCAGCTGCTTCGTTCTTCGCCTTCTGTGGTGTGGAGAGAACTGAAGCCCAGCGATGGCTTTGAGCTTTGCCGCTCTTCAGCGTGAACACTGCACGCATCCAAAGTGTGCTGTGCAAGGATTTTCCTCAGCTCGAGGTATGTAGATACAAAAATGCTGCTAGCAAGGATTTTCTTGCTATTTTCTAAGTCCGTGAGAGACTTTTCTCTCTCACAGAAGAGGTAGCAGAGAATGTAAACAACCAAGCCACCTGCAACCTTGAAAAGTCTTGTTTATGGTATAGTAGAAAAATATTTTGACAATGGATGTTTTAGGATTTTAGCCAATCACCCCCCAAGAGGTGGCTGGTCCTTTGTCCAATTAGACTATGAAGAAAAAAGTCTATAAAAGAGTTTATAAAATAATTAAATAAATCAATCTTGCTGCACAATTCCTGCCTGCTGGATCTTCTCTCCTCCTCCTCTCTATGGCTGCGGGACACGGTGATATACCCTAGGGCCAAGGCCTGCAGTAATATTTGGTGACCCCGACGTGATCTGCACACTGCGAAGTGTCCTGCTGTTGCAAGCCAAGCCGAATTCCTCTAGAGGTATGCTGTTCCCCTTCCCCCCCGGGACCGGGAAGTCCGACAGGACTGAGAAATGGCGAACAGCGGCTCACAAACCGATGCTGTGGTACTGGTCTGGAAAGGTATGTTCAGCATATTGCAAACCTCCATTTCTGAAAACTCAGTTCGGGAATTATTAGATTGGGCTACCTTAAAAGGGATTTCCATGGACAGAGATACTGCCCTGGACTTTGCCTTATGGCAGGAACTTGGCTGTGCTGTCCGACATGAGCGCCCGACTGGGGAGCCGGCAGCATTAGAATTATACAAAACCTGGCGTTCATTATTTATTCTGCTGACAGACCTTGACTGTGAGGATTGTCTATTTCAGTGATGAGTGACAGAGGAATGTCCGAGGGGGACCCCGCTGACCGGGCTTCCGGGGCAAATGATGGTGGATTCGGAAACCCCCCCCTGGCTGCACAGGCAGAGCCTGCGCCGCCTCACCCTGCACAGTCGCAGGACTCCGCAGCCCCCAGGGATTGTACAAATCTCAACACCCATATAATAATCCATTATAATAATAGAATTCTGCTTAGCCTGTTTCCTCACTTAGCTTTTTTCCTGGAATTACACCCTAATGCAAGGAAATAGAAAAATAACAATGTATTTTCAAGACTTACAACCTTCAGAGATGCTAAATCCAGTGACTGGAATCAAGACAGAAAGTTTTGATTTTGGGCAAATATTTGCAGTTTCACAACTGCATTACCTTTTCTATGGGGACTTGTTGGTTTTCCTGTGGTTACATTTAGTAAGTGATCGCAGATGGCTTTTAGACAGCGGAAAGGAGAAAATGAAAACTTTTATGTAGAATTACATTAAAACTTTCAATGTAAGTCTCTTATTTACGAGACTTGCACCATGAAGAGAGTTATTGCGTTAACAGTGTGCAATTCTGATTAAAATATATTATTCACTTGTTCCCTGTTTGTTCATATTCACTTACTGTCTGTTTTTTCATTTTAATTTATTTGTTTTAAAACCTTTGAAACAGAATCTATGTTATTGTTCTAGAGCCATGGTGAAGTTATGACACTGTCACACCCTGCCACTCCTAAATGCTAACATATGACTTATTTTTTCTGATTTATTTAAAAATTTGGTATTTCTCATTGCTGGTGTGGTATTTAAGTCCTTTTAAGATGGTCTCTGTAGAATATCCAAATTCTTTTGCTCTTACCTGTGTTTCTTTTCTCATGGACCAAAACTTTGCTTGGAGTAAGATTTGTGATTTTTTTTTTTCACTTATGGAAAACTTGTATTGGTTAATTTTGTTTAGAATTGGAAGGATAAATGAAGGAAAAAAAGCCCCAAAATACTTCCCTCATCAGGGAGTCAAGGGTACGGAGCATACCATATGGTGGTAACTGACTCAGTGTATTGGTGTGAGTGGGGTTTCACTTGCCTCTGAGTGAGGTTTCATTTCCCTCTATGTGAAATCTCTGCAATATTTAGTGCCATACTATATAGAGCTCTGGAAGCATCAGGATACAAATGAAAAGTTGCTCTTCATGTAGGTAACAGGGTAATATCTCTACAGCGCATCAGGTCATGTGAAATTTGTGCTGCATGTGCCAAAAATATCTCTTCATAAAAGTGAATAAATTCAAAAACAGTCTAGTCTTTTTTTATGGGACAGACATGTAGTGGTGATCAACACACAGAACAGATTTCACTGGAAAAAGTCAACAGCAGATGGTTCCTTGGGTTAGAAGTGGAAAAAGTGCAAGGCCATTACAATATTCTGCTTATTGTTTTAGACAAGGCTCTTAGACAGAGAGACTCCAAGGACACATGGACCTGGATTTCTCTGGGTCTCAGGTGCCACTCCATCTGGGATGATGAACAATGTACAGTGAGGACAAAAGAGCCAAAACCCTGTGTCTATTTCTTTTAATGATGGCACGTAACTTGGAGCTCATTAACGTTTTTACTGCTTAAGTAAGCAAACTGCTTACTTATCCCTTCCTAACTAGATTGATGAAACAGTCCTCTCAACAGCAATGAACAAAGGAAAAAAAAATATTAGAAAGGGAAACAGATGGTTCACAGATATCTTTTGTAGAGCTGCAGAGGCAGTATAAGAAACTGCTGAGAACTAATCAGTGCCATGAAAGCTGGGCCAATCTGATCTGTTCATATCTTATCAGAAGGGGACAGGGAAGGGGATTATTGATATTGCTTTTCTTGGGTTTGGGATATGAATTCTGAAATGTTTACTCCTGGTGCTGTGGAATCCCTGTACCATATCATCAGTTTCATCTTTCTGAAGGAGCAGTCAGACAGATGGGAAACAAGCAGGTCCTTGTCCTTTTCTGACAGTTAAATGGGAAAAATCACCTCCTTTACAGGAAATTTCCACATTTAACATGTAGTTTTCACCTGTCTGGCATTTTGTTTATTTTTTCTTTTTTTTTTTTTTTGTCTTTTATAGTTTTGTTTCTCTTTTTTTAAAGGTGTGTCATTATGTCCCACAGGACAAAACCAAGAGGGCAGGAGAGAATTTTGCTTTGGGCCAGGAGGAACAAGTCCCTGGCCCTGTTGTAGTTTTGGTGTAGCAACCCTATTGTCATATGAATCCAACTGCTACAAGAGTTGTTGTTTTGTCCTTGAAAATACTGATTGGACAAAAAAACTCTTTCCATTTGAGTCTGAATTTATTGCCTTCATTCCTCATTGTTTCTGTTTGCAAACTGAACAGTGAAAAAGAAGGCATGCCCCATATTTTTTTCTCCTTAAAAGAAATAGGATATAAGATGCCGTAGCCAATTCCTCAGACATTGAGCTACAAGGCATTTACATAAAAATGCTATTATTTCTGCTGTTACATTAGCTCAGCACTCTTGAAATCAAAATTTTAAATATAAAGTCATATTCTTTCTTGTTATTTTCTGAATTTGAACATGTGTATTTATTCCACAAGGATCTTGCTTTTATTGGGTTTATATGAATCTACAGTTTTAGAATCTTTAGTTGCTATGGCATTCTCCCTCTGACTGTTGATAGAGCTTTAAATTAAACTGGAGATTTTTTGTAGGTGATTCTGACATTTATATTTTTGCATTTTACAGCTTATTAAGTGTGGGAATGAAAGCTGCAGTTCACAAAAATATTTACAACCGTGTAAATGAGGATGTGCATTAAAGTGCAGGGCTTAGGAAACTTAAGTAACAAACATTACTTATACTTTGACAAAGCAAAAAAGCACAATTAAGTATAATTGTATGTGACTGTCATCATGAGAGGAATGTTTGCACAGAATTATGAAACAGCATTTAAGCAGTTTTTCTGGAGGGAGCTGCAAGGAACTAATGGGTGCCAGTAGAAGCCTTGAAAACAATTTGACTTACAGGTTTTCAGCTTTTTTTCCCTCCGTTATGGATTTAGAAAAATAATGACTGTAATAATTGTTGGTTTTAATGAAGACTCAGAAATCATCATCCTTACCTGTGTTATCACAGAGCTTCTTCTGTTTGAAAAACTAAATTTAAAAAATATTTCCTCTTGAGGTTCCTGATGCTGCCTTTTCTCATCAGGGAAGCAATTAATCTTACTGAAATGCAAGTGAAGTTCATGGCTAATTTGGTTTTCATAGTAAGGACATTTTTGCTCACATTGGTGCCAGAGGGAAGTTTGACAATTAAATCCAGCTTAACTTTTTTTCAGAGAGATATATTCTGCTTGTGTCTATGACTATGTATTAAAAACCAAATTAAGTTATGCAGTAAGTATAATTTGGGAGGAGACTTTTTAATGATTTTGCATTAAGGGTATTGGTCATACTGTAGACTCATTCACAAAAAGTACAAGAGGTAGGAAAAGAATGTCTTGGTAACTTAGGAAGAAAAATCTTTGAGGGATAACTCAGCATTTTGTAGGATTGCAAGGTGTTGGAATTGAAAAAAGGCCTGGTGGCTCCGGCGGGGGGAGAAATTGCAGTCCAAAACCAATGTGGTTGATAAGAGCAAACTCCGTTTATTAGCAATCCAAAGGCACTTTATAGTGTACCAGCTTGTTAACTCTTAAGCAGCTTACAACTTATCAAAGCGAATTTCTGCTTCTACCTAATTGGACTTACATTGGCAACCTTCTACAGTTATGTTATGATTAAAAGAATTCAGAGTTCATCTCCCCTTCTCCAGGTCTTATCTACACAGCTGTAAATCTTCAAAACTCCGTTTTTGTTCCCAGCCTTGTTTTTTTCACACAGGGATTTTCTCATGGAGAGTTTTTCTCACACACAGGCCTTTTGCTTGCAGGCCTATTGCTTGTATAGTTCTTTTATTGATCCCATAATTCTATCAATGATCCATGCCCCTGATCCTCTAACCAAATCCCAACAAAGCAAGGGGACAGGAATTTCCTGCAATTTTCTTCTCAAAGGAGTAAAATTGCAGTCCCAGGTTCTTGTGTCAATACCTCCAAGGAAACACAGTGGAAATTGCCAAGTACAGAATTCTCCCAGGAATAGGATGTCCAAAGAGGTGATTGAATTTTTCCTCTCTAGGTTAGTGAAAAAATGAATCATTTTCAACATCTTGTTTGGAATGGAACTAGATTATGCCTTTTATTTTATTCTTAAGGAAAGCCTAGAAGATGATGTTTTCTGAAATGCTTGAGCTGACCGGTATTTTCGGTAAAGAGATTAGATGGTTTGTGAACAAATTGCTCTGGAAGGTTTTGTTCCCAGATGCAATCTCTGGAACACCTATTTTTGGTGTTCCTGGAAGATTCTCTGGAATTCTAAAACCCTGAAGGAAAAAAATAATGAAAAGAAAAATTAGTTTTTAACCTTACATTCCCCAAAAGGCCTTGTCAGTGATCTTTAGTTTGCTGTTGGAAGAAACGTGTTTGTATTCACGAGTATTTCTGCAGCTACTTAAGGCCATAGAGTCCATAGACACAGAGAAAAATGGATTTGTGAGTCATGAGAAGTGAGGATTCAGTTAATGGCTCCAAACTGTCATTGAATAATGTGTATTTATTTGCACATTTATTTATTAATTTCTCTAGGTTTTTCAGTTCTTAAATTTTCATGATGACGTATACGAAATAAGACACTGTAACAGCATTTATAGTTACGTCACTCTACAGGCATATTTCAGAATTCTGACAGCAATCGTGATTTTTCATATTTCAGCAGTAGAGAATAGCACATCCCTAATAAAGCGAGGCTTATGCTGTTTGGATTCTCAATGTTCTCCCTCTACCTTCCACTGAACTAACTTTGATAGGACATAAATACAATTCTCATTTTGGTTTTATGCTAAGCTACAATTCAAAGCCAGAGATTTGGGATGAAATTTATTCCGAGAATGGATTAAAAAGTTCTGAAGAAAACTGATAACCCCACAGGCAGAAAAACGTGGCTTAGCCAATGAATATTATAGGGAGATTTATTTAAAAAAATAACCCTCTGGTAATATTTATATGCAGTTTAGAGTCCTACAAACCTTGATCAAAATCCATCACTGGGCTCTGACTCTCATTACTGAACAATACAACATGAGCTGTTTCTGATGCTAGAGTTTAACAATTTCTTATTAACAGGTGCTGTAGTGGTATTGCAGTAAGTGCTAACTGGAAATCCACCTCTTTAACTGGTTGAACTGCTCCCATTTTCAGGCAGAATATATGTAGATGCTGAGATTTGTGCAATGCTATATGGACAGAGTGGCTGGCTTTAATGCTGTACTGTGTCCCCACAAGCTGCAAAAGATTTAATTTTATCTGCAATAATATTTTTGCCTGACAAAATGCTTGGTGATGTGGATATACAGAATGCACATCGTCTATCTGATTGAGACTTACTTGAAAGTGAAGCTGTGTATTTAGATTAACTGAAATTTCTGAGATACAAGTGTGTGCTACATTTGTTACCAGCAGAATTCTGAAAAAGGATCAAGTCAAAGGATGACTGTTTCTCTCACCTTTAATTGAGAAGGCTGCGAGTGTGGGTGTTCACAGCAGGGGAAGAAGAAAATGCCACAGAAATCTCTTCAGTGGGTGATAAAGCTGCAAGCACAAATTAGCCCACAGATGACAAAGCCTGGAGTTCTTTTTCTCTCAGCCCTTGTGCTTGCGTCCACACTTGCATTGCCAGTGGCTTCCTGCAGTTCATCATAGTGGATCTGTATGGGAGCATGATTGTAAAGATCATGCTCCCATACAGATTGAAGATGTTTTCTTAAAGAAAGTGCTGATGTGCTTGAAAGACTGCTAAGTGTTTGCCAGCCCTTCCCTCTACCAGTATATGAATCCCTGGCTCTGTTTTCACAGGGAGGTTGAAATTTGCGTGACTGCTAGTCTGCAGGATGCCACCTTTCTGTGTGAAAAACAGCTCATGTCATACACAGTAGTTCATAAAAAAAAAAAACTTAACATATAACCAGAAAGGCTTATCAAAAAGAAGTAAGATAAGGGAAAATAATAGTCTAAAGCTCTTTTCCATCTGTTCTTTCTGCTGCCTTCCATGGCCTGGCTTGGCACAATAAACCATGCATTAAAAACAGACAGGTGCATCCCAGATAACTTTGAAAAGCATAGACTTCAGAGACAATTTTTTCTACATTCTCACTATGTTTCTGCTTATTTCTGTATTTGTCATTTTTGAAGAGCATTGCAAGCATTCCTCTACCTGCTTTTTCTCACCTCATACTTCTAATCTGTACTTGCAACATCCTATTTAATTGCAGTGAAACAAGGCTGACTACCAGTCAGTGCAGTGTCTCATTCAGGGCCATAGTGTTGAAAGGCAATTTGCATTTACAAATCATAGAATGATTTGGGTTAGAAGAGAAGGATAAGTTGCACGAGAGAGAGAGCTTTTCATTAGCTGGTTACTGGAACTAGACTTTGATGTCAGGCCTGAATTTGTAGAGTAAGATCATTAAATTGAGAGAAATACGTGGTTAGTAAGACTTCTCATGTCAGCGTATGTCAGTATGGGAAAATAAGTATTCTTTTAAAATAAACGGTCTATTCCCAACCCATAAAAATGTTACAGTACATAGCTGTGATGAAGTGTTTTCTTGGTCTGGGAGCGAAAAAACAGCAGGGGCCTTACTTTGCATTGTAAATAACCAAACATATCAAGCTAATGCCGTTATGAGGGGGAAAATAAAGTTCATTCTGCATGTACCTGCTATTTAGCAATAGAGAATATTTTTTAAAAAAATTGGAATATATGAAGTATCATTTGTCATCTTGCTAAATAGAGCCGTTCTTTAACACTTCCAGGGTGCTTCTTCAGCTTTCCAAAGAAGAAAAGTAAGCCAGTACATATTTATGGCCTATATTTAATTCATGGATAAGACAAAATGTCAAGTAATTGTTTAAGGATCAATGTTAAAGTGAAATTACCCTCAACAGATATAAAATTAGACATCACTAAAAGGACCAGGAAAAGCAATTTGCATTAAAAAATACAGTAAAAAGAGAAGCAGTGGGAAACAGACAAGGAACTAAATTTCACTCTCCCATCAAAACCAAAAAAGTTGAATTCAGAACTTTTAGCCTTTAATTCCTACCCTTGGATACCATATAATGCTTGTTTATTTGTTCTCAATAACACAGTCTACCAAATCCCTTTCCATCCACACCAAAACATAGAACAAAAAGCCACACCAATTTTGCAGGTAATTTCTTTTTCCTTTTGTAAAGATTAAGGGTTTTTTAGTAGTCCTATTCACTCCTACATTTCTCAAGGCACATGATTAAGATGCTACTTTAAGATACTGTCTTTTGATGTATTCATACATCCCAACCCTTCACAGGTTGCAATAATATTTCTTTTTTTGCACAGACATTAACCACAGGGGCATCCCAAGAATTAAAGAACAAAACATTTGACAGAAAAGAGAAAGTAAAAGATACTAAAAATAGCTCTCTTTCTTGAAGGGGTACATAGCAAGGAAGAGAAGAAATTATGATGATGTATTAATAAGCAAGTGAAACCAGATACATAGTAAACAAAGAAATCATATTTTGAATGTGTCCTGGTTTGAGACAAATTAGGAGAAAATGTCCTGAGATGAACGTTCTCTGATAGAAGGCAGGTTTCAGCAGCCCCTCCCCCAGCAGGTTCAGAAAGAAATTTCTTGGAGGAAAAGTGAAAAAAACCCTGTTTATTTAACAAGGAGGGTGCACACAGGCACAAGAGAAAAGAGAATTGATAATGTTAGATAATAAAACCTCTCACTGCAGAGAAGACCTGGTAAATGCAGAATCCTGTCTATAGATGTGGCTCTGCTCTCTCCGGAGCTGGAGTGTGGTGTGGGCCCCTCCAGGCTAGATGTGGGGCCTCCCGGTGACGGTGCTCTGGACCAGAGCTGAAAGAGTTCCAGGAGAAGAGGAAGAAGATGCAGTCCCAGGAAAAGTTCTTGCCTCAGCTAGCAGGCTAGCTGAAAAGCAAAGAATTTTAACTCTCCGTTTCTCTCCTGAGAAAAGGAGACGAGATCTGGGAAAAGCAGGAAGGTGCTTCCTCGGCTCTGCAGCGGTGAGAACACAGGGGAGTCTGTGAATCCTTGAACACAAACCACGCTGAAGAATTTGCTCGGCTTCCCCACCTTTCTCTCGGACCCAGCTTAAAGGCACAGAAAGGCACAGGATTCATGTCTGGCACAGAGCAGGCAATAGGGGATACAGCATCATAAAGTCACCCCAAGACAGAACGTTATGGCATAAAAGTTTATTGTGTTTACAAGTTATTTCAGCTTAGGAACAATTATTAAGATAAACTGTTAGGGAAACTTTCTACATTTCCTTACTGAGGAGGACCAATTAATAACTTGGTCATTCAAACACATAGCACTGGAAATAGAGAAACGTGAAATCTCAACTTACAGGATCTATCTTTATTTTATAATGCTGCTATTATCATGTAAGAAATTTCTAGGGGATAATAGTGTCCAGAGGATAAATGTGTACAGGGTACATGAAAATGATTGAAGTATTACTTTTTTTTTTCCTGACTGCAGACTAGCTTTCGGAATGGCTGAAATCAAGGGCTTAACTTTTGAATTATTGCTCAAGTTATACTCAAACAGGAAGATTTTCATCAGTGGACTTGGGGGTGGAGGGCTCTGTATGGAAACTGTGGAGTCTGAGTGTATTAAATAGAATCTTTTCTCTTTAAGAATAAATATTACTGTTTCTTCCACGGCAGTGCATAGTGCTTGCAAAAAACAAAAGTTGACACTTTTTGAGTCTTTCTTTTAGTACATCAGATAAAATGCAGACTCTTGTGCACAGTAGTTTGTGACTCTTCCAAGACAGCTCCCGCTGATTTTAGCAAGAATCTTTTTTTCTCATCAGGAAGAAAATGGGATAAAACAAGCAAATCACTTTTAGAAATCCAGCTGATGGTTGTTCTCTTAGCCAACAATAAATTATCGCTCATCCAAAGCTTATGAACTAGTGAGTAATTCGATACGATCTTGAGAATAAAATAGGGATGTAAAGTGTGAAAGATGATATACTCTATGAAACATTATTTCTGTATGGAACATGAATGTGTTTTGAGTATTTGTCACAACTTGGGTTTGGCTGCAAATTCTCATTGTTTCGTCATGTTTATCCCATGCAATGAATCACAGACTAGTGAATGCGAAGCAATGTAAGTGAGAGGTATAGGTTGCCTGAAGTGGCGCTTTAAAACCAGTTTACTGCACTGAAATACTGAGTCAAAGAAAAAAGGCTGAGACATGAAATAACAAAGAAAACACAGGATTAACCTTAAAATTGCCAGTTCTTCATTGTGTTTCACATTTTACAGGTGTTCTGGGTTAGTGGGAATTGTCGACCACCCAATTTCAGTATTAGGGCATGTCCATCTTTCCCATATCTATAAAGTGATGACTCTGTATCATAGATGTTTACCTCATATATAAAAATAAATACATAAATAAATATATACAAGAAATGTTTTTTACCTACTTATGACATTTGCAAGGAAAAATTATCCAGAGCTTCATGCACTCTGACTGAGATTTTTTTCAAACCTTGTATTCATATAATCATTCTCCTATGAAGTGATTTGTCTGATTAAAGATCACTTCTATCACAAGTGCTTTATGTTCCACTTGAGCTTTCAGAGTTTCAGTCAAGCACTTGAAAACTCATGGATTATTGTTTTGAGCACCAGTAAGGAAATAAGTAATACCATCATTAAATCTCATGGTACTTAGTTGCCTCTCATACTGTCAACAAGCAGTATTTTAGTCCCTCATTTAAATTAGCCACTTAAAAAGAGATTACCTCTCCTACAGCTCCTGCTAAGGCCATGAACATTCAAAGGAGAGTATGCTTTAAATATCTCATTTTGTAAGTGGTCATTAGCAATAATCACTGAAAGATTATTGATTTCTTTGCAGTCAGGAAAATTAGAGAGTACTGTATAATGACAAGTGGCTTTCAACAATGGAATTGCGTTTAATTTGATGTTGGAGAGTGACTAAATAGTTGCATCTTAGACATCTTATGCATGGTTTTCTATGGAAGACTGAGTACATAGGGCTGAGTTGGAACTCATACCTGTTTGAAAGACCAGAGGTGCCATGACAAAGGTATCATGACAAAGGCCTTGGGTATTTTGAGCAACCTGGTCTAGTGGATACTATCCCTGACCATTGCAGGTAGGGTTGGAACAAGATGATCTTTAAGGTCCCTTCCAACCCAAACCATTCTATCACTCCTGAGGAAGCACAGAAAAGGGGAAACTTCTTCAGTAATCTCCCAGCAGCCAACTAATATAATCTCCATGAATTTGATGGTTCAGATGTATTTTCTGACATGTTTAGTAACTGTTGAATGGACATCTATGCCAGTACTCTGTTGGTCTCTTGAACTGTTGTCATAGCCCCCATTGGGACATCATGATTTTTAGACCGGTATCAGGTTATGCGTATTTCTTACTAATAGCTGTTTTCTGCTTCACCTCCCCTTTCTCTCTAGAAAAGCCACACTGTCAGTTAAAGGCACTTAATGAAGCTGTGTGTTGAGTCAAAGAACTATGACTGAACACAAGTGGCATTTGCCAGTATTAGGAAAGTATTCAATTTGTTTGGACCTGACTCTTCTGACTGCTGATACTGGTAGAACTCATCATCCCCCATTTACTGCTTCAAACTCAAATGAATCATAACCAAAGCCACAAAGGAGGAACTCTTAGATAGGAAGGCAGCTAGAGGAAAGCAAATGCAAAGGAAATATCCAGGAGTGGACTATGTTATTTCACAAAACAAACACACTGAGATGTTTCTCAAAGTATATATGTGTGCTAGTTTGAAAACAAACCAGTGGGAGGCACCAAGTCAGAATAACAATTTAATGGAAATTAAAGAAAAGGGGAAAAAAAGGTAAAAGAACACACTGTCAAACTGACAGAGTCAAGGTACAACCTGACACCCTGTTAGGCAGGGTGGTGGTAGCAGTCTGGTAGAATGGTGGCTGCAGTCCTCTGAAGCAGTGATCCTGTAGTAAAACAGTCTGCTCTTCCTCAGGAAGTCCAATGGTGGCTGTGTAGCTCCTGTCCTCTGGAAATCCAGTGGGAAGCTGGTGTCTCTGGTGTTCAGCCTCAGATTATATCCACGATGGGATGCTTGGTTCCTCCCTCTGGGTGGAGCATCTCACAATGGGGTAATGAGTCATGAGGCAAAGTGTTGATTAGGCTCATTAACAGAAGATAGTCCGGAGGGAGTTATCTCTGAGTCAGGTGGCAGGACAATGATGGGCAATTAACAGAAAGATAGTCTGGGGGGAGGAGGCAAGGAAACACTGCCCCACCTGATTTCAACAGCTGATGGGGATGGTAATAGAATACACTGCAACCCAGGACAATATGGTCCCACACTCTGATGAACATATGCTATTATGTAGCTCTGGGATAAAAGGGTATCTGTTAAGCCTAGCTCTGCAGGTGCAATATTTCTTCTGCAGCTAAAACCATTACAGTCTTGTTATACAGATCTAGCCAAGTCCATCTGAATATGAAACATATTTAAAAATTGAGCTTCTAGGCAAAGGAGCTCTGCTTAATTTAGCTTTTTGCTAATAGAAACAGCTAAGGGTGTGTTGCGGGTTGGGTTTGTAACCGGGCAGAAACACCAATTTAGTGTAGTGGTTTGGTCCAAAATACTCATTACTGTTTCTCTTCTGTGAGATAAGAATTAGGAGAAATGCAAAGCAGGCACCAAACTTGAAAGAATATAAAGAAGTTTATTAACAGACCTAAAAGAAGGAAAGAAATTATACTACCTTCAGAACTCTCCTCCTCCCCCCACCTTCCTCCCTTCTCCCACTGACAATGT
>NW_008236509.1:5657236-5670406 GCF_000691975.1 Corvus brachyrhynchos
ACAGAGGTGGTCACAACTTTAAGTGGCTTAAAGAATTGTCCATATTCAAACTGGCCAGCTGATAGGTTCTATCAGGTCCCAGAGGAAACTGTAAGCACCCCTTAGCAAGGACATCCCTTCCGGGACTATGCTTGCTAACCTATGACAGGGTGATGGAAAAAAATGGAAATCCTGTATTAAATTTCTCTTTTCCTCATTTTTTTTGTCCTTTTCTAGTTTTAGTTCTGAATTCCAACCAGGCAGGTAAGACAGAAATAAGACATTGCTTGATGCTTGAATTGTGTGTCTGACAGTTCTATTTAAAATCTCCAGGGCATGTTCTTACACCATGACATCACATCACATCCCATCTGGTAGGTAGAAACTGTACTTCAGTTCCTCACAAGTGTTTCTGGAGAAGGATAAATAGTGTATAGCAAGTGCCTTGATACCCTCAAGAAGCTGCTGTAAGTGCAAAAAACCTCAGTTGAAGTATTTTTCTAGACAAAACTCTACTTCCTTGTGCATTAAAATCAGTTTCTAATTTTTAAGTTCTTTTTTTCTTTTTCTAGGCCTGGATTCTTGTCTTTTTACCCTGATAAAAAATTCTGTATAACTCTACAGTTCAATTTCTTGTGTTTATTGCATTTTTCTTGTGGACATGATAGCGAAAATAGAAGCTTTTGATTTTGGGGTTTCAATTAGTCTGACCACATTAGGAATTTTTAAAGTTGAGGCAAGCATTCTGTTATCCTTGCCTATGTATAAATACTTTCTTTAACTAAAAATGACTACACTACGCTTTAGTCTTCAAGGGATTTTCAGTGTCTGCAACCCAAAACCTATATATCTTTGTTCAATCCGAATTTTATAGTGTATAAAACTTCATGACATGTCAGGAACAAGATGCAAATACTTAAGTAGCTGAAGAATCTGTTGTTGCTTTAGAGAGGAAATCAAATTCTTTTTGCAGGAAAACTCTTCCAAATATTGGTCTTTGCAGTATCAGGCAATTGTCAGTGTCATGATCCTGATTTAGGCCATTGTCTCAGAAAAGTCAATAGATAAAATTTAGCTCTTCATTTCATTGACATGCCTAACCTTAATAGAAGAAAGCCTCTCATTTCTATTATGAAAAAAAAATAGTTTAGTGATGGAGTTCCAGTCACCGAAGTGTTGTAGAAGATGTAAGATGGTGCACGGATCTGGAACCCATTTTTCCTGGTGGTTCTGCTCGGCAGCTTCCGATAATGATTTGCCATTAAGCAGAATGAGCTCTTATGTAGAGTGGCCAAAAGGAAGGTAATTTGAACACTTAAAATTCACAGATGGCCGTAGCAGAATCCACACTTGGCAGCTGTTATAGGTGGGAATTTGGCCCATGTATGGAAAACAGATAAATCTGGGAAGACATCATGAAAATTAATATCTTAGTATTTTGCTGTATACTTTAGCTCTTGTGTTCTTCTCAGTACTTATCAGTGAGTGCTAGTGTAAATTTAAATGCCCTTTTGAGGAATAGTTGCAGAGACTAAAAGCACTGAGAAGATATCAGTAAGTGCTTCAACAAGCAATCACACTTACTATGTTCTCAGTCTGTGGAGGAGATAACACTGGATTCTTGCTTGAATAGAAAGGCCAAAAAAGCTGCAATTGGATAACTGGCCTCTGAAAAGAGTGGAAGGATGAAGGTCTCTAAGATGGACTAGCTCTCCAGTCATACAGCCATGAGTAATGCAGTCCAATATTTGTAGCTCTTAGGTAAGAAACTACCTCACTTAAAACTTTTAAAGAAGGTGTAAATAGAATGTACTTTTACAAAACAATCAAGTTGTTATAGCAGCTTGGACTTTATCAACACAAAAATAACTGTTTTATTAAACAATACTCTATTGAATCAGTAGAAATACAAATTGTAATTTGGTTAAGAGTACATAACTCATTAATGAGTGCCCAATGCCTACTGTGCAAATTAGTAAAATTGCCAATACTTCAGTCTTCTTTCTCTGCTTATTTTTTTGTATTAAACATGGTCCCTTCTGGATGCAAAGTACACCAGTTTTAGTTCTCACTATAGGGCTGCTAGTAAAGACCATTATCCCACTTCTTTCTGTGTGGAAGAGAGAAGCTATTACAGTTGTGGTCAACTCAAGCAGATCAGATTTCAGAGTGAAAGGACTGTGCTTATTCCTGCCTGGCTGAGAGATTTAAAAGTTTGACTTCTGGGTTTTTTCCTCCAGTTTTGTTTTTAGGTAAAAATCCTTTCTATGATAAATCAACTAGTGATACTAGACATCTAGATAAACAATGCTAATTTAAAATTGCCTGTAGTCTACCCAGACAACACACTATGGGAAATCATAAATAAAATTTTGGTAGGAACTCAGGTTTCTCCTGGAGGAAAAATGCTCCCAGCTGCTTTGTTTGTGTCCAGCAGAAGCAACCGCACTCAGGAATTGTCACCCAGAGCTATTCATCCACCTGAAAGCTGGTATGTGCAAGTTGAAGCTCTGAAAGTCAGACATGTGATGTTGATATAAATTCATACAACATGCTACATTGTGGAACACACTAAAATGGACCACAGCAAAGAAAATTAACCAAGAGACTTGCTTCTATGTGAGCTTCTAAGAGCTGCAATGCTGATATAAGTTTATTATGTCCATATAGCTCTTTCTGCTTAAAAGGGGATTAAATTTCCTGTTCACACTGCATAAAGATAGAATAAGAGCCTGATGCTTGGTTAGTCAGAAGGGGGACAGATTTTCCAAAAGAAAGCAAATGTGGCTGAGTCATCACTTCTGGGAGCAGAAGGATTAGTGAAGCAGAAGCAAAGGATAAAGCAAGGAATAATGTGTAAGACTAATTGAGACCATTGCTGTGTTTCATTTCCATGATCTTGCCTCTTCAGCAGAAGTTTAAGAAGTTGCTAATGAAATTTTTAGTTGGTTCAAACTTTTAAGAAGAAGGAAATCCAAATCCATAGTTATACTAACAAACTTCTTATACCCCATAGGCTCTAAGGTGATGGAGATGGGAGTGACCTTTGGTCTGCTTTTGACCACTAATCTTAGATGTTACAAATCAGAATATCCTTGCTCATGGATTTTTTTTAATATACTATGCTAGAAAGAGAATATAATCATAAAGACATTAGTTGCTTTCCTGATATATGCCACTCAGATGCAGACACATTCAATTTTTTTAAAGTATTAAACAAAATCAAGAATTGAGAATGTTTTGTAGACCATTTCTAGGTATTTTTTGGATATGTAACATTTTCTTGAACTCTATCTCAAACTTTGATTTCCAGTTGTACAGGAGGTATAAAAATTTTGGCTTTCTAGCTTTTCTTTTATTTTGGGGTTTATTTCCTAGTCAGAAATTAAGTTATTTTCAAAGTTTAACTTTTGTGAAATTTCAAGAGTCCACACTAACAGCATAAAAATAATATGAACTAAAATTCAGCACTAACTCACAGAGTACTCAATTATATAACATGCTCATAGAAATGTTAATTGAAAAGTGTTTTTCCAAATAATTTATCTGAACTCTAGCACCACATGTATCACAAGCAGCAGGCAGCTGTTAGATTTGAATGGAGACGGGGAACACCTAGTCCTACCGTTGGTGCTGCAGATGATCATCTGACCAGAGGAGGTAAAGGTGTCTTGGTTTGAGACAAATTAGGAGGAAATGTCCTGAGATGAACATGTCCTCTAACAGAAGGCAGGTTTTGGCAGCCCCTCCCGCCCCCAGGTTCGAAAGGAATTTATTGGGAGAAAGTGAAAAAACCCTGTTTATTTAACAAGGAGGGTGCACGCGGGCATGAGGAAGAAAAAATGAATAAGGTTAGATAATAAAACCTCTCACTGTGGAAAAGACCTGCTAGATTCAGAGTCCTTTCTGTAGGTGTGGCTCTGTTCTCTCCAGAGCTGGAGTGCAGCATGGGCCCCTCCAGGCCATGGTGTGGGGCCTCCCGGTGATGGTGTTCTGGACTGGAGCAAAGCTGAACAGCTCCAGAAGAAGAAGAAGAAGAAGCCATAGTGCCAGGAAAACTTCTTGCCTCAGCTAACGAACGAGAAGCTAGCTAAAAAGCAAAGGAGTGCAACTCTCTTCCCTGCTGCAGAGCCAAGGACTGCGAAGAGAGCAAGGGAATTATCTGTATTTTTTTGAACCCAGACACCAAACGAATTCCACCACTTTCCCCCCACTCTCTCTTGGATCTGGCTTAAAGGTGCAGGATTCATGTCTAGCATAGAGCAGACAATCGGGATACAGCATCACAAAGTCACCCCAAGACAAAAGGTCAGCAAGACCTTTCTGTCCTGGCATCTTTTATGTGAGAGCATTCCTTGAACATGTTCAGTATTGGGGGTGGTATCCAAATTTTGATGGTGGGCTCTTGAAAGAGGATGATTGTGCTTTTAAATGGGAAAGTGCCAAGGTTCAACACCATCCGGCCACCAAGTCCCACACAGCCTCCTGCTCACTCCCCCACCAGTAGGATCGGGGAGAGAATTGAGAGAGTAAAAGCTAGAAAACCCATGGGATGAGATAAAGGCAATTTTATAGGGAAAGCAAAAATCACACAAACAAGCAAAGCAAAAGAAGGAATTCACTCGCTGCTTCCCATGGGCAGGCAGGTGTTCAGCCATCCCAGGAGAGCAGGGCCCCATCACATGTAATGGTTACTTGGGAATACAAATGCCATCACTCCAAACATCCCCCCCCCTTCCTCCTTCTTTCCCCCACTTTATATCCAGAGCATGATATCACATGGTCTGAAATATCCCTGTGGTCAGTTTGGGTCACCTGTCCCAGCTGTGTACCCTCCCACCCTTCCATGCACCCCCAACTTCCTTGCTGGCCTGGCAGTGCTAAAAGCAGCAAAAGCCTTGGCTCTGTGTAACAGAACAAACCCATTTCTATCATCATCATTGTGCTCAGCAAAAATCCAAAACATAGACCCACACTAGCCACTGTGAAGGAAATTACCTGCACCCCAGTCAGAAATGGCACAACAGGAAAGCACTTAGCCCCAGTGTTTCAGACACAGTTTATAGGCTGCCCAGGGGAGGTAAAGGCTAGCAAGACCTCTCTGCCTCAGCACCCTTTTTGTGAGAGCAATCCTTGTATGTATTCAATATTGGAGGTGGTATCCAGATTTCGGTGGTGGGCACCTGAAGGAGGATCACAGTGCTTTTACCTGTGAAGGAAAGGACCTAGACCCAGTGTTTCAGGTGCAGATGATTTGCTGCATGGGGAGGTAATAACCAGCAACAGCTTGCTGTTTAGACACCTTTTGTGTTGTAACTGTCTCTGTACGTTTTCAGTTTTTGAGCTTGGCTCTACCTTTCTGTGAGAAGTAAAGGAGACAGCCGCATCATTAAGATCATAGGAAGGAAAAAAATGAGAACCAGAAATATGAGAGCAATGACATTGCTGTTCTTTTGAAAATAATCTGCTCCTTCTTATCAGACACCCTATTAATGAACTGATGGTTAAAGGAAGGCAAGGGATTTTGCAATATGAGAGCTGCCTAAAGGGTTTTATCTGGGTTAAGTTTCATTTACTGGGTAGAATGAGGCAGGAATCTAACTTTCTCCTGAAAAACACACTGTCCTGAGGCAGTGAATCTTTCCCCACTCAGGGCATTTTGGGGGGGAGATGGGTGAGGAATTGAGGAACAAATGGAAGCAAAATGGGGAAAAAGCTGATTACTTACCACATTCCAGTTGCTCTCAGACATGTCCAGTGGGTGTTGAGTAAGAAAACAAACATATACTGATTCATTGCTTTTCTGCAGTCTGTCCATCTATGAACTTACCAGAGGCAGGTTAAAGTGCAGGATCAATCAAGACTTAAAACAGACACAACACAAAAATACGCATTCTGTCCTGTGCAAAATGAATGAATTAACAGACAATCTGTCTGAAAGAAATTAATACTTGGACCCAAAACCAAAGAGACCTTTCTTAATTCCTAAATTTTTGGTGAACTTTTATATTTTTTCTTTTTATGTGGTGGGTAGTAAGGAGTTTTGCTAGAAAGAAAGCAAAATATTTCAGGAAACCTCTATATAAGAGTCTGGTTTGTTTTCCTTTGGAGAGAAAAGAGAAAAAGGAATGGGTCTACTATTATCATCTCCAAGTGGTCACATATCTGGATGTCCAATTAAAAAAAAAAAACACTAAAAAAGAAAAAGTCATCAGAGGCATACGATGACAAGTCAAGAACAACATAGTAGGAAGAGCTTTAAATTTATGTTGCTTTAGGCTACTTTTGTACCTCACCTCAGAAACTGAAATTCAGCTGGCACAACAGAGCAGATCCTGGCTTTCTCTGCCTCAATTACTTTCAGTGGGAGAAACTTTGGATTATGAAACAGCTTAGAATCACAAAAACAGGTTTTGCATGAGACACAAATATTTCAATGGGTCAAACTGAAATATTCATTTTCACCCTGGCCTTTAATGTTTTTTACTTCTGAAAAATCCCTTATTTCAACAAGGACTCTATAAACTGGGAGTCAGAATATGAGCAGAAATTAATAGTGCTAAATGAATCTGCAAAGGATGTCTTAATGCTAGAAATTATCTTTCAGATTTATAACCTGTTAACTGCTTGTCCGTAATTATATCTTCTCTATTTTGTCCTTACATGGGAATTTACTTCTTTTATAATTTCTGATTTCCTAGGAGCTCTCATTAATGGTTGATACCATTTGCTCAAATTCCCTTTATTAAATATATCAAAAAGTCATCTCCTTTTGGAATAAAATGCAATTTTATAGTTAGAAATACTTGTTTGTTTTCTCTGCTCTGTTTGTGCCTTTTTTTTTTTTTTTTTTTTGTATCATCCCCAAAAGTAAAAATTTAGGATGGATAAGTAAAGTTGGAAAGAAAGAAAACTTATTCCAGATTTTTCTCCCATTTTTTTTATCCTCTATTGTGTAGCTTGTATTTGCTTTTGAATTATTGCTAAAATTTGTCTCTGAAGTGAGAACTTTACAGAAGTACCTTTCTTCCACTAGTAAAGATCGAGCAGATCAATAATGAAACTAAGCTTGATATATTCTTCAAGTGTATCTTCATCCTTTCTATCAACACATTTGGACAGTTTGAGTGTTCTATCTCCTCTAATTTAGTATTATTGCCACTTACTATTTATATTCTGATGTCATCTGCAAAACCCAACTATTCTACTGTGCTAGTGTTGTGTGTGGAAAGTGATCAACATGTAGAAATTATAGTAGTGAGAAATGATGTCACTGACAAATGGTTTTAAATGTAGGTCAAAAATACATCTTTTTAATTACACATTCAAATCCACCAAACTGCATTGTCTCCATGGCTGAACATGGTGATCTCACTTTAAAGCTGTCTTTTTCTCCCTAATAAAGCACTTGCCTTTAAATCCAAACTCAAGTTTTACAGTTGCCTGTCAGCAGAATTATTTATTCTACTGATTTTTGTTTCCTACTTTTCCTCCCCTGTTGCTCCTTTGTGACTTCTTTTATGCAGATCCATGTCCTTTCAGCACTTAAATATATCTGCTATCTATCAATTGGTTGATTCAACATTGCAAAAGGGGATTTGCATCTATGGATACTTGTGATGTGAAAAAGGGTAGGAATAGAGGAGCCCAGATGTCTTGAGGACAGATTCTTAGTTTTCTTTAGACTTTGGCACTTCGCATACTTGGACGGTCATGAAAGCAAAGGGATGGCCAAAAACACAAGACAAAAAGTTTGGTTTTTTCTAACAAACCTTAACAAGTCAGTATGAGACCTACATTCAATAATATTTTCTGCTTTGTGAAATTTCCAGCACAGATTTCTGTATCACAGACCTTTTTTTGTGTTTGAAGTGCCAAGTCATTTCACCAGTAGGATACAAGCATTTCAGCTTCCATGCTTTCCAGGGATGTGTGTAAGTGATGTGCTGTATCTTTTTCTGCACTGTAGTAACTATGTCGAAACTACAGATTTACTTGCAGTGGGAGCCTTAAGAAAAGCTTCAGGAGAATTTTCTTTGTGTTTCTCCATCAAAATAACTGAACTGCCTTTCTGTTTCTCTTAGGAGCTTACCACTTGGTATGTGGTTGTGAATAACAATGAAGGGGAGAGCCAGCTTAGAGGGAAAACTTTGGGGTGCAGGTTCCTATGAAAAAGTGCAGTTGGAGCCTTTTTTGCTTTCACAGCTGAAGCAGGGAGCTCTAATGGATCTACCGGAGGCAGTTTGAGGAAGTGCTTGTGAATTAATTACCCTTTCTTTGATTTCCCTTGGGTCTGCCTTGCAGTGCAGAGTTTTTGCCAGTGACATATGCGGATAGTCCAACAATAAATAATATGCTAGTAGAAATGGATTGCTGACAGTTCATACAGTCAGTGGATAGATTCCTGGGGACTTTTTCATCCATTCCGTTACATCAGCAGAAGTCTTTTTTAAAGGCATGTACAAATAGCAGTTCTAGTGAAGACACTTTCTCCTTTCCTGTTAAGATTCTCCATATCTGCATGATACTCTTTGCATCTGAGATTTAGTGTAGCTTTCTTTTGGTGAAGCTATTAAATCCCTAGATATGAATATTTTTCTCCTGTGTGAAACTGTTTACTGTAGGGCTCAGAGCACTCTGTAACCTGTTAAAATTTTATTTTAGTTACTATACTAGTGACCTATGTAGAGTAGCTGAAGCATAACATTTAAATATACACACATGAAGGCCAAGAAAGGCTGCTCTGCGGGGGCTGGGGTAGCTCCCGACTGGCCAGCACTGCTTTCACTTTCGGTTTTGGCAGCGTGGGAAGCTGGGGGGGGGTGTCCAGGCGGCAGCGGGGATGGGCTGGCCCAGGGCTGGACTGATGGAGAGGGGGGCATAGACATGGGTGGGACCCACAGCCAGGAGGGTACTCCTGATAGGGAGGGGAAGGGCCGACGCAAACACACGTCCCAACGTGGCAGGGTGGGGATCCGATGCAGGGGCATGCAGCGATGCTGTGGGCAAAGTTAGGGAGGGGCCAGGAGTCCCGGCAGGTGCGGGCAGATTCAAAGAAGAAGGCAATATGGCACGGCCAGCCACGTGGTCACTGCCATTTTGAAAACTTACTAGGGTTGACACAGCAGGACTTTGGGGTGTCAGGAGGAGATTTAGGGGGCTCCCTGGGGTGGGGTGATCAGTCCCGACCCGAGGAGAAGCTAGGGGCAACCTAGAAAGGTCAGGGGACTGGTGGCTCCTCTGTACTGCGTGGTGGTTTACACTTTCTGATCCTCCCCGGGGGTAGGGGGGTAGCACAGGGAGACAGAAGAAACAAAGGGGTACCATCACCAAAGGGACCTGGATTCCCCGGGATTGCCAACTCAGTCTCTGAATTCTTAATTGATTTATAAATTACGACTAACAGAGGGAAAAACCTAGCAACAGAGGTGTCTCCACTCTGCCTGAGAAGCGTCAGCTTCTCCCCCACTTTGTCCCAGAACCGAAGAGACTGGACAGAAGCCTTAGACACACCCAGGTAAAACTCAAACAGCCAACGGACAAAACATTTCAAATTTCTCTTAGAAAAAGGGAATTTTCCCGCCTTAAGATAGTTCTTAATTTGGCTATATACCACCTATTGGGGAAGGGCTAATTTTCCACCCATCCCTCCCCAGAAGGATGAAGAAAACTCTTCCCAGCACTGAGAGCAAAAGGTAAAGCAAAAGAGTGCAAAAAGAGACCCAAACGGAATACCACTTACAAAACTCCGGCGCTCCAGGGGTCAAATAAAACTCTCAGTGTGGTCCTCTGGTGTTCAGCTGGTCCTCCTGACCCTGGAGGGGTCCCTGCCGCCCTTGAAACAGGCCTAATAAAATGTAGACTTGCTCCTAGGGAGCAGCAGCATCGAAACACATACTCCTGGTAGCTTGGAAGCTTCAGGGACATTTTCAGGAACTTTTTAGCAAAGTCCAGGTTCGGGCTGCCACTTAATGCGCTGTATGCTTGTTCATGAAGGGTTCAGCTTTGCTTTTCCCTGAAACATGCCTGGCAAGGAATTGTTCCAATGGGTGCAGTGTAGCACTCCAGCAAGCTGACTCCTTTTACCCGCGCGGTTGTTTATGCGTGGATCTCAAACACACACACTCAAGACAGACAGCTCAGCATTACCAGAAGCAAAGAGTCAGGAGGGCTCTCCCACATGACATTTCCACGTACAAGGTTTATTGCATCCTGCCGCAAAGGGAGACCAGAGACAAAAGAGAGTAGACCATGCAGGGTCCAGGGTTTTTGTACTAGAGCAGGGAGAGCATCAGAACCAATGATCTGAGGGCACAGGGGCAGTACAAAGGCAGGACTAGGGTAAGGGAACCAATAGGGAAAGTCTGGGGGTGTGTAGGTGTACAAGTCAATCAAACAGACTAAGTCCGCATAGCACCACAAAGGCTGACGGGAGAAGCTTTTCCTTTCCCACCATGAGGTCAAGGGGATGTTCTCAAACCTCAGAATCGGTCCACCAGCAGGCCCTTGCTATTTTAGGGCTCTTTGGCCCCTCTGCCATCATAGCTGCTGGCTCAGTGACCTCAACAGGCTTCCAGGTCTGACAAGGCTTGGGGGCTTCTGACCAGATGTCCCTAAGCTGGGGAACCCCAGCTGATCTAACCCTCACCCCAGTACTTACCTCAGTTGCTGTCTCCTAACTGAATTGTAGGTCCTTTCGTGCAAATTCTTTTACTGTGTTCAAGGAGAACTGCTTGGATTTTTTTTTTTTTTTTTTTTTTTTAATTATTCACCATGTTTATGCAGAGACCTTGTGAAGGATTTGTGGACTCCCTCATACTCTTTCTGTGTAACTATACTGAGAGTTTTCTAATTGGATGGAATTTAATGAATTGCCAAGAGTGGATAGCCTCAGGGAAGAGGGCATTTGGATTAGTACATGCTGTGTAACAAAACTAGTGGAAGATAAAGAGATGAGTGGTTTTGACTGGAAGAAAATAATTTATTTTTTCTTTTACAGAGCCTTCCTGAGAAATAAGAAATCCATTTGGGGAATCCAATGACCATAAAGGTCTTTTCCAATCTTAATGATTCTGTGATTCCAATTATAAATAAGATTAAAATGCTGATAGAACATATTATTTAAAGAGAAGTTGTAAATGAGCATCACGTAAGTGCTTCCTTTGTTAAATTCTTGATTTTTTAAAATGCTTTTCATTTTTATATCTATAAGTAAATTCTACTATTAGTTTGTATATTTATGAAAAATATTGCTAGCTTATTGTGGTTCTCAGTCTCAGCAGTGCCCCATATTTAGCCAAAGAGTATATTTTGATTTCATATCTCTAACTATACATTTCAGGTGTTGGAATACATTCAGCAGGGTGGTAATTATCATAGTATACAATGATGAATTCTGTAACATGTCAGATACGGATATGGTTTACCAGATACACAAAATGCAGTGTAACTACTGCTCAAAATAGTTTCCTCATTAAAAAGTAACATTCCTCATTTAAAGAAATGTACAATATCAAGTCCCACAAGTTCAATGGCATTCATTGAACTTTTTTTATTGACATTGAGGGTGTAGAAAAATAGAGCATGCATCTCCTGGCTCTGAATTCTGAGGCTTACCTACAGTATCTGTAGGGGGTGAGTAAAACCTGATCCTTGATTGCTCTGCAGGCTTCGTGAACCAAGACCATATTTGCTATTTTCTTCCCAATTCCAGGTCCTTTCTATTAATAGGTTTTTTTCTTTACCTAGTGAGAAAAATCTAGTTAAGTGGGATGTGGTCGGGAAAACAAAACAAAACCCAGGAATCTTTACCTGGATCCAAATTCCTTTTGGCTTTTTATCCTGTCTTCATCATAGCGCTATATATTCCACAGAAATAATTTTTATAGCTATGTATTTTGTTACATTATGCTTACCCTACTATCATAATATTTGAAAAAAAATCACCTAATATCCATAAAAAGTATGTATTATCCACGTGTATATATTGCATTATACAAAGAAAGAAAATAAAAATTCCCAATCAGATATTTTGTAGTCATTCAAACAATCATCATCTCTGGCGTAACTGAAGATATGTTTCTAGAATAGATGATTCTTGTCAGGGCAGCTGCAGGAGAGACAAGGGAAATGAAATGCAGCTTTATCTTTTGGGGGGAGTAGAGGGGCAGCTATTACATTTCAACTTAAAATTCATCTTGCTGCCATTGCGCTAATACAAAGGACGGTAGATACAAAAATGCTGCTACCGAGGATTTTCTTGCTATTTTCTAAGTCCGTGAGAGACTTTTCTCTCTCACAGAAGAGGTAGAAGAGTATGTAAACAACCAAGCCACCTGCAACCTTGAAAAGTCTTGTTTATGGTATAGTAGAAAAATATTTTGGCAATGGATGTTTTAGGATTTTAGCTAATCACCCCAAGGGGTGGCTGGTCCTTTGTCCAATTAGACTATGAAGAAAAAAGTCTATAAAAGAGTTTGTAAAATAATTAAATCAATCAATCTTGCTGCACAATTCCTGCCTGCTGGATCTTCTCTCCTCCTCCTCCTCCCTATGGCTACAGGACACGGTGATATACCCTAGGGCCCAGGCCTGCGGTAATATTTGGTGACCCTGACGTGATCTGCTCTCTCTGACGTGTCCTGCACGCTGCAAGTCAAGCCGAATTTCTCTAGAGGTACGCTGTTCCCCTTCCCCCCCCGGGAAGTCCGACAGGACTGAGAAATGACGAACAGCAGCTCACAAACCGATGCTGTGGTACTGGTCTGGAAAGGTATGTTCAGCATATTGCAAACCTCCATTTCTGAGAACTCAGTTCAGGAATTATTAAATTGGGCTACCTTAAAAGGGATTTCCATGGACAGAGATACTGCCCTGGACTTTGCCTTATGGCAGGAACTTGGCTGTGCTGTCAGGCACAAACTCCTGTTTGGGGACTCAGCAGTTTTAGAATCATAGCAGACCTGGCGTTCGTTATTTATTCTGCTGGCAGACCTTGACTGTGGCAGCCAAGCTGGCTCACCTATTTCCGTGATGAGTGACGGAGGAATGTCGGAGGGGGACCCCGCTGACCGGGCTTCCGGGGCAAATTATGGTGGATCCAGCAAAACCCTCCCAGTTCCACAGGCAGAGACTGTGCCGCCTCACCCTGCACAATCACAGGACTCCGCGGCCCCAGAGACCCCCCGGCAG